>NW_024737042.1:2948650-2988228 GCF_018991925.1 Homarus americanus | reverse complement strand
GTTCCCAGTCTCGCCGTGAAAGCCATTCTACCGAGAGCCCTGCAACACGCAACACGTCCTCTAAAGAAGCTCCTGCAACTCCTCTACCACGCAGCAACTTCCCAGCACCAGATTGTTTTGTATATAATATATTTATATAAGAAAACCATCATTTAAGAGTTTCCTTTCTCCAACCCATCCTGAGTGACGAGACCTCATAACGTTAACACTAGAAATGATGACCCCCCGAGAATAATAATAATAATAATAATAATTAACGGTTTATTGAAAGAGCTTGGCAGCCAGAAGGAGGATGGAGGAGAAATGGATCACTCTCCCAGTCTTCAATCACTACATTGAAGACTGGTTAATCCACACGGAGGCAGCTCTCATCGGCTCTACAGCTACAGACAAACAGAAGTACGTCGCCCTGGTCTGTTCCCTGCCCACAGAAGTCGCCACACAAGTTGCAGAAGTCATCACCAACCCTCCAGCTAACAACAAATTCGCAGCTCTACGAGATGCTCTCAAGAGGCGATACCAGCGGCCTGATACCAGTCTCCTGCAAGACCTATCCGGCTTCTCCCTCGGCAACTCAACGCCTGCACGTCTCTGGGACGAGATGCAGACTGAACTCCCGTCACACAGACAGGCTTCCTGACACTATCCTGCGCCAGCTTCACACTCAGAAGCTCCCTGCAGAAGTTCGTCTCGTCCTCTCGGCATTGGACTACTCTACTACCTCGGCGACCTATGCAGCCACGGCAGACAGAGTATTCCATGAATACCTTGCTGTGCGCCATGCTGCCGCGAACAACTAGGTGGACACACCATCACTTAGCTTCGGTCTCGTCAACCAGATCAACGCTCCTCAGAAAAGTACTTGTAGTATTCCACCAGACAAACAAGTCTTGAAGGACCTGCTACAATCTCTACACCTCACAATGGACACCCTCGAGCAGCTCTGCTCCTCCATGCCTGCTGCTGCTCCTGTTCCTGCCCCACGCACTGTGTCCTACCGACCCCAACATCCCCGTCCTGCCTCAGACCCCGCCGCCAGCCCCCAGCACAGTGTACCTACCTTCTGTTGGTACCATCAACGTTTTGGTGCTAACGCTAGACGCTGTGAGGCTCCTTGCAACTACACGAGGAAACGACATCAACGGGGATTGGAGGACGCCATAACCTCCGACACTATCAAGCAGCACATCACACGCCTTACTTCTAACCTTGACCACTTCACTCCTGCTGTCCATCACGACCTACTGCAAACACTACGACAGGCAGTTTCTGCATTCAAGGCTACTGCCCCACGCCAGCCTTCCCATCGCCCTGAACACATTCATCCCGCACCTCCTTCGCCTGTCTGCCCACAATTCCCACTTGCAGCACCACCTCGCCCACAACATTTCTGCATACCCTCTTTTCATCCTCAAGTACCTACTGCTCCTGATACGGACCCTGCTCCTGACGTGGACTATGCTCCTCATGAGGGTCCTGCGTCCAGCCCTAATGACCCAGATACCCCACCCGGCACCCCTGAGGACTTTGCACCTGCTGCCAGAGAAGCACCACATTCCTCATCAGTACAACCTTCTCTTATCCACAACCCTCCTTCTTCCCTGCTTCTCCCACAGATCTCTTATCCCTAGATGGAGTAGTCACCCGTAGCGGCTGAGTGGTCTCACAGGTGGGATACAACCCTGCCGACAAGTTTCCTGCAACGCTCGGAGAGGAGGGGGAGTATTGTAGTGGATACTCTCACCACAAGCCTAACCTTCTAGACTCACGGCGGGGTTCAGCCAACCGGCGAGTTTCTCTGACAAGCCTCGTCATCTAGACTCGCGGGGGGGGGGGAGGTCGGCCACCTGCGACGCTTAATTCAGTCTTACTTTCGGTGGCCGTGTATATAAATTAGATACCTCGGAGGATGCCTTTCTCCAACACTATATACAATTTATACTTAGACACACCTCAACCTACCTTTAGTGAATGTCCTTAATGTTTATGATGATATTACTCAAATAGTATCATACCCAGGAAAATCAACTCAATTTATGGCACTCTACACGGTAAGAGCGATAAAAAGCCCGTAATGTTTTACGAGAAAAATGGAAAATCAGGACAAATAAGAACAAATTCAAGATAATACCAAGAGCCAAGATCAAAACAAGTCCAGTAATAGTCGACCAGGAACTATACCCATACGACACTGAAGGTAGGATGCTTGGATTAAAACTAACAAAAAGAGGATATATAACATACTTAAAAGATAAAGAACGACAGGCAAGAATAAGATTATCAAAAATAAAACGCTTTAAGAACCTTAGCATAATAACAAAAGAAAGATTTATATTGCCCTTGTCAAATCAATTATGGACTACCCACCCATCCCATTGAACACCCTTAGTAAAACGAGCATTAAAAGGTTACAAACAGTACAAAATATAGCCCTCAGATTTATATATAACATAAAATATACAGACCACATCAATAATGAACAGCTACACAAGAGAGCAAACCTCTTAGCAATCAATGTAGATATACACAACAAAGCTGTAAATATTTGGAAAAAAGTGACTGAACTTAACACAGAAACATATCAAAACTGGATAAATATCCGAAAAACTTACTTAGGACCCTTGTAGGAGTTCGTATAATGTTGTCTAGCACCAGGATGGATGGAAACTCTAAGGTGGTTTCTATAATAATATAAGTTATATGATAGACAGTCTGGTGCTGGAGGTGCGTGTGGTGAGGAGCTGCTCAGAGAGACGTTCGGTGAGTAGCGTGTTGAAGGAGGTAGATGCAGGAGCTTCGTTAGAGAAGATGTTGCCTGTTGCTACCTCCTGGTTGAATGAATGCTGACAGCGGTGGAGCTTGCTGGAGGAGTGTTGCTTGTTCAAGAAGAGAGACCAGAATGAATCTCAATGGAGAGACAGAGCTTATATACCCAGCAGCCGCGAGTCCTCTATGAGTCATGTTGGGAAAACCCGAGAAAGTCGCCGGTCTCTAGTTCCGTTGCTAGGTTACCGTAACATCTGGTGTCGCCGCTCGCTTGGTTGCTAGGGAGGATGGTAGCATCTGCTGTCGCCGCTCTCTTGGTTGCTAGGATACGGCGGCGCATCGGAATGCGGATACGCAGTTGTAGGGGAGATGTCCACTACAACCTCTTCTACCTGTAAGCTCTGCAATTCTTCTAATGTCAGCTTATCAGTATGGTTAAAGTGGCATGGGATGTTTACGCTGATGGCGCTCCTACTATTTGGTAGTGGGGTTGTGTCATCTCCTACAACTGACTCTTGCTCATTGTTTGGGTTCTTTGCATGCTGGAGTGTTTGTTTTAGTTCCTTAATCTGTTTCTGTAATTCTTCTAACTCCGAGTATTGTCTCTCGTTGATCCGGAACGCCCGTTCCAATCTCACTGCCAATGTGTCCCCAACTATGGTACTTCCCTGTTCTACTGACTCAGCCATTTTGACCTAAAAGTGCTACCTCTCGACCCAAGACAAATACGAACCCCTTAACACAACTACTCTCCTGTACTACTACAACCGGAATTGATCAATGGTATAATACAACACTATGCAACATCTTAACCTGGCACCAAAAATTATAACTCACATCAACTGGAGACCGTAAGTCCTATGGGATTCCATAGGTGAACCACTTAATAACATCAGAGGTGAACCACTTGAGACACTTCTCAGACACAGTGTGGTCTCCCTTACTTCAACGCCTACAAGGTTAATCCACAACTTCTGTAATTATTAATACATATTAACACTGGATAAAACACCAACACAAAACACATCAATGACACACATGACTTCAGTACTGTATAAATTTTCAAAAATTCTTCTTACATTTCTGTACTCAATCAATGTTATTCACATGCAAGTATCACTCAAAAATCAGATAATCCATCATTAAAATACTTGTCTATTTCTGCAACTTAAATCACAGCTTCAATTCCCTCGGATTTGATCAATGATTAAAAACCATCCCACCGCTATAGCCACCAATTTATACTGCCAGACTGGGGGTCACTAATACTAAGGGTAAATACTTAACGCGAATCTTAATTTCTAAGGGTCACTGCCACCAGACCCCCTCTGTACAGCATGTAGCTCATTAGGTAGCGTGCAGAGTGGAATAGGCATTGGGTTAGGTTTTCCATTGATCAGATCGATAAGGGGAAGGAAGGGTGAAACCAATAACATGTCTTAACTAATTTATTCCTTATCAAGCATACTGGTAAAAAACATATAAATGAATTGGTCTTCCTCAGAAGGACAACGAAAATGTTGGTTATCCAGATGGGCACCAGACGTCTTACTATAATGGCGTGTCATCCACCTACTTATTGCATAACAATCTGTGACCACCTTACCTTGGTCATTCCTTCTTATACTACCCCTTAACACATCAGACTGCTCCATCTGTATGGAATATAGCACCGTCGGTTATCATACATAGTAGCACCATCTCAACACACCTGTTACACTCCACCCCTGCAAGTATGGGACTCCTTGTAACTTTTAGGTATACACAACAGGCACCTCGTTCGCACACCGCCCTCGGTGGGTAAAGACGAGGGCTTCACCAAGAGACATACCAGTACTATTTCTACGCCTGGTATTATAGGTCGCTCCAAGTGACGACCGTGGAGTTTCTCATGGTCTCCTTATTTGTTACTACTCATTTGGAGCGGTGTGATGGAAATCCACAGGTTCACAGTGGATTGGCATAGCTGGGAGTAGTCAGCACCTGGTGGCACGCTCAGAGGGATAATGGCTGCCGCACAGCAAGGCACTCCGACAGCATGGGACCCGAGGTGACGGTAGAACGGAGGGCACTGAGAAATAATGCCTGACGGGCGGTTATCACACCCCGTAACACATTACTATTACACTTATACATCAGGCAAGGCTTTAAACTGTAATATCTTCTATATAAGCCTTAATTATAGGGCGGGATATAGCCCGATAGGACACTGACCTGAAGTGACGGTAGAACGGAGGGCACTGAGTGCAGTGCCCCACCGCTCGTCACAGCGTAGGCCTACAGTTTCCAATCTTTAATTTTTACTTTTATTTCTTACGGTTCTCACCTGAACACTTTTCGGCATATTGTCACTCATGCCTTATAAACACATATTTTAACCATAAAGTACAAACTAAGGTAAGGTTCTGGTTTGCTAATTCGTGGGTAAATTCATTGGGTTATAATATCAACACAGCACACAGGAGGCGGGTACAGGAAGCGCCTTAAAACAAAGGCCGAATGTTCATGGCGGGGGTGTATCCACTTCACTTAAAAATGTAATTAGGGATCCTCCTCTCACACATTGCACTATTTGAACACAGACATAAGATTCTCTGATCACTGTGTCATGGTCACGTTGACTGCTGATCTATTTAACTAATGATTCTTATTAAACTCCACGACAGCAAAACATGAGTGGGTTAGCTACCCCTGAGAAGACGTCTTTTTCCCCATAGACGCTACACTTGTGTTTCCCTCCCAGTGTCCCAAGACAGTTATTAATGCGTTGTTTATTCCACTTTCTCCTGGGAAGCTCAATCTTGAATTAGTCTGTGTATATGAACTCAAGTAATTCGCCAGACCTTTGTCAACTGAGGGTCATCTTTGAATGAGTAACAGTTAGAGTTGTTTGTAATTATTGTCATTGCGTGAGTAGCGATCACTGGCAACTCAGGGATATATATACCCAGGGATGAGGCAGCGTGAGCATCCCCTGGCGCCGCTCCAATGTTTCTCCAGGTATGTTTATGTGTAGCCATTCAGTTTGATTCAGTCAATTTAGTGAATATCAGTGTTCATCAGTGTTCATGCTTTAACAGTTGAATTGTCATTCACCCAGTGTGAGAAGTACTATAACGTAAATATGTCTGTCGTCTAGACAAGAGATTTGTTTGTGTGTTCATGCTTCTCAGTCAGTCCCCTGACGCCGCTTCAATGTTTCTCCAGATCCCATTGTGATTCTTGCATCGCTCAACAACTGCCCCGGATGTAGTAGAAACCCAGCAGGGACCATATATGAAACGATGGCACCGATGCAGCCTGATTAATGTGCACCACTGCCTCGTTGGGCAAGACCCCAGACTCGCTATGTGTCTGGCTACAACCGACCATAACAACGGTGGTGAACCCCAGTGTTCCACCTTGGGACCCTCCCTGGAAGTATATGTCCACAGAGAGTGTTGTAACATGTATGTTAGGGATAATTAGTTGGAAATAATTATCCCATGTTGGGTAGTGGACCTAGGTATCTGCTGATGTCATTATTAACGTGTATGTTGAATAAGGTCTTGTAACTGTACTGAGAAGTACCACTTGGATGTTGAGTAAAGTAATCTACAATGAGTGCCATGTACTATGTATTGTGAGTAGGGCCAAGGAACTGGTCCTGCTATGCCATGCAATGTAATACCAGTAAGGCTGTGTGCAGTAAGAGTGTAAGATCTGAGTAATTACTATTGAGTGAAAGAATAAGAAAATAAGTAAAGAAGAAAGTCCTGAGTCTGCAATAAGACCAGGAGTTGAGCCTGGTAGTTATATGAATAATAATATATCTTTATCTCTTTGATTTCATATTAATAAATTTGTTCTTAGAGTACTTTAGGTGTAGTAATTTCTCCCACAGTATTTTACCTTTATTTCCGTCCAAGTGACTTGATACCAGAATTACCATACCCATGTGCCTAGACCCTCGACCATGCTACCAAAGAATGACCATGCTACCAAAAGAATGGCCATGCTACCAAAAGAATAGGTGACAGAACCGAGTAAGAGTAAGAACTAAGATAAGAGAAGTAAGTAAGATGACGGGGGTGTAGAGGAGTTGGGAAAAAACACGCGCCCTCACAACAGTACCTGTCGTGGGTATATGTCACGTGAGAATACGAGGTGTATTAAGTTAATACCGACGCATACAAGATATTTCCTTTCAAGTATAGTTTCTTGGTCACTTCCAACACCTCACATAGTTCTGATACATTTATCCTTTTTCCAGATCAGTGTTTTCATGTATTTTCATATGATATCTGTGGAAGTTATGTTCGCTACACGTTCACAGACGTAAATAGTATGACCTTCAAACCATGATCCACACTTAGTCCGACTGTACACTACTCCTGCTCAACTGGACTTTAACATTCATCTTATGGATACCCTGAGTTCTCCTTAATGTTATGAATACATACAATTAATATTATATAACTGTACCTGGGTACAATACAACACATGGTATTGAGTAGGTGAGTTATCTTTTATCAATGTCTCCCGTTTTCTGAGGTTCTACAAGCGCGGTGGATTTGAATGTTATATAGCGTAATATGAATTAAATGGGGTTTTTAGGAATGACAATGATGTGCACAGTACATGATGATTGGAATGGAGGACCATTGTCAGAAACTACCTCTTCTGGTATTCCATGTTCAGCAAATATTAATCTTAATTCATCAATGGTGCTACCAGCATTAGTACTGTACATGTGCTTAACATCAATCCACTTTGAATGACTATCAATTAATACAAGAAATTTGTCTGTTCCCTTATCACAAAAGTCAATGTGTACTCTTTGGAAGGGACGGGTAGGCCATTTCCAGGTTTTCAAAGGTGTGCTGGGTGGCATACTCCTAACATTCTGACAAACAGAGCACTCACGTACCATGATTTCAATTTCACCATCCAGTTTAGGCCACCACACAAAACTTCTGGCCAGTGCTTTCATAGCAGTTCATTCAAACACTGTGGAATTAACACTCTCATACCCCACAACACACATCCTTGTTCTACTGATAATTGACATCTCCTTAAATGATACGGTTGAAAGTCTAAGGATGGACAAATCTCTTGCCATCCATTTAGTGTATACTCCAGGACTCGTCCTCATACAACATCTTTCCTAGTTTCATGAGCAATCATTCAGGAGGTGACTGGAAAATCTTCTGCTATCATGGTTACAGCATAAACCTTAGGCTCTACTCCATCATTTGATCCACTACATGGCAACCTTGACAAAGCATCTACATTGGAATGATCATCTGAACGTCTGTACTGTATCTCATAGTCATATGCCGACAATATCAAAGCCCATCTCTGCATTCTTGCTGCAGCAAGTGTAGGAACAGGTGATTTAGGACCCAAAATTGCCAAGAGAGGCTTGTGATCAGTTATTAAAACAAAATTCCTCCCATATAGCTACCGGTGAAATTTCTTTACTCCAAATATGATGGACAAAGCCTCTTTCTCTATTTGTGCATAATTTTTCTCGCTTTGGGTAAGAGTTCTCGAGGCAGCACCTAATCCATAGCCCGATGCATCACAAGCAAGCTTTAGTGTTCTACTGGTATCATAGTGCACCAAAACATCAGTACTAGACAGAGCAGCTTTACAATCTTCAAATGACTTCTGAGTTGCACTGTTCCATTTCCATGGTATCCCTTTCTTTAATAGTTCATGCAGAGGGGCTAAAACTGATGAAAGTCCACTCAAGAACCTTGAATAATACTGTATCATACCTAGGAAAGCTTTCAATTCACTGACATTTTTTGGAGCAGGTAAATTTACTATGGCTCCTACTTTATCTTCTACAGGTCTCAGCCCTTCTGCATTCACTTTGTAGCCAAGATAAGTTACTTCTTTAAGTAGGAATGAACATTTGCTCTTGTTGAGCCTGACATTGTGTGCCAACAATCTTTCAAATACTGTGGCTAGGGTTTTGACATGATTTTGGATGTCACTGTCAACAATAAGGACATCATCTTGAAAACATAACACATTGGGAAGACCCGCAAGAATTTTGTCCATGATGCGCTGATATAACTTTGGTGCACTCTTAACACCATAAGGCAACCTTTTGAACTTATACAATCCTTTATGAGTGTTGATAGTAAGGTACTGTTGACTTTCAGCATCAACAGAGACCTGAGCATATGCTTGGGACAAGTCTAACTTAGTGAAAATGGTTCCACCTGTTAGTGCAGCAAACAAATCTTGAGACGTGGGTAAGGGATATTGCTCATCCTCAACAGCTTGATTAATGGTGACTTTATAATCACCACATAGTTTAACAGATTTATCAGCTTTAGGTACAATTACTATTGGAGCAGCCCAATTACTCTTGGCGGTTTTCACAATAATTCCCTCACTCACAAGTCTGTCTAATTCTTTCTCAACCTCACCTTTCAATGCATAAGGAACAGGTCTGGACTTAGCATATATGGGTGTAACATCTTTGTCAATGGTGATATGAGTTTCATAACCCTTTGTACCATCCTGTCCCTTTACAAATAAAATCTTGTATTTTTCAAGCAATTTCTCAAGACCTGGAATACACATTCTAACACTAAATATCTCCTTCCAGTCCATCTCAAGTTCACACAACCAGTTTTTACCTAACAAAGTTGGTCTATTCACATACTTAGCTACAATTAATGGCTACTTTAAATTCTGATTTTTGTACTTTACCTCACACTCTAATTTACCTTCTGTGTTCAAAATCTCTCCGGTATAAGTTCTCAACTTGACACCTGAGTCTTCGAAAGGCACATGCGCAAATAGTTTCTCATACATATCTTTACTCATTATGGAGAAATCAGCCGCAGTATCCACTTCCATGGTTACAGGTGTGTCATTAATACACAAGTCCACATTATACCTATGTTTAACTTTCTCTGTGACACAAGATTATTTAAATACTTCTAAGCTTTTTTCCAAGCAATGGGATGATTATTATTCCTAACATGAACGAACAAGGCACAGAAAGACTTCTGGTTGAAGCTAGTTTGATTAAGGAATTAAAATCAATAAACCTTAGTGATGGTCAGTTAAAAACTGATATGTTACATACATTTATTTGTCAGTGGCCCAAGGTTAAAAATGCTTTGAAAACCTTTGGTCTAGATATATGATAGTTATTTAGTGGGTCCCTTATTTTTGACCTGACCTGACTAGTGGGGATTAGTGGATGACATCATTATGACCTGACCTCATGTTTTTAAGGTCACCCTGTATATTTATGCCTCTCTCTGTCCATGTAATCCAGTTGCCTCTGAAGATGTCTTGAATAAAGACGAAAGCTAAGGTGCTCCGTTGTTTCCCTTTTCCCGTGTGATTTTATCAAGATATATATATATATATATATATATATATATATATATATATATATATATATATATATATATATATATATATATATATATATATATATATATATATATATATATATATATATATACACCTTATATTCTTGCTTATATTCTTATATAAGTAATTCTGATATTTCTCTACTTATAGTTTCTAAGTCTTTCACTTCTTTTCATATATAATATTATATTTTCTAAATCTCAATGTCCTTACCTTTCTGAAGTATACTATGTTTTTACTTATATTCTCATACATGGGTTAGTCAGGGGAACCATGTTATTCTTAGTACAACACTTATTATACTTACAAGGGTAAGCTGCCACCACCCAGACTTTTGGTAGAATATAACATAACTCATGAACAACTTTTGGGTAGTGTGGTAGATGTGTATAAGCACGTGAGTAAGTATTATTTTCTGGGAACCAATGTTTAGAAGGAGTAGAGAGGTGATACTCGTAGATTACTAATTCAATATTTATTAACACAGTGAGTGAACAAGATGTTACTTAAATTCACTCAGACAAGACTAGACCCTCAGGTCTTACTGTACCATTGACAAACAGATCCGCAATTACTTATTAATTCATTAAACACTTCAAGTACTTATTATATCCTTAAACAATTTCAATTACTCACTACTTCATGAGACAACTGTTGTATTATTTCTCTGACAAGTAAGATTCAGGAGTTACTACATACGGTCAGGTAACACTGGACCCTCAGGTCGTACTGTTATAGGGAACAAATTACATCTCTAATTCTTGGTTACAACATTTAACAATCATTATATTATTCCATTGTTACTGCAAGTGGTTAATATGACACACTTGACACTATCCCGAATTAAAATAGTCTTTATAACATGTTATTTCGGAATGACTAACGTGACACTTTAACGAGTATTCAGTGGTTTGGTGGACTCAACTCCGAGAATAACAATAACCCTGGTACAACCAACATTCATGGATTCAATACTTAACCTGGGATGACTATATTTTTGCTAGTCATCCCCAAGCATGGATATTAATACGGCTCCATACATATAGCCAAGAACAATAGATGGACCACGATCACAAGACGGAGTCCGCCTGCCAAAGTTGTTTACAGGCTCACTCACCAGCTGGGAGCGACCGGCCCTGGAATGGTTGTGGCAGAGGGTTGGCCATGGCGCTTGCCAAGGAATCTCGCCACCTTAAAGACATCCTTCGAGAGCCATCTTGCCCATAGGCGGCTCCTGAACCTCAGTAGTGTTGTCATGGTCACGTTGACTGCTAGTCTATTTAACTAATGATTCTTATTAAGCTCCACGACGGCAAAACATGAGTGGATTAGTAACCCCTGAGAAGAAGACGTGTTTTTCCCCATAGACACTTACACCTGTGTGTTACCTCCCAGTTTGTCCAGCCTTTGTGAAGACAGTTGTCAATGCGTTGCTTATTCCACTTTCTCCTGGGAAGCTCAATCTTGAATTAGTCTGTGTAAATCAACTCAAGTAATTCGCCAGACCTTTGTCAACTAAGGGTCATCTTTGAATGAGTAACAGTTAGAGTTGTTTGTAATTACTGTCATTGCGTGAGTAGCGATCTCTGGCAACTCAGCGTGAGTAAGGGAGACAAAGCGTCCCCTCCCCTGACGCCATGCTCTCCCGTTTCTCCAGGTATGTTTCTGTGTTCCCCTCGCCATTCAGTTTGATTCAGTTAATTGTAGTGAATATCAGTGTTCATCAGTGTTCATGCTTTAACAGTTGAATTGTCATTCACCCAGTGTAAGAAGTAATATAACGTAAATATGTCTGTCGTTCCTAGACAAGAGATTTGTTGTGATTGTGCTGTTTATACGTCCCCTCCCATGACGCCATGCTCTCCCTTTTCTCCAGATCCCATTGTGATTCTTGCATCACTCAACAACTGCCCCTGATGCAGTAGATACCCAGCAGGGATCAATATATGAAACCATGGCACCGATGCTACATGATTAACCTGCTCCAGTGCCTCATGGTGCCAGACCCTAGACTCGCCATGTGTCTGGCTACCACCGACCAGCAACGGTCGTGAACCCCAGTGTTCCACCTTGGAACACTCCCTGGAAGTTATATGTCATCAGAGCGCATTGTAATACGTATGTTAGGAATAATTCGCAAGAAATAATTATCCCATGTTGGGTAGTGGACCCATGTATTTGCTGGTGTCAGTATTAACGGGTATGTTATGAGTGCAGCTCATATGCACTACCAACAGTTAGTAAGTTGTGTAAAATACCTTGTAATGTGTGAGAAGTAAAGTTGTCCACTTGGGACTATGAGTAAAGTCTTGTAACTGTACTGTAATGCCACATACCACCAGTAGGTGTGAGAAGTAAAGTAATGTACAAGGAGTGCCATGTACTATGTATTGTGAATAGGGCCAAGGAACTGGTCCTGCTAGGTAATGTAATGTAACACCAGTAAGGTGGTGTGCAGTAAGAGTGTAAGATCTGAGTAAGTCCTGTTGAGTAAAGAAATAAGAAAATATGAAAATAAGTAAAGAAGAAAGTACTGAGTCTGCAATAAGACCAGGAGTTGAGCCTGGTAGCTATATGTTAAATATCTTTTTTTTTCCCTTTGATTTCATATTATAAATTTTAGGAGTATTCATTTATCCCACAGTATTTTATCTTTATTTCCGTCCAAGTGACTTGATACCAGAATTACCATACCCATATGCCTAGACCCTCGACCATGCTACCAAAAGAATGTCCAGGATACCAAAAGAATGTCCATGCTACCGAAAGGAACTAAGATTATGCAGCAACAAATGAAGTAAGTAAAAGGAATATGTGACTGAACTGAGTAAGAGTAAGAACTAAGAACAAGAGAAGTAAGTAAGATAAGGGTGGTGTAGGTGTTGGAAAACACGCACCCTTACAGTGTTGCCAACACACAAACAGTGTCTGGAGATGCGTGGAGAAGAAATCAGGAGAGGGTGATTTTTGCTGGAGGCATCTATATATATATATACGCCTGAGGGATTATCTGCTCCAGAAAGACTAATCTTACTAACAATGTAACAATGTAACGATCTTCAGGAGTGAAGTGCTTCCCCATCTGGAATTGTCACCCCATCTGGTCCCCGAGATATGCTAGGGACTGTCAGTTGGTTGAAAATGTTCAAAGGAGGGCCACCAGACTGGTGCCTGCACTTCGGCACCTCAGCTACCCTGAGAGTGGGCGCCTGAACTTGCCAAGCTTATACTACAGACGGGCAGGGGTGGATTGAGGTGTATAAGCATCTCAGGGGCACTACTCAGTTGAGTGTCCTTACTTGGAGCTGGCGGACGCTCGCGGCAAGGGGTCACAGCTCAAGATTGAAGAAGCCCCAAGTCCAGAAACCGTAAGGGCAAACTTTTTCGGAGGAGGGTTGTAAAATCTTGGAACAATCTACCAGAGTGTTGTGACGGCACGGTGTGAGCTCTTTCAAGACAAGACTTGACCAACACTGGAGTAGGTTCAGGTACATTCAGGAGCCGGTGCATGCCCAGTATTTGCCAACAGTGCATGACAGAGACGTGACCGATCGCCCAGGCGCTTAGCGAGCCGATCTTTTGATGAAGAAGATAAATGAAAAGAGACGTGACCGATCGCCCAAGCGGCTAACAAGCCGATCATTGGCGAAGAGGGTAAAAGTAAAAGTTACCATCAGTGTCACAGGTCAGGTTAATTTTCTACATCTATCTTTATGATCTAATCAGAGATTGAGTTTGTCAAGAAAGGCGTGAAATGGAGTTATATACGCACTAACAACTCTACTCGCCCGACAGCAGACCACATTCCAGGTCAAAGCGTTAAGTCTTGGAGAATTTTGAGTCTGACAGGAACTGTTCAGTAGATTATTGGCTTTCTAAAATAGACAACTGGCACTAACTGCTAGTATACCACTTACCACATGTCGCCTGGAGAGGTCAGAGTGAGGTCAGTTGATCTTATAGGAGTTTTAAGGACTACCTGCGCTTGTAAGCGCGCACTCCCTGTATATTCTCGCTAATAAGAACCTACAGAACTCTACAGGTGCTTGTGTTCGCCCTGTAGTTAGAACCAAGCACCCGGAACATCTCCATGGCGCAGTGAGACTATGATCGATAAGGGAAATAAGTGCGTTCGTAAATCAAGGCAGGTAGACCTCCTCCAATAACTCTGTCATCCGGTCGCCATTGTCCCATAAAAATTCGTTTGAATAACCAATGAGTTTTGAGCAGTGTGCAGTGATCGTACTTCAGAAGTGTCTTTTAAGTGCCCCTGTGTGTGTGTGTAGTGTTGAAGTGTGTGTCCTTGTTTTAAAGGATTCCTTCAAAGGTGGAAGGCTGATATAGGGGCATATGTGAGAGGTTGCGTCAGTGCGACCATCCCAGGCTGCCTCATGTAATCCCACCACTCCCCACTCACTCACCTCCCCCCCACCGCTCTCCTTCCTCCACCGCACTCCACACACACCAAACTGACCGCGGTCATTTCCTCATATATATTTTATATATATATATATATATATATATATATATATATATATATATATATATATATATATATATATATATATATATATATATATATATATATATATATATATATATATATATATATATATATATATATATAAGTTACTTATCTGTGTATTCAATTAATTTTGTTGTCTTGCAGATCTGCTGGATACGACGGGCTGACTGGTCACCACTGATCGACATGTACAATGTTGCGATAAAGTAATTATGCCCTGGCCCACGCGCAGCGGTATGTCCCGAGCGCCCGGATGAGTCAGACGGATGACAGCTCTACAGAGATGGATGACCAGTCAGTGTGCGACGCCTTCGACGCACTCCCCAGAAACACATTCCCCCGACCTCAGCCTGTCCTCAGAGATAATGTTTGATGAAGCTTATGAGGGAGGAAATGCGTCAGGACGAAGGAAAAGATATGCTGAGGACCACCAACGGAAATGGAAGATAACGAACGGTTTGCAGCTTTGATATTCAGCCTCACTGCTAATCGCCAAGCCCTTGGCCCTTCCACTACTCCGGTACCGACTGGCCCAGATACCTAGTCAATGCCCTCTACCAAAGTGGTGTTGTCCAACGCCCACCCACCTTGAAGCCTGATGAGACTTTTCAGACTTTTCGTGAGTGGCGACGGTGGACTGATTATGCTACAATGGTGGATCTCCAGAGTCACACAGCCTAAACAGCCTATTCAGGCTACGTATGTGTCTATCTTTGGGAACGCAGCATGTGTTGGAATACGTTGCAGGCAGCCTCTGACGTCTTGTCATCTGTAGAGGAGGTACTGGATGTTCTAGAACGGCACATGAAAGGTCAGCGGAATGAAGCTCTCCGCAGGAGGGAGTGCTTAGCTGTAGACAGATGGAGGGTTGGAAACTTTTGACGATTTCTTATGTACGACTCAAGAGAGTCCGGAAGAGATAGACATATGTCCCGGTAATCACCAGCAGTGTG
This sequence comes from Homarus americanus, assembly GCF_018991925.1. Lineage (NCBI taxonomy): Eukaryota > Metazoa > Arthropoda > Malacostraca > Decapoda > Nephropidae > Homarus > Homarus americanus. The sequence goes on along the minus strand of NW_024737042.1, from coordinate 2,972,595 downwards.
AGGAGACCCAGGTGAAGCAGGTGATCTCATGGGTGTTAAGGACGAGGAGCTTGTCCAACGCCTCACCTCCTCCAGGGGACTCCTTCTCCTTCTTATGATGTGTTGACAATATGTCGCTCCCACGAGGCTGCCAGGTGTGCCACCTCTGCCATCCGAGCTCCCCCACAGCTGGGGAAGTGCTGTGTCCCATGCTGTGTCCTGGCATAAGAAGAACAAGAAGTCTGCCCCAACGCCTACATGCCCACCACGCCCACGCCCGGCTCCCTTTGCAATACCAGCTGTGGTAGGCAGCACGGAACACAGGTATGTCCAGCTGCTGAGTCTACCTGCGACAGTTGTGACAGATAAGGGCCATCGTCACTTACAGCACGGTGCCCAGCCAAATGCGTCCAGTGCAATGTGTGTGGTCGTCTGGGCCACTATGACAAGTGTTGTCCGCTCCAACAAACCTAAGGGGCAGCGTCGGCGTGAAACAGCAGCGCCCTTCCACCAGTGAGGCTGCCCACAGTCGCCAAATCAGGAGGCACGACGACCCTGGACAATGACCCGACCCATATTAGGAAGGTGCACTTCAAGGTAGACCAAAGTCTCAGCACGTCAGCTATCGTGACCTATGGCAGTGTGTCATCTCATCTTGAGATGCTGCTCGACACCGGTGCTGATGCTACAGTCATCGGGCCCCAGCATTTGCAATGTTTGGGGCTCTCTCCAAGCGATCTAGGACCGCCTCCCATGGACCTCCCGCTTCACGGCAGATGGTTCACAGATGGCCACTGCCCTAGGTTCACCTTAAGCACAGATCACCTTTGGCAACAGGTCGTCAAGCCTGGATTGACGTGATAATGGTGTCCCAACTTTTGCTGTCCTACAGACATTACAAGAGCTGGCCATCATCTCCAGGGCTTCCCCCCAACCTATTCTCGGAGGTAATACACGCCAACAGGGTGCACGAAGGGAGCAGCAACTACCCTGCTGTAGCCCTACTCCCTACCTCTTCTGCCAGTGACACCGCTCCTTCTGGATGCTCGGAAGTACTTCCTGAAGGAATTCAGCGACGTTCTGGTGACCAAGTCCGTTCTAGAATCCAAGCCCCTCAAGAAGATGGTAGGGCCCTCTCCCCATGATCCACTTGAGGGACGACGCTAGCCCTTCGCCATCTACATACACAAACGAGCTGACCCATGGTCGCCCAAGAAATCACAGACCAGCCGGTGATGACCCGTCTCCATGGTGTCACCCTAGGTCGCCGCGAAAAACTCCAAAGGTGGTGTCTCGGATCACCACCGACCTCTCCAAGCTCAACAGCCAAGGTGTCTCGTCCTGCTTCACCCTTCTCCCAAGCTCCTTTGGGTATTATCCGCAGTGTGTGGAACCCGAAGGCCGCTTTCTTCGCTACAACGATGGACGCCTCAGGTGGATACTGGCAAATAGAGCTTGCCAAAGAAGACCGACCACTTACAACTTTATGACCCCGCACGATGTTGGCGTTATTGGGCGTTGTGGCCCCATGGGATTCGCCGCTACAGGATATGCTTTCTGTCTTCGAGGTGATATGGCTCTACAAGATCTGGCAAACTGCGTGAAAGTGGTCGACGACATACTCGTGTACGACGAGGACTACATGGATCACCTCTGCCGTATCTACAAGGTACTCAATAGGTGCCGGAAGCACAGCATCACCCTAAATGCCGACAAGTTTGTCCTGGCCGGCTCTTCAGTGAACTTCTGTGGGTACACCCTCTCAGGGAATGGTATTGCAGCCGACCCGGACAAGGTCCACGCTATCACGGATTTCCCCACCCCTGCTAACCTCACCGACTTGAGGTCCTTCATGGGTCTCGTCAACCAGTTAGCAGAATTTTCGCCGGACATCTCCACAGCCGCCCAACCACTCCGCCCCCTGTCCTTCCACGTTTGACCCAGCCCTGCCGACGGTTCTGCAGACAGATGCCTTACGCTTGTATGGCGTGGGATACGCCCTACTGCAGGATCATGGTGGAGGGCAGTTCCGGCTCATCCAGTGTGGCTCGCGTTTCCTCTCTGACACCGAAACACGCTACGCCACTATTGAGCTGGAGCTGCTGGCCGTGGTTTGGGCGACGTCCAAGTGCAGGTTTTACCTCATAGGCCTGCAACACTTTCACCTAGTGACCGACCATCGCCCGCTCGTCCCGATCCTCAACCACTACACGCTCGACGCCGTTGAGAACCCTCGCCTCCAGAGTGTGAAGGAGAAGCTCTCGGCGTACATCTTCACAGCAGTGTGGCGTGCTGGTAAGGAGCTCTGCATCCCTGATGCCTTATCCCGCTCCCCTGTCAGCCGCCCTACTCCAGAAGACCAGGTGCTCGACGCCGACCTCGCGCTTTCCATCAGGACTGTGGTCACCCTACACGCTTTTCAATCCCTTCGTTCGGACCTGTCACCAGATGACGACAAGGCAATGGAGGATCTTCCAACAGCGGCCCGAGATGACCCTTCCTACGTTCGACTCGTGGAGTGCGTGAGGAATGGATTCCCTAGCAACCGCTACGACCTTCACAGCACCCTGCTCCCATATTGGAAACTCCGCGATGAACTCTACTGCGATGGGGACCTTGTTCTGTACAGAGCACGACGGCGGTTCCTCCACCACACACGACCACTGGGTAACCGCACCTGGTAGTCCCGTGACCTGCCGAGACCCATGACTACGCCCACTTTGTCCCAACGTAGGGAGGTCGGGTCCTGAACACGGACTTGGGTGCCGACTCTCAACCTGGGGAGAGGTCGGGCGTGGTTGTTGTATCGGGCGACGACGTCTTGAACACGTTCGGCGGCTCGGCGATCACAATCCTCTGTCTTGGCCTGCCACTCCTTAGAGAAGGACTGAGGGTGGGCAGGGACACAAGAACGGAGGGGGCGTCCATAAAAGACCTGGGCAGGGGAGCGTCCGGTGTAATTGGGTGTGTTGCGGAGCTCAAGGAGACCCCGGTCGAAGGCCTCGCAGTCAATATTCCCAGAAGGGGCCACTTTGAGGATGAGGTGCTTCAAGGATTTGACAGCAGCCTCAGCATGGCCGTTGGACTGCGGGTAATGGGGCGATGTCAACGCATGCCGGACTCCCCAACGGTCGAGGAACGCAGCAAAGTCCCGGCTTGTGAACTGGGGCCCTCCGTCGGTTCGCAGGTGCACAGGAACGCCCACGTAACGGAAGTAGTGGCGGAACTTGCTGATGGTGGCGGCAGATGTCGTATCCTTACCGGCCAACCAGAGAGACGGTCGACGATAACCAGGAAGGACTCTCCTGACACACAGAAAAAGTCGGCCGACACAGACTCAAACGGGCGGGTGGGGTTGTCGTCACTCATGAAGGGTTCCTGCTGTTGGCTGGGTTGTAGAACTTGGCAGGGCTCACACGCATGGACAGCATTGGAGATGTCGGAGTCGATGCCAGGCCAGAACACAGTCTGTCTTGCACGTCGTTTGGTGGCCTCAGCTCTGCGGTGACTGTCGTGAAGGCGTGCCATGGCATGGGGACGTGAAGCAGCAGGGACAACTATCGAAGGAGTGGTGTCACTGGTCAGAGGTAGGGGTAGGGCGGCAGCAGGGTAGCTGCTGCTCCCTTCGTGGGAGATGCGTTGAGGAAGAGTCACGAATGTGTGACTTTTCCTCGTGCATCGGTATATACGTGAGCCCGGGGGCAGTCCCGGCTCACGCATACGTACCAGAAAGGTTGATCTCACCAACAACAGAAATTATATTCAACTGGGTCGCTGTATATTTAAATATGACACCCAATTGCCACTGGTCAGGCGAATTTCCTACATCTATTCATATAATCTAATCAGAGATTGAGCTTGCCAGGAAAAAGTGGAATTACACACACTTTTAACCTTAGTTTCACAACTCGGTGGGATTTCTAGACAAGGAGCCTTTATGGATATACGTTGAGATCTTGGAGATAAGGAGTTTGGCATGTTCTTCTCAGGAGATTAATGACTTTCTAAAATAGACAACTGACACTAACTAAACTACAAATATTAGATTCTCTGATGTTTGGGCAACAAAATAATCTCACTTCAGTAGCAATTGGAACTCACGGCTATTCCTAGGGACAATATTACGGAATGTCGTTTGTGCTGTCAGACTCAAAATTCACTTACTTGACAAGTGTCACTAACAACAAAGACAATTGAAGCTTTCAACATCACTCACAAAGGATCTTGAATGCTTTAACTGTAATCAAGCATATCTAAGTTGACTCCAAGCAATGGTGTTCTCTCTCATATTTAAATTCACTTTATAGTGTAGTGGATTCCTCCCCTACAAACGCTTGTCGCTGAGTAGCCGCCCCGCGAATTCCCCAGTGTACAGTATGCCTAGTGGTCTAGGTCAACCACCGCCGCCTTACATGACGGAGGTCAACTATTAAGCCACGCCTACCTCCGCTATATAAGACCTGACCTCGTGGTGACCTCTCTCTTTTCTACTTACAGCCACCAGCAAGCAACACCTCCTCCTCCTCCTCTTGCCTGGCGGTCCTCGCTCCCGCCGGCGACCATGGCGACCCACAAGCTGGTCCTCCTCTGAGCATCCTCACCAACCAGCTCTCTCTACTCAACGCTTGTAACCATGCTGCCTTCCCAGCACCAAGCTGCATTGTACATCTAATACAATATGTATACAGAGAGCACATTGTGAGTTTCCTTTCTCCATCCCATCCTGAGTGTGAACCAAATAACTCGTACCCCACAAATGGTGACCCAGGAGTGACCACTCACACAGGATGGAGGAGAAACCGATCACTCTCCCAGTCTTCAAGCAACTTGGAAGACTGGCTTATCCACACAGAGGCAGCTCTCATCGGCTCTACAGCTACTGTCTCTACACGGCAGGTTAGACACCCTAGAGCAGCACTGCTTCTCTAAGCAGACACCAGCTCCTCTTCCTGCCCCAAGCACCACGTCCTACCGACCCCAGCACACCCGTCCTGCCTCACACGCCGCACCCGGCCCATCAGTACCCCCTGCCACTGTCCTGGACCCTCCTCCGCTCCTGCCTGGCAGCCCCTGCTCCCGACGCGGCTATATAAGACCTGACCTTGTGGTGACCTCTCTCTTTTCTACTTACAGCCACCAGCAAGCAACACCTCCTCCTCCTCCTGCCTGGCGGTCCTCGCTCCCGTCGGCGACCATGGCGACCCACAAGCTGGTCCTCCTCTGAGCACCCTCACCAACCAGCTCTCTCTATTCAACGCTTGTAACCAGGCTGCCTTCCCAGCACCAAGCTGCATTGTACATCTAATACAATATGTATACAGAGAGCACATTGTGAGTTTCCTTTCTCCATCCCATCCTGAGTGTGAACCCAAACATAACGTACCCCACAATAGAGAGGTTGGTTTCAGGAAGTCAGAGAAAATGGGAATCAGAGGACTCAGGCGTCCTGAAGCGATGAGAAAATGGATGGCTTAGATGGGAGACTCAATAAAGAAGGCATAGCTACATGTTTTGTGGGCTATTGTGGGTAATATGAATCGTTTGACTTTACGTTAACTGACGTGTATGACCGTGGTCATTACACGAAGCGTTCAGAGCGTCGGCCATTACCACACTGTGAAGGACTCACCATGTGTGGTGTGACTGCTTACGGCCATTACCACCGATGAGAGGAGAAAATAATTGTATGTTTGAGAAGATTCGCGGTCTCTACATAGAGCGACCTAAGAATACCAGACGTGGAACCAGTACTGGTATGAGTACTTTAGAATACCGAGGAGTTCCATACTTGTAGGTGTGGAGTGTACCCGGGATGTGGTGCTATGATAAACATGTGGTGCTGTAATGGAACATGTGATGCTATACTCTAACAGGTGGTGCAGTCTGATGTGTTGGGTGTTATGGTAGGAAGGAATGACCGAGGTAAGGAGGTCATTGATTGCTATGAAGAATGAAGATGATAATAGTAATTACAAGTGATCGTGGGCCCTTTGTGCCCGGTGGCGAGTCCGGTGGTACAGTTTACCGAGGCGTGAAAGTTCAAACGCTTGTGCTTGGCTAGCGCACAACCGCCGTCCGGCTGACAGCGTACAGCGACATCGTTTTCCAGATGGTCGTGGTTGTTATAATCATGGTCGTGTTTGTTATAATCATGGTCGTGGTTGTTATAATCATGGTCGTGGTTGTTATAATCATGGTCGTGGTTGTTATAATCATAGTCGTGGTTATGATCATAGTCGTGGTTGTTGTAATCATAGTTGTGGTTGTTATAATCATAGTCGTGGTTGTTATAATCATAATCGTGGTTGTTATAATCATGGTCGTGGTTGTTATAATCATGGTCGTGGTTGTTATAATCATGGTCGTAGTTGTTATAATCATAGTCGTGGTTGTTATAATCATGGTCGTGGTTGTTATAATCATAGTCGTGGTTATGATCATAGTCGTGGTTGTTGTAATCATAGTTGTGGTTGTTATAATCATGTGGTTGTTATAATCATAGTCGTGGTGCTGTTATAATCATGGTCGTGGTTGTTATAATCATGGTCGTGGTTGTTATAACTGCGGTCGTGGTTGTTATAATCATAGTCGGTTGTTATAATCATGGTCGTGGTTGTTATATCATGGTCCTGGTTGTTATAATCATGGTCGTGGTTGTTATAATCATATCGTGGTTGTTATAATCATGGTCGTGGTTGTTATAATCATGGTCGTGGTTGTTATGGTCGTGGTTGTTATAATCATATGGTTGTTATAATCATATCGTGGTTGTTATAATCAGTCGTGGTTGTTATAATCATAGTCGTGGTTGTTATAATCATGGTCGTGTTATAATCATAGTCGTGGTTGTTATAATCATGGTCGTGGTTGTTATATTCATGGTCCTGGTTGTTATAATCATAGTCGTGGTTGTTGTAATCATGGTCGTGGTTGTTATAATCATGGTTGTGGTTGTTATAATCATATTCGTGATTGTTATAATCATGGTCGTGGATGTTATAATCATGGTCGTGGTTGTTATATTCATGGTCCTGGTTGTTATAATCATAGTCGTGGTTGTTATAATCATGGTCGTGGTTGTTATAATCATATTCATGGTTGTTATAATCATATTCATGGTTGTTATAATCATGATCGTGGGTGATATAATCATAGTCGTGGTTGTTATAATCAGAGTCGTAGTTGTTATAATCATAGTCGTGGTTGTTATAATCATGGTCGTGGTTGTTATATTCATGGTCCTGGTTGTTATAATCATAGTCGTGGTTGTTATAATCATGGTCGTGGTTGTTATAATCATATTCGTGATTGTTATAATCATGGTCGTGGATGTTATAATCATGGTCGTGGCTATAATCATGGTCGTGGTTGTTATAATCATGGTTGTGGTTGTTATAATCATGGTCGTGGTTGCTATAATCATGGTCGTGGTTGCTATAATCATGGTCGTGGTTGCTATAATCATGGTCGTGCTTGTTATAATTATGGTCCTGGTTGTTATAATCATGATCGTGGGTGATATAATCATAGTCGTGGTTGTTATAATCATGGTCGTGGTTGTTATAATCATGGTTGTGGTTGTTATAATCATGGTCGTGTTTGTTATAATCATGGTCGTGTTTGTTATAATCATGGTTGTGGTTGTTATAATCATGGTCGTGGATGTTATAATCATGGTCGTGGATGTTATAATCATGGTTGTGGTTGTTATAATCATGGTCCTGGATATTATAATCATGGTCCTGGTTGTTATAATCATGGTCCTGGTTGTTATATTCATGGTCCTGGTTGTTATAATAATGGTCGTGATTGTTACATTAAGGGTCGTACTTGAGACTAACACAGGTAGGATAAACCCCACACCTTATCTTTAATCTCAATAATCCCAGATTAACCTCACCTAATCAACAGGATTAGAGACCATTAATATTGGATCACCAATACCGATGCATTTCACACTGGATTAATAACAAAACATTTAATCACATTTGCAATAGCTAATGTCTTACGGATATCTTATCAAGTTGTGAGTCTTACATGTCTATATAATTATGTTTTATTCCTACAAATATTTATAGTTCGTTGTGTATTGTATTGTATTGTATGGTATGGTATGTAAAGGCCTGGGACTTAGGGATAGAAATCCCTTACCAGACTAATCAGGATCTTAATAAAGGAAAGTCAAGGACCATGGTTTTCTGAGGAATAACAAACAACTGTTTGAGATTGACATCTCTTTACTATAAAAAAATATAACACAACTCTAACACCACTCAACAAACATCAAATAACAATTACGGGAGTCAAACAATTAATGCAGTCAACAGTTAATGGAGTCAAACAATCAAAGGAAGCAAACAATTAAAGGGAGCAAACAATTAATGGGAGTTAGCAATTAATAGAATCAAACAATTAATGGATTCAAACAATTAATGGGAGTCAACAACTGATAGAATCAAACAATAAAAGGGAGTCAGCAATTAAAGAAATCAAAGACCAAAAGAATCAAACAATGAACAGATATTTCCTACAGCAGTGGCCCTGGGGATGGTCCAGACAGGCTTCCTCACTCGAGCGACAGTGGCCGATGTCTTGATACAGTAGACGAAACACCGGGACACAGACGGTGGAGAGGAGCTGGCGGCCGTGGCGGCTGCGGTAGTGGTTTGGGGCAGGTGTCCAGAGACTAACAGACGAATTGTGAAGGTCTGGGAAAACAGCCCACGAGTCCAGGACCTATGATGAGATCACAGCCAGAATTTCAAGGGCTTGTGGTTAACTTCCAGGATAAATTCTTTTCCTCTCAGGTAATAAGCAAATTTCAAAACCCCAAACAAAATGGCTGGATACTTACGTTCAATGGTGGAGTACCTCCTCTCCCTGTCTAGTAACTTCATACTGGCATAGGCCACTGGGTGAGGACATGCCTGAACATATTGGAGGAGGACGGCTCCTAGGCAATGACTGGAGGCGTCTGTCCTAAGAACAAAGGTCAAGTGTTGATCAGGCAATTTGAGGATAGGCTGCATGGATAGAGAATTCTCGAGATGATTAAATCTGGCCAGCAGGTCGTCGTTCCAGACAAGAGGCTCCCGGCAGCCTTTCCTTAGCAGGTCAGATAAGGGTCCGGTATACTCAGATGCCTGGGAAATGAAAGCTTTATAAAAAGAGATCATACCGAGAAAACTACGGAGGAGTTTCTTAGTTGTAGGAGGACACACCTCACGAAGGGCTTGTATTTTCTCAGGTTGGGGACAAAGATGACGACCATCTAGCACGAATCCAAGATAATGAATAGACTCAAATCGAAACCGGCATTTAGATGGCTTTATTATCAAAGTATGTTCCATTAACCTCTCTAGGACAGCTTTAATGTCGCCAAGATGTTCTTGCCAATCTGAGGAATATATGAAGATGTCAAAATAAAAAGAAACTCTAGGCAAACTAGCAAGGACGAGGCGTATCAGCCTGATGTATGTGGCACAGGCAGTCATCAGCCCAAATGGAAGTCGGCAGTATTCCATCAATCCTCTACGAGTCGGAAATGCAGTTAGTGGTTTTGCGCATCAGTTAAGGGCACCTGGTAGTAAGCTTTACATAGATCCAATTCCGAGAAGTACTTCGCCCCTGAGAACTTATGCAAGTCCTCCTCCATAGAACAGGCGGGCTCGGCATGAAAGACAGTTACCTCATTTAACGCCCTGTAGTCAATGGCCATCCTAAAAGTACCATCCTGTTTACGTACCATAACCACCGGAGAGCAGTGAGGAGACGACGATAATTGGATGATTCCCTGCTCAAGTTGACGGTCGACCTCTTCTCCAAAATATCTCTGGAGATGAATAGGGACAGGATAAACTTTGGCCTGCACACGCTGAGTGGTTGTAAGGAGGATGTCATGGTGTACAATGGACGTGCATCCCGGGACGTCTGAAAATACATCCTCAAAGTTAGAGTAATCAGGTCCTCAATGTCAGCACGTTTGATCCGCTCCAGTCCAGGTTTAAGTGTGGGCCCATTGTCAGTCGAAGGGGATTCAACTATACCATCTGGTGTTATCGGTAACTGGCAACTGAGATCATCCGAGTCTGGTGCCTGAACTATACCCGAACCTTCGCAGGGTAGTGCCTCGACTGACTCGAGCTTAGAATCGTCATCAAGGACATGAGTAAAATTAAGGTGGGCCCTGAAATGATATTTCTTTAATAAATTAGCATGATATAACTTAGGCCCCTTAGGTTCGTCAATGATGTAATTTACCCTACTCCGCTTCTCTAGGACTTTGTAAGGTCCATTCCAGGAAACAAGCAACTTGCTCTTCTTATCATGTAGGAGCACTAACACTTCATCCCCCGGAAAAAATTGACGATCCTGTGATTTGACGTCGAAATGGGTCTTATATTTGATGTTACTAATGTCAGCATACTGCGCGGCGATCTTGGCACACTGTGAAAGTTTGTCCCGTAATTCAATAACATACTGGTAGTGGGTCCGCTTGTCGTCTTCTATACTTATGTCCTCCCACAGATCTCTTAACACCGAGAGCGGGCCTCTCACGGCTCGGCCGTATAGTAACTCGAACGCCGAGAACCCGGTCTGGTCACTAGGAATTTATCTCAGAGCAAATAAAGTGGGGACAAGATGCCGGTGCCACTCCCTGGGTTTGTCGTCGCACAATTTCCGCAGCGACGCTTTCAGTGGCCCATGCATTCTCTCAATTCGTCCATTACCACTCGGGTGAAAAGGGGTGGTAAATAAAGGCTTAACTCCTAGCAACTTGTGAAGCTCCGCCATCAACTGAGAGGTAAACTGTGTCCCCCTATCTGACAGAATTTCCCGTGGTATGCCTACCCGAGAGAAGATCACAAGCAATGCTTAGGCCACAGAAATAGAATCAGTTTCCTTCAAGTGCAAGGCTTCTGGAAACCCGGTGGCGAAATCAATTAACGTGAGTACATACCTGTGCCCCGCAGAGGAAGGGGGCGAGAGCGGTCCAACCAAATCTATGGCTACCCGAGAAAATTGTTCTGCAATGATGGGTACGGGTTTAAGAGGAACAGGACGGACTCTACCTTTGGCGGACATACGCTGACACCGATCACAACTCCTACAAAAGGCTCTAATATCCACTCCCATTCTTGGCCAGTAAAATTGATCAGCAATCTTCATATATGTCTTTCTATGAGAGAAGTGCCCTGCTAGGGGGCTCTCGTGAGCTACAGAGAGAATGATGTTACGACAATCAGCCGGAACAACAAGGAAAACTGACCTACTTTGGCTGGTTGCTTGGATGACACACAAGATCGAAGTAACAGATCGTTAACACGAGCGAACTTGAAAACAGACCCATCTCTAGCCTGATCCTCATCCCCGGAAGTTACCTTCCCCCTTACCCGCTTCAGAGTAGTACAATGTAGTACATAGTCTTGAAGCTTGGCAAACTCCTGGGGAGTCACAGTCAGCGGCTGCAAATTCGGCAGAACCAGGCGATGCAGACGCTTCACCTTCGCCGTCCGTGTCTCCACAGCTAGGACCTTTGCTGGAGGGGAGGTGGCGTGTGAGGATGGCGAGGCGACGTCAGCAGGTGGTGAGTCGACGTCAGCAGACGGCGAAGAGACTGGCGCTGGTGGCGAGGAGACTGGTGCTGGTGGCGAGGAGACTGGTGCTGTTGGTGAGGAGAGTTTTAAAGGTTCCGGGTCGTTAGGGTCACGAACACCGGGAACATTACCAATGAGGACACTAGCAAATTTAATGGGAGCTCTTACCACATTAGACCAACCAGTGAAATAGGGGCAACGGAGGTAGCACCTCACAACAGGGAACTGGTCAACACGACCCAAATAATCGGCGACACTAACCTTCGAGCAGCTGGAGATGTACCGCTTCTCCAAGCGTCGCTGGCTGGTGTTCTTTGATGAAAATTCTCAAGTCTGGAGGTAGAGAAAACAAAAATTGATCTAATATCATGAAGTTAGAGAGTGACTCAAAGGTTTCTTCAACCTCTGATGTCTCCAGCCATTGTTGAAACAAACGTCCCAGGTGAATCGGAAACTGCCGGTACGTTTCTCCTGCTCTAATCTTCGTTCTGCGGAAATCAACACGATAACCGTCAGAAGTCTTGTTAAATCCTCGCAAGAGAGCTTGCTTCAACAAGAAGTAATCTCTGGTGATGTCGGCAGACAAGGACGTGTAAATCTCTACCTGTTTACCACTCAGTTGGCTACCCAACCTTACAGCATAGCTATCTGGGTCTACACCAAGCAGCTCGGCTACCCGTTCAAACCTAACAAGGTAGGAGGCGATGTCTTCTCCTTCACGGTACACAGGCGAGCTGGGTTTTACCACATTGTCTTGTATATGGCTAGAGGATTCTGGTCTACTTGAAGCATTAATCTTAGCTAATTCTAGGTCCTTTTCTACCTGCAACTTAGCTAATTCGAATTCTCTTTCTCTATCTCTCTGACGTTCCTCCAACTCTCTCTTTTTCTGAAGTTCCTCTCTCGATTTCTGGCGTTCCTCTCTCTCGGCATTCTGTTGGGTGACCACATACTGACTAACCTCAGTACCTGTCAGGCCCAAGGCCACCGCTTGACCTTTCAACTCCTCAAATTTATACATAATGATCCGAAAGGCCAAGAGCAAAAAGAAAAATACACAATTTACCCCGCAAATAGCCAAAGGTAACTTACCTAGTAGCTCAATCAAACCAATAAATGATTTGATCCGACTGGAGGAAACCTTGTTTCGCATCCAGCCGGGTGGAATCACCTCAGGGTAAAGAAACCGCACTAGGTGAAACAACAACAAAAATGCTATGACAGCATCCACAATGCACCCCAAACAACACTAATTAACTTCCCCAAGTACAAGGGAGAGCAACAAATTAGCACACAGAAGGAAGGGATAACCACTGAACAACACTTACTTCCGGGCCACAGACATCAAGCGGCGCGCACACGGCTACTTACAACAACACCGGAACGAATGTTAGTCCTCAGAAACCAAAGGTCAGAGACAATCCTGGCAAGGTCGCCACTTGTAAAGGCCTGGGACGTAGGGATAGAAATCCCTTACCAGACTAATCAGGATCTTAATAAAGGAAATTCAAGGACCATGGTTTTCTGAGGAATAACAAACAACCGTTTGAGATTGACATCTCTTTACTATAAAAACTATAACACAAAAATCTAACACCACTCAACAAACATCAAATAACAATTACGGGAGTCAAACAATTAATGCAGTCAACAGTTAATGGAGTCAAACAATCAAAGGAAGCAAACAATTAATGGGAGCAAACAATTAATGGGAGTCAGCAATTAATAGAATCAAACAATTAATGGATTCAAACAATTAATGGGAGTCAACAACTGATAGAATCAAACAATAAAAGGGAGTCAGCAATTAAAGAAATCAAAGACCAAAAGAATCAAACAATGAACAGATATTTCCTACAGCAGTGGTCCTGGGGATGGTCCAGACAGGCTTCCTCACTCGAGAGACAGCGGCGGATGTCTTGATACAGTAGACGTAACACCGGGACACAGACGGTGGAGAGGAGCTGGCAGCCGTGGCGGCTGCGGTAGTGGTTTGGGGCAGGTGTCCAGAGATTAACAGACGAATTGTGAAGGTCTGGGAAAACAGCCCACGAGTCCAGGACCTATGATGAGATCACAGCCAGAATTTGACGAACAGAGGGGTAGATTGATAGTGACTGTATGACGGCTGGGGTGAATCTGCCTGTGACACCGGTAGCGGCTGCAGTTCTCACCTCTGTCCAACCCCAGTGTTGGTCGCACCAGCAAACGAGCGAGAAAGCAGCGGTAACGAGCAGGAGGATCGTTTCTGCCCTTACAATGGTATTGCATTAGGGTGTGTCATACGGAGGCGATTTTTTTTTTGAGTTTGAAAAATCGGCCCATGGTATTAATGATGTAGTTCTATGTGCAGAATCATGTGATATCTTCAGATTTGAAAAGTTTTTATTTTTTGCTCCGTAAATTTTAACTTGAAATCTTATGAAAATTCAGTATTCCCACCCTTTTACCAACACCACTAAATGGCTTATTTAAAGTAAAGTAAATGTATCAGGTTAATTTATTAGGATGAAAATGATCCAGAATAGTGAAACGAATGATCTTGACATATTTATTAAATTTAATATTCCTTTAGAAAACAAAATCTTCAAATACAAAAACCGGTTTTACTACTACGACCCGGTGTTGCTGCACACCATAGAGAACATGTCTTTCTTGCTTCTGTTTCTACTCATCACCTCCCTGCTGACCACCTGAGCTCGGATGTAGCCTTCCCTCCTCTCCTGGCTGTACCGTGACTGCTGGCCTCGCTCACTTGCTGTACAACGCTCTACTCTCTGGGTGTGCGAAAGCAGGGACATGCATGGGGTTGTCAGGAAAGCTCTGACTTGAACATTGGTGAGGCTGCAGGTAAGGGGGCTCACTGCCAGCCTGGATGTTATCCAGATCTATGAGATCAGTGAGGTCTTGGCACCTAGATTGACTTCAGGAGTCTTCCTGACCCTGAAGGAATCGTCACCAACTGATTCGTCATGCCCAGATCCTCTCATAAATCTCATATCCAAGATCTTTTTGACTGCCACTCTTCTCTCCTCCTCATCCTTACTGCAGAGCATTGTCTGCAGAACTGCCTCGGGATGAGCATACCAGGAAGATCTCCTCACAGTCTGCTCCACAATCTGAACAACCTTCCTTGGCTGACTCCTCAGGAGCTCAAGCTGGAAGAGAACATGCCTCGGACCTTCGGAGAATGATGACTTGACCTTGGTGTTGAACCAATTTGGCAAGTAGACACTCACGATGAATTGGACAATAAGTCTCAGGTTGTGAAGCTGGTTCCCTTTCAGTTTATGATGAGCGACCCAAATTCTGCAGAACCTGAGAGCCGTTGTGAGCCACCTAGAATGTGAGACTGGACCTATCTGCGGGTAAGCAAGTCTATCAGGCATGACCCCAGTTTTGATGGCACTGCAAATCATGTAACCATAGTACTGGTCAGTACTCAGGTCGTCAATGACAGTATGTGCAAGCTCAACGAGTGGAGGGCCAACTGTGATTTTTTCAAAGCTCGGATTTATTTCTAACTCAGTGGCAGAGTCCAGCATCTTGCCAAGAGGACCAGACCATCTGTTGTTTGAAAGAGTCTTGCCATCCAGCTCCTGGATCAGATGTCTGAGTGGCAACTCGTTGGTGTGGAGGTCACAAACAATCCAGACCAGCTTCCTCCCAATCTTCCGCTCTATCCACTGTATGACCCCCCCTTGCCACCCTGTGTTCGTGTTGGTGCTGTCCCCTCCAATGGCCTGCAGGGTCTGGTCTACGTTCCTCTCTCTGAGCCAGTTCACAATGTTATCTGCCACTATCTCAGCTGGTTTCCTGATGTCATCTTTCTCTGGAGTGAAATGCCACAAATACTTCCCTCCTGGTTCACTGCAGCAGGGAGTGTTCCTCCTTCACCATGGCAGAGGAACAACTTGTCAGAATCTCCAACTTTCATGAACACTTTAGTGTCATCCCTTCTCCCATCAAAGAACAAACAATTGATTCCATTTTCTCTTATCCCTTATCAAACTCCTCTTCTAGGTTACTGACAAGTTTCTCCTGAGCTCTCCTTACTTTGTTATGATCTATCACCAGGTGAACATCATCAGGTGTTATCAAACCACCGTCAATCCAGGCAGCTGTTGCTATCTCTGCAGTTTCTCTGAGACCAGTGTGGTGTCGCATGCTGGCCAGAGCTATGCTCGGGATATCTTTCCTATTTCGAATCTTATGCCTGGAAGGTTTGTGATCATTATTTTCTGGGTTAGGGACAAAGTCACCATTCTCCTGGTCAGCACTCGGATCAGCCATGGGGAAGTCATTAAACTCTGAATCAGCTTGACTCCAATCATCGGCCTTTTTTACCTCACCCTGGGCCTTCTCAAGTCTCTTTTCCTCGGCAACTCTTCTCCTCTTCTGTCTCTCTGTGGCAGCCTCCTGTCTCTTGGACTCCGGAATATCTTGGCTAGAAATCATGAGAGCCCCAATACTGCCAGTCTTCTCTCTCTGTGCTTTTGACAAATGCCAGTTCGATCACAGGAATCTTCAGTTCACGCTTGCAAATACAGGAGATGTGGGCCTCAGTTTACAGTCACGATCGCATCAAACTCAGGACAGAGAACAATTGGGCACTTGCAAGTAATTATGTCAAATAACTGGTCCAGTTGCTTGGCAAAGCTGTCCTTAACTGCAAGTTTTCCTCTCCCAAGAGATATCTCTTGCCTTTTCCCAACTGGCTAGCAGTCTCTCACTAATCTTCTTCTGACTTGTTATGACTGGAGGCTTGAACTGAGCGTATCTCACAGTATCTCAAAGCATCTCTCAATGTAGGCAACTCCGACTTCAGGAGCTCTCTCCCAGACCCAAGATAGTGACTGAGATGGCTGGTTTTTTGGTTCCTCGTCCTGACACAAGCAGCCATCGCAAATATTATCAACTTATAAATGCATCAGAATCTGAAACAGAAAAAAATATTGCTAGTTGGGTTGTTAAAGAATGAAGTCAGAAAGCAATGTTCACTATTTAATTGTAATGCACTAATGCAGCTGTACGTTAGATTTTCGATAATTTCTCGCTAAAATTTACCTAGCAAAAGGTTGCAAAATATTGAAACTGAAATTATTTTCTGTTTATATACACTAAAATCTACCAAAAAAGTGATGGGCCATTAGTTTTAGCTGATCTTCCCTCCTATGACACACCCTAGTATTGCATGGTATTGTATGGAATTGTAATGTATTGTACTGTACTGTACTGTTTTTTTTGTATTGTATTGTATTACATTGTTTTGTATTGTATGACAGTGGACCCTTCATGCCAGGTTCGCCATCCGGCTGACAGTGTACAGCGAATGAGGGTGCGCCAAGTCCGTAGCCTTGCATCGTTTTCCATCGTAAACAAAATGGTTAATCAATGCCTTCCTAAAGAAACCATCGACAGGGGACCAGGTTTGATCCACTCTACGAATTTTTTACGATTTTTCCACCAAGTTTGATGAAAAACGATTGTGCCGTTTCGGCTGGCCAGAACAGACAGACAGACAGATAGACAGACACACGGCTATTCCTATAGTATACTGTATTAGATAGTATATTAGATTTGATGTAAGACATGTATTAATGTGAAGTGTAATGAAAATAATAGGTGTTCTTCTGATGAAGGCCAACTCTTTTTGTATTGTAAAGAGATGCAATATGTTTTATAAGGAATAAATTAGTTAAGTCAAGCTTGATGTTTCACCCTTCTTCCCACTATCGATTTGGTCAATGAAAAACCCAACCCAATGCCTAGCTTACTCTGCCCGCTACCTAAAAAGTTACATACTGTCCACGGGGAGTCTGGTGGCAGGACCTTAAAATTAAGAATAGCGTTAAGTTATCCCTTTAGAATTAGTGACCCCAGAATCAGGCAGTATAAGTATGTGTTCCCTTTCTTTCAATGAATCCGTGTTGTGTAGGGTTTAGTAGTCCGTTTTCGCTCCTGTGTTTCCTGACTCTCATGTTTATTGCGTTTTCAAATAGCTTTCCTATAACTTCGAGTAGAGAAATCGGTCTGCAATTTATTACTTTTTTCTTCTTTTCTCTTATCCTCTTCACCACTGATCGGCTCGTTAGCCGCTTGGGCGATCGGTCAAGTCTCTGTTACGCACTGTTGGCAAGTACTGGGTATGTACCGGCTCCTGAATGTACCTGAACCTACTCCAGTGTTGGTCAAGTCTTGTCTTGAAAGAGCTCACACTCGGTGCCATCACAACACTTTCTGGTAGATTGTTCCAAGAGTTCACAATTCTCACTCCGAAAAAGTTTGCCCTCACAGTTTTCTGGACTTGTGGCTTCTTCAATCTTGAACTGTGACCCCTTGTGGGGCGAGAGTCCGCCAGCTCCATGTAAGGATACTCGACTGAGTAGTGCCCCGTGAGATGCTTATACACCTCAATTAGGTCACCCCTTGCCTGTCTGTAGTATAAGCTAGGTAAGTTCAGGCGCTCCAATCTCTCAGGGTAGCTGAGGTGCTTAAGTGCAGGCACCAGTCTGGTGGCCCTCCTTTGAACATTTTCAACCAACTGACAGTCCCTAGCATATCTCGGGGACCAGACGGGGTGACAGTACTCCAAATGAGGAAGCACTTCACTCTTGAAGATCGTTACGAGGGACGAACTGTCTTGATATCTGAACGACCTTCTTATAAGGCCCAATAATTTATTTGCCTGATTTATCTTCTTCTCGCAATAGCCCGAGAATTTCAGCTCATTGTGAACATACACACCTGAGTGATGTGTTTAGTTGGTTTCGGTATGAATATGAGTTTTGCGTTTTTGAATGCTTCAATGAAGTATCCACTTGCCAATGCTGAGTTTAATATTTCAAGAATGCCTTGTGTACAGTTGTTGGGTAGGTATAAGATCATATTTCTTGTGATTTTTGTGAATCCTGGTGCTTTTTCTTTAGTGTAGTGTAGCAGTTCTCCTTCTGTAATTGGTTTTACTGTGCTGAGCCTGGTTTTGTCCACCACATGGTATGGGGTTATCCTATTTATCTTTCCAGCCATCTCTATGCAGATATGATTCTCGTGTTCCTCATCAAATTGCTCATTTTCTTCTTATAATATTTGAAAAACTTTTTTCCATTCTTTCCTGTATGCAGATTCTATCTCTTTTTCTTCAAAGAGTTTTTTCCCGTTTTGGTCTTTTATGTACTTATGTTGGAGTTTGCCGTTTCCTAGAATTTTGTGTGTGTGTATATGTGTATGTGTGTGTGTGTATATGTAAAGTATGTATGTGTACTGTATGTGTGTGCATGTGTATATGTATGTGTGTGTGTGTGTGTATGCGTGTGTGTATGTGTGTGTGTATATGTGTATGTGTGTGTGTGTATATATAATAATAATAATAATAATAATAAACGGTTTATTAATAGAGTTGCAGTTGATGGCTGAAAATATACAAACTTACATGTGATTTAGACATAATGATATGTGTTCAATACATTTACAGGACTATACAGTACATAAATCAGGAGTTGTTAATTATTTTAACAATAGATGGGATGGTGCTATTCTTATATCTATCGGTGCGGGCTCTTATGGGCTGAATTTTGTTGTAGTGGCGGACTGCGCGAGGTGGGTGGGGGACTGCCGGTGGCAGGAGGTGGCGATGACGAGGGTGGTGCAATAGTTGGCTGCCAAACCTTTCCAGTGCTTGGTGGTGGAGTTCACTGAGGGATGGCATTTCCAGGGTGGAGAGAGCGTTAGTGTAGCCGGAGTAGTCAGCGCTGAGCATGATTCTGCAGGCCCTTTTCTGTACCTTCTCTAGCTGACGTTGTTGGGTGGAGTTGAGGGAAGACGACCAGGCTGGTGACGCATACGTTAGTTTGGGGAGAATAAAGGCGTTGTAGATGGTCCTTAGCTCTGGCGTGGGTGTCCCAAGTGACCTAAGTCGTCGTAGCATGTAGAGACGGTACGAGGCTGCCTTGACTGTGTTATTTACATGGGCCTCCCAGTCAAGTTTGTTGTCTATAGTAACACCCAGGAGTTTGGCAGACTGCACCAGCTGGAGAGGATGGGCACCCACTGTGACTGCTGGGGCTTGCACTGGAGTGGTGGCGGTATTGATGTGCATGACTACGGTTTTGGTGTGGTTGATGGTGACCTTGTTCTCTGTAGTCCATGCCTGTAGCCTGTCCAGGGTGCCTTGTAGCGATGAGTAGTCTGGTGCGGTGTTGTCCACTGAAACCCCCACAGTGCAGTCATCCACATATTTCCACCTGTGAGGAGTGTCCGATAGAGCGTCGTTGATCAGGATGAGGATGTGGAAGCACAGTGGTCCCATCTTGGTCCCCCGGGGAACACCGCAGGTGAGGTGTTGGAATGTGGGGACCAAGCCCTGATACCTCACTGCCTGGCGACGTCCACTCAAGAAATCAGTGAGCCATGAGACCAGGTTGGTGGGCAGCCCTAGTGCAATGACCTTGTTGATAACAGTGCAGTGATCAACAAGGTCAAAGGCCTTCCTGAAGTCAACAATGGCAACGGACAGTGATGTCTTACGTTTCTGCAGGTTTTTGTGCAGAAAATCCAGAAAGCTCACTAAGCAGTGTGATGTAGAGGAGGTCCTCATATTGCCAAATTGCTGTGGATCAACTGACTGATATATGTACAGTATGTATGTGTACTGTATGTGTGTGTATGTGTGTGTGTGTGTGTGTGTGTGTGTGTGTGTGTGTGTGTGTGTGTGTGTGTGTGTGTGTGTGTGTGTGTGTGTGTGTGTGTGTGTGTGTTTGTGCGTGTGTGTGTGTGTGTGTGTGTGTGTGTGTTTGTGCGTGTGTGTACATGTGTATGTATGTGTATGTGTATGTGTGTGTGTGTGTGTAATAATAATAATAATAATAATTAACGGTTTATTGAAAGAGCTTGGCAGCCAGAAGACTGAAAATATACAGTTACATAATTGGGGAATGGGTTTCAAATTTCAAATAATTTACAAATATCATAAGTGATATAAATATGATATATAATAACTAGATGGGGAAAAGCTCAAACTACAGGGCATTTCAACATAGTGACAGTGCAAGAAGTAGTATTTACTGGGGGTACCATGTGTGTGTGTGTGTGTGTGTGTGTGTGTGTGTGTGTGTGTGTGTGTGTGTGTGTGTGTTTTGTGTGTGTGTGTGTGTGTGTTGCAAGTGTGTGTTATGTATGTATGCATGTGGTATGTGTGTAACAATAATAATAATAATTAACGGTTTATTGAAAGAGTTGCATGAAGACTGAAAATAGGCAGTACATAATTGGGAATGGGTTTCGAATTTCAAATAATTTACAAATATCATATGATATAAATATGATATATAATAACTAGATGGGGAAAAGCTCAAACTACAGGGCATTTTAAACATAGTGACAGTGCAAAAGTAGTATTTACTGAGAGTAATACACTGGTTTACGTTATTGATAATTTTACAATGGTTACTGGACTGTTCTTATAGTGACTGAAGTTCAAAATGCATAAGCTTGCGCTGTGTGTGTGTGTGTGTGTGTGTGTGTGTGTGTGTGTGTGTTGTAATAATAATAATAATTAACGGTTTAAAGAGCTTGGCACAGAAGGCTGAAAATATACAGTTACATATTTTAAATGGTTACGAATTAAATAATATACAAGTAACATAAGACACAAATAAGACATATAAAAACTAGATGGGAGAGCTCAAACTACAGTTCATTTCCAACATAGTGATAGTAAGGAGTACATTGGAGAATACACTGATTTATTAAAAGTTTTGAAATTTTACAGGTTGGGACTATTGTTCTTATAGCGACAGCTCAACAATGTATGGCTGATGCGGTTGTGTAAGGAACAGCAATTTCGGACTAGGATCTCAGGTGGGAAGGGAGCCGTGGTGTCGAGGATGGTGGAAGCTTCACCAGATTTGCAGATGAGGTCGGTGGTATCGCGGAGAGTCGAAAATAATGAGTTGAGCGCCTTGATATGTGGAGTTGTTGTTTTAGAATATCTGGGCCACTTCGCCTTTTCTCATTTCGCCGAGCGCTGCCTTTCGTTCTTCTGAGTCATTTTTAGGGTTTTTTATTCTTGGTCAACATTTGCACCTCTTTATTACCTGATGGCCTTTCTTGTCTTTTCTGGTGTTGTTTTGCTTGACGGTTATGATGAATGGCTGATATGATATGAATAATGAGGATGAATCAGCCGCAGCAACATCGTGCAGAACCGGGCTGTTCTGGCGACATCTGGTTATCGCCAGAGTGTGGACTGGGGTGTAGGGAGGGCAAAAGATCAATAATCTGGTCCAGTGAGCAGAGGTCGATGCTGTGCTATAGCCTGTGGATCATTCCCCAGGATGGAGTATGGCGTATCCTCTGCATGTCGTCCCATTTGTCTCTTTGGAAATGGTGCATTATGAGCCATGAGTCAGTTCAACTCACAACTGTAAATGAAGTTGAGGAAGACGAGGCTGTGAAGTGCAGGTCTGGTGCCAATGGCTGTTGAACTATTATTAGTAACTGGGATACACCCTCGTAGGGGATGACGGCCCACGTATTCATGAAAGCAAACATGTACTCACAGGTGGAGTCGTAGAGTAAATACTGGACACTGGTACATGGATAAGCACAGTGGAAAAGACTCTCCCAGTGACAAATTACTAGAACACTCTTCCGGGTACCCAGGAGGAGGGTGAGTAGACTTGTAAGAAAGTCCCTTCTGACACAAGTGACACCACACCGAAAGCGACGACGTGCTTTCCATTATCAGCACACTTTCGGGCGAAGCATTCTTTAAAACTTTGTAATATAAGGATAGTCCCCAGGTAATTTTAAGACCCGTATCGCACCCACTCATTTTATTCAACTTTGGGGGTGGGATATGGGAAGCTAGAATATATATGAAATTGAAATTTGGGGGGTAAAGACAACTTTCTTATGCTATAGTGATGACGCTGGTGGTGGTGAAGATGTTGTGGATTTAGGTGATGATGTTGTGTAGTAAGGGAAGATGATGGTAGATGATGCTTTTGGCAGAAAGTGAAGATGCCGTGGGGGTAGGGGGTGTGATGATGCTGGTGAGATGCTGGTAGTGCAGTGAAGATGTTGCGCAGTGATGATGTTGGTGTGGCAAGATGCTGCAGGCGATGCAGCATTGATGCTGGTAGCAGCAGATGTTGGTGATGGTGATTACGGTAGTATGTGGTAAGATGTTGAGGATGATGTTGGTAGATGATGTTGGAGATGATATAGTGATAAAGTGATGACGTTGGTAGAAAGAAGATGCTGGTGATGTGAAAAGATGATGTTGCAGTGTAGTGAAGATGTTGGTAGTGATGATGCTTGAGTGCAGCAGAAGATGTTGGTAGATGATGCTGGTAGGAAGATGTTGGTAGTGATTGTGATGGTAGTGACGATGCTGGTGCAGGAAGATGTTGCAGTGATGATGTTGGTAGTGTGAAAGAAGATGTTGGTAGTGATGATTGCTGGAGCAGTGAAGATGCTGGTGCGATGATGCTGGTAGTAGCAAGATGCTGGTAGATGATGCTGGTAGATGATGGAAGTTGCAGTGTAGCAAGATGTTGCAGTGATATTTACAGAAAGTGAAAGGAAGATGCTAGTGATGAAAGTGACGAGTGGTCTCCGTTCCTCTGATTACCCTTGAGGTATTTTTTATTCTCTGTCAACATTCTTGCACTTTTATTACTCTGATGGCCTCTGTCTTTTTTCTTCTTTTGTTGTTGTTTTGGTTTTGACTAAGGTTATGTGATGAATGGCTGATAGATAGTGAATAAATGAGTGGGGATTAATCAGCCGTGCCAACATCGAAGAAACTGGCCATACTTGGGCGCGACATCTTGAGCACGCCAGGAGTGTGGACCGGGTGCAGGAGGGCAAAAGACTGTTGTATCCGGTCCAGTGAGCAGACATGTCGATGTCAAAGGAGCCTGTGTGGATCATTCTCCAGACGCGAGCATGGCGGTCCCAGCATACGTCCCATTTGTCTTCTCTAAAATGGTGCATTAGAGCCATGAGTCGTTCAACTCACAACTCGGTGAACGGGTCGAGGGAAGACGAGTGCGAAGGCGGTATCATACAATGGCTGCTGAACTATTGCTTGCAGGCCAACTGATACATCCTCGACACAGGGAGGAGAGGAGGAGAGAGAGAGACGAGGAGGAGTGGGGAAGAGAATGTAGAGGAGAGAAAAAGGAGAGAGACTTTGCAACACCCTCCCATCAAAACAGTAGATACCAATAACAGCCCATTTTCCTCAACTGACTCTACTGCCAATTTCGTGATGCCATATAGCAGCAGGTCTACCATTAGAATACATTTGCTCAATATCTTCCAGGCAGGCAATTTCTGGTTTGGTAGCTGTCTAATAATAAT
>NW_024737042.1:2928201-2948550 GCF_018991925.1 Homarus americanus | reverse complement strand
CTTAGACCAAAATTCGTATCTAGAATACGAGTTTGAATAGCAGATGTCACAGTGCAAGTTTCCGGATGAAAAGGATATTCGTGGAAGATGCTACAGTTTGTAGTGAAGCTGGTGAAACAGCTTAGTCAACGATTGCCAGACAATGTCCAAGTTTTGCAGTCAATGTCATCTGAGTGCAAGTGAATGCTTTAAACCATTAAAGCCTGGAATATTGGAATTAGCAAAGATGTTTGTTGATAGTGATAAAATTATCACACGCATCGAGTTCCAGTGGAAGAAGCTTCATTACGTATTATGGAAACAAAACCCTGACACCCTAGGACTCTGGGCAGAAATATCTTTGCACAGGGATGCAACAGGAGAAAATCCTTTTAGTTACCCCTGAGTTAGCTTTGACAGTGATAACATTGCCTCATTCCAACGCTGATGTGGAACGCATATTTAGTCATGTGAATATTGGCAATTCAAAACCTCGAAATGCAACACTAACTATCAAGTATGGACTAAGAAGCAAGCATTTACTATTTATGCTGCAATGTAATAGGCTGCAAATTTTACATAATTATTATTATTACTTGTTATCGTCGCTGGCTTCAATTACTGTACAGTGCTGGCGTTGCCTTAACCGAACAAACATAGAAAATCTCTCAGCCTGCGACCACGTATCAAACCATTTACACCAGTAATATGTGTATAATTTACCATAAATAATTCCTAGCACTTTTTTGTTAGCTTCTCTTATAAGTTTAGCGCTTTTTGGGGAGTGAATCTAGCGCCACGCGAAATTTTCAGTTGACAACGATAGTGATAAGAGATTACCAAGACGAGTAGGGAACTTGGGACTCGGGAGGTCATATTTTGTGTCAATCATTCGTAACATTGCAGTAGTGGTGATATGCGCGACTAATGCAAAGGTAGGTGAAGCTTAAGAAATTATCAAGCATTTCACCGTAACTTCAAATATTACCGAGAAACCTTATCTATACCCATAAATACTGTTGAGGCATGCTATTGGAACGATCTGGCAGGACAGAATGTAGCTGAATAAGTTAATGTTGTATCGTTGACGCTGTGCTATAATGTAAGTAATCCTCAGTTAGTGACAGGTAAGTCCATGATAACCAAATTGTCTCTTTTTTACTTTTAACAGTACAGTTGCGTCTTCATACCTCAAATTATATTAAGCATCGTGTTAGTGGTCCGAAGTGATCGTGTCTGGTACCTGTGGTGACTTGTTGGGTAATGTATGAGAGCACCGCTACACCAGAAGTTGTTCGATTTCATTATTTTTTTCCATAAATGCACTAAACATAATAGAACCTGGGTATAATTGCAGTTTCGGACAATACACGGCCAACGGTTTTAAACAGCAGCTTTACCAGAACCTGACCTAACCAGCCAAATGAGGTAACATTGCAGTAAACAGCAACCACAGAATTTCAGAAATTCACTACACTCAATCGATAGGAAAATTGTACAAGTGATAATTTTCTTACATTATACTTCTATCGTAAATTGTTAATAAGGAAGTTATTGAATTTAAAAAAAAAAAAAAATCAGAGCCCCTGTTGCCTATTCACTGTTGCTCAAAATGTGTGTTCTAAATCTAGATATTTGATTCACTTTCACTTTTATTCTCTTCAACCAATGAGCGTTAGATATTCTGCGTTGGTGGTAGGATGCGGGAAATTTTGAATCGGTTGCAACGTGGAGCCATTATGTGCTGGGTACGATTTCCCTGACTCGTAGTAAGGTAAGAAATACTGTATTGGCTATTTATATTCTTGTGGAGGCTGACCACGCGTCTCTGGGTTATTACATAGCGTCTGGGGGTCCGCCCCCTGTCTAGGGTGGTAATGTAAGGTTTAGTTTGGTTATATTGTATAAGTTAGCAAGCACAGAGTACCGGGAAATCAGAACACTCAATCGATGGAACTATTATTTCTCTATTTTTTTTTTGTAAGTAACCGAATTTCTTTTGCGTAATGTGTTCTGAAGTTTTCTTGTTGCGATTTGGACAATTTTGGTATTCGCACCTACCACAAATCACTCATTTTGGCACTCCCGCACCCAAAACCCTGAATTCCCACGCTTCCCCCTATTATTGTTGGATGGGGTGGGGGTCTAAATTTAAAACAGTGGTTTCTGATAAAAATGAATGTCAGATTTGAACCAATCGCATCAAAAACCATCGGAAGAACACTGATTTTTCTTCAGATTCTTTGGTTGCTGTAATCTGCAGTTTTACCCCAAAGAAACTAGAAACTTACCTAACCTTACCTAACTTCCTCTCCTCCACCCCAAAAAAAATAAAAGTAAACAGAAAGTGGTAAAGATTCGTTTAAGGTTTCAGGTCTTGTGATTTCTGACATATAAAGGTCCAAATCTTTGAAAAGTCAAAACACATCAAAAACCATCGGAAAAACAGTTTGGATATCTCACCAAACCTTGCCTAACCGAACCTAATTCTTAAAATTCCCTGATTAACCAAAACTAAAATAATAATATAAGTACCTGTATTGGTAATAATTTGGATCGTGACTGTCCTCTATTTTTCATTGAACATGGGATTAAAAATGCCCAGCTTTCATTGATTTTGGTTGTTATTGAAGACTAACCCTCCAACGTGTTATTTGTTTTGATTATATTCTTACTATATTTTCATCAGTGATTTTTGACATAACCTTTTTTTTTTTTAGTTCATTCTCAGTGGTGATGTGGCAGTACACAGCCAGTCATATCCGATCGACGCCAGTCGCTGGTGTATGTTTATGAGCCACATGGACTGGGTATCTGCTTCCATGTCCACAAAAAAAAAAATTATACTCTATGAAAGCAAGCGTTTTCTGTTTAATATGCAGAAGTGTCTGGAGGGTGGAGCCTCACGGCTAGGAAGTTTGGTAAGGTTAGGTAGGTTTCTTTGGTTAGGTTGGTGAGGTCTTCTAACAGTGTTTTTGCTGCTTGTTTTTCTTTACGAACTAAGGTTAGGTTAAATCTAGAAATAACAACTTTTTAACACGTTTGCCAAAGCTACGACAGTGTCCACTATAAAACACAGTGAAATTGCATCTTTTTTAAATTAGGGTCAGTTGTCAATAATTACCCTGATTTTTTTAGAGAATACTGTATTGTTGGGAAAAAATATAAAAATGGCTGTAATCAGGTGTTAACCTAACCTGTTTCTTAACTTGCTTGTATCTGGAAAACTAAGTGTTTACACAAGAAAATGGAACTAAAAGTAATCAGCATACAAAACTGTAAAAACACCCTCATAATTACCGAACTGCTGACAGTCACGAGTCATATATTAGCCTAAATATTTAAAAGTCAACAACTTTCATCTTAATTATAAGTTAAGTATTTTTTTATTTTTTTATTTTTCACTATTTACAATCATAAATCACCAGTAGTGGGCAGGGCATGAAGGATGAGAGAAATTACGGGCACTAAAATGATATCTACATGTTTTGTATGTGAAGAAATGAATTATTTACCATAAATCTCCTCTGAAATGTCTCATCAAGACAGACTCACTGATGACCACTTGACAGATCTCCTAGTGGTCTAGTTGCAGTCAGAATGTGTTAGCAACTTCAGCAGATTTTTAACAACTGGGGCCCGCCTTGTTGATGGCTGCAGCACAGAGGAAGTGTTGGGCGATATCGAAGAATTGGACGAGGAACAGATACAGAAACTTGTTGACCAAATCCAGTGAAGAAGAAAGCCCTCAGCTACTTGCAGTTATTTTACTTTTAATTTTATCCTCTCACCACTGATCGGCTCGTTAGCCGCTTGGGCGATCGGTCGCGTCTCTGTCTTGCTCAGTAGTTTTTTAAGAGGATCTAAAATTTTTAAAAATTTCAGCTAATGATATAAAGGAAACAAGGAAACAGATTATCCATAGTATAAAATGTTGTGCACTTCAGTGTTTGCAATTTGAATATGATTTACCTTTTGCTATTAAGTTAAATAGTGTCAATGTAAACAAGTTTCTATTTTGGGGTATCCAGTATATGTCAAGTATTGAAATTTGATTTTTTTTTTAATGTCTTGTATAATTTTGGAAGGGCTAATAAACTTTGGGAAGGGCTAGTAAATATTCATTCTATTAGCCCTGCTGGCTACCTGAAAAAAGGGCAAAATTCTACCCCTACTTTGCCTTCTTCTTTGTTGCCATCCTCTTACAATGTCTTACTTAAAAAAGCTGGTTTTCCGGCATCTTCGTGATACTGTATATATGGTACAGTGATCCCTCGGTTAACGAGATTTCGGTTAACGAGTTACCTTCCATAAGATTCTTAACTTCGGTTAACGAGCAATCCCTGGATTAACGAGTTTTTTACAAGCCGACCTCAACATGTTTTCGCTTGCATTTGGCGGTCCACCAGCTGTAGTATTAGTCCGCCAATACAGTAATTGGTTTTCGGGCTTAAATTCCTGACTATTTTAGTAAATATCAAGAAGTTTATACTATTCAATAATTTTAAAAGTTTAATATTAATATTTTTTAGTCATTTTAACAATTATTGAACATAATTGAAGGTAAAGAAACTAGTTTCTGGCACGCCATCCAGCCTGTTAACACACAGGCGTTAGTCTCTCTCTCTTTTCAGTGGAGGTAACATATTGCTTGAGACTCTCTTGCACTAAATGCTTTTTTTTCTGTGTTTCCAAGCAAATTATTGGTCATTTTGAAATTTATTTTACATATTGACAATATATAATGCAGTGCAGTGTTGATTTAAAGAAAATAATCTTGAATTACACCAAGAGAACTAAAATTTTATGGGTGAAATGGCGCCTTGGGGTGACTTCTCTTCCACCCCAATGCCTTCTCTTCTCCCTTCTCCTCCATCCCCATTCTAATTCCCATCATCATCATCCAGGAACCTTCTACATACACACCTCAAAGTAAGTGTGCTTTTCTACATTTTTTTTTTAATTTAGGCAATTTTCTGTGAGCTGGAACCAATTACCCAAAAACCCATTGAAACAATGGTTTCGGTTAACGAACTTTTCGGTTAACGAACAACCTGTTGGAACGGATTGAGCTCGTTAACCGAGGGTACTAATATATATATATATATATATATATATATATATATATATATATATATATATATATATATATATATATATATATATATATATATATATATATATATATATATATATATATATATATATATATATATATATATATATATATATATATATATATATATATATATATATATATATATATATATATATATATATATATATATATATATATATATATATATATATATACACACACACACACACCTAGACCCCGACTTACGACTACGTGGACTTACGACCGTCGGGACTTACGACCGCCTCAGATATAGATAAAAAAAATAAAAAATTTTTTTTTTAAATGACACACGCATTTTCTATACCGAAACGTTTCCAGTTAATGTAGTCTCCATGTATAATTAGAAAATTATGGGGGCCCCATGTGCATTCAGCTGACTACATTAAAGGTTAAGTGCTCAGTCACACTGTATCCATTCCTTATTATTTATTACTTTCACTGTACTGTATCCATTCATCATTATTCATTACTTTTACTGTACTGTATTTCATTGTAGATTTTTTATTAAAAAAAAAAATAATAATAATTTTTCTATGTCGACTTACGACCTGGATTTGGGTCCCTAACCCCGTCGTAAGTCGGGGTCTAGGTGTGTGTGTGTGTATATATATATATATATATATATATATATATATATATATATATATATATATATATATATATATATATATATATATATATATATATATATATATATTTATTATATATATATATATGTAATGTTTTACAGTGCAGATACTGCACAGTATATGAAAAAGGGAAGATTCAATTTTATTCCGTACATCATTTCATTTCACTAAAAAATATATCCAAACTGTGATAAAATAGTAGGCTTCCATCATCCTCATCCTGGGACATTAACAGTAGTATCTAGAAATTTTTCTAAAAAATTAAATAGGAAACATAAATATTCGACAGTGAAATACCAATTATAAAGCAAATGTACAGTCCCATTCACTAGTGTGTTTACAGAGACTCGTCAGGTTTTGTGCAGTGTGGCAGTGTTGTGTTTGTTTACATTTGACAGAAGGAAATTTGCAGTAGTAAACATACCCGGTACTATGGAATCAAATTATAACAATATTAAAACAAATATGGAATATTTATATGATGAGCCCCTGTAAACGCACTAGTGAAAGGGACTGTACAGTTGCTGAAATGTGTTTCTATGCCCCCTTTAGTAACCTGTGTCTCCAAATGACAACGTTGCTGAAGTAGTATCCCTGTTTATTAATGAATGGGTATTGGTCATGTAACGGCAGACTTAAATTGTTGGACAGGTTTGCCATAGGTCATATAGGTTGGCTTTTTTGAGACACGGGTTACCACGGGGGGATGGGAACACATTTCTGCAGTTGTACATATACAGGTATTGTTTAATTAATCTTTTAACATTCTTGCAGCTAACCTAAACCATCATTGTTCTTAGTTTTCCACTCGTCACTGCATTATGAAACCCTTGTTGTTCATCAATATTTATTGAAAATATACTGGGGGGTATCAGGACCATTATACTATGTGTGGATTCTACTCTACAGTATATAAAATGGTCATTATTATCTGTTGTTTTATATGTTTGGTGTCATTGTCTTGATATATATAATACAGTACAGTAATTAGCATACAGAGAAGAAATACTGTAGTGGCGAATGTATTCTCTGAAAGCGTGAATTTGTTTGTGATGTCGATGGTAAATATTCTTTATTTCAAAATACTTTTTCCACTCATACCTTGAAAGTTAATATTTTCAATCAGTTATATATTTACAAACATTGAAGTCAGCATAAGTGTGAGTCATAACAGGGTATTCTTAACATTTATATAGTGTGTGGATTTATTTGTGAGGTATCAATATTAATCGTACATTCGTATGAACCATCAAGTAAAAAAAATATACTACACTATACTTATAATTACTGTGGATTTATTTACTAGTGGGTCTCACCATGGGTCACCATGATGTGTATCATTATTTCTGATTGCAACTGTACATTGGATAAGAAATGCTTACCACCAAAAATAAGACAAAAGATCAAATGCTCTAATGTAATTACAGTAATATTAGAGAATAGTGCAGTTTAATTTGAAATCCAATCTTATCTTGGGTTCTCTTTCCAGGATATAGACATCATCAGAAGAGCATCACCAGGATGTATCAGCCTTGGCATGAAGTGCATGTGATTTGTCACCTTTTGGTGGCAGTGATGGGAAGCCAATACACTGAGTTACAAGCACAGCATAATAATTCACAAAACATAAGTGCCACTGACTGCCCAACTCTGTCAACTCTGGGGTGTGTAACTCATAACAAAGTGAATATACAATTTAATAGCACATCACCTTGCTTATTCAACTGTACTTATGATCCCAAGGTGAGTTTTTTGTTTCTATTTTTCCCTAGTCTGAGAAGTAGTCTTAGGACAATTGTAGCAGTTAAGTTTCATAACCTTAAAAATAGGAGTCGAATTGCCCAAATCAGTGAAATCACAAATTTCAGAATTTTTCAATCAGAAATTGTTATCTGGCAACTACCAGGCTTGCTTTATGTTTGCTGTTATTTTTTCAAGATGGAATGCAATTTTGTGAAATACGATAGTACTGTGACAGAAATTAATTAATAAATGATAAAACAACTTTTCACAAGAGTATTGTAAGAACAAATCATGTTAAAAAATTTGTATACTGTATTTTCAAATGAAATCATATGACATACCAGATTATCACTCAAGGACATTCAGGAATAATTTGCATAGTTAGAACTGGATGTTAAAGTGAATTAAAAAGTACGTACAGTATTCCCGTGTTTTTCGCCTTTTTTTTATTGCAGTTTTATTGCGTAAAGTGAACAACATAACATATGGGATTAATTGAAATAGAGACCGGGCCGACCCCCAAACTCCACTTTTTCCCGGCACAAAATGTACGTTTTACTAAAAATAACCTCTTAACTTTATGATGGTATTCACCCACACATAATATAGAAGGGAACAGTCAATAAGAGAAGAATAAACTGAAGGTTAGGTTAGAAAAAAACAAGGCTGGGGTTAACACTTACATTAGTAGAAGAGATGGGTCGGCGTAGGGGAATGGTGGCTGGTTCCGAGGCAGAGGGCAGGCTACTGGCCCTCAGGTGAGTCTTCATCGGTGTCATCCACACTTGCTAGTGCCTCCCTGACAAATCCCTCAAAGTCGTCATCACTGTCTCTACCTCTGTCACTATCACTGGCTTGTGCTGGCTGTGGTGGGTTGCGGGCGAAGAACTCTGGTATGCTTTGCTGACGGCTGGTGTTTATGTTGTCGTGATAAACCTTGATGTAGGACTCCATAGTCTGCAACAGCTGGGTAGTGAAGATTTCATACCTGTTTGCGTCAGGGTCGTCGAAAAGGAGGAGCTTGACTTTCTCGATACACTCGATGGCACCCGTAACATTACTATGGGATAAGCGGCGTTCTTCTTGGGATGACGCACCACCTGCCTCTTCACTGACGTCATCATCATCTACCATGTCGTCGGTAGTCACATCAGGATCCCTTATCACCTCCAGGATGTCGTCGTTGGTGGTCTTGGAAAAGCCTGCAGCTGTAACACTCTGCGCAGCTTCTCTGGCAAGGTCCACTGCTACTGCAACAGTCTGAACCTCACCAGTCACAGATTTACTCTGCCTAATGGCCGGAATGCCCTGCAACACATGTCTCTATGCGTGACGAACAGTTGCTACAGACAGCTGATCCCATGCCTCCACCAAGAAGTCCACAGCTTTCTTGACATTGAATGTTCTCCAGAATTGTTTTAAAAGTACTTCTTGCTCTGCCAACTGTTGATCCTCGTCGTCTTCGCTCTTGCTATCGGTGTTGGTGTCACTCAGGTTACGCAACTCTTCCTTGGTGTTGGTGTAGTCGTTCAGGAGCTTGAATTTTTTAGTAGAGAATGCAGCTTTTACATTACAGATTAACTCTTGGTCCATGGGCTGTAATATAGACGCAGTGTTGGGAGGAAGGAAGACCACTTTTACGTTGGGGTGACGATCTAACAGTAGGGGCGAGTGTCCTGGTGCGTTGTCCAGCAGCAACAAAATCTTGAATGGCACATTCTGTTGCTCACAGAATTTCTTCACATCGGGAACGAAACAGTCGTCAAACCAGGAGAGGGACAGTGTAGAGAATATCTACGCCTTATGTGCGGTCAGCCAGTGGACATTTAGCTTGGTCATATCCATGCTCTTGTAGGCGTGCGGCTTGCGTGCTGTGTGGATCACCGATAACTTGAGCTTACAGGTACCGGAGGCATTGGTGGTAAACAGGACGGTGATGCGCTCCTAATGCAACTTCCGGCCCCGACACTTGCTGGCATTCTTCACAACGAAGGTCTTCGAAGGTAGTTTTTTCCAAAAAAGACCAGATTCGTCCATGTTAAACACCTGGTCGTCGGTGTACTGTCCTTCCTCCATAATCTCACGTAAAAACGGAGGAAATTCCCTAGCCGCAACATCGTCACCACTAGCTTCTTCACCACCAATGTTGATATTGGTGATCTTGTTTCTCTTCTTAAACCTCTGTAACCACCCAGAGGAAGCATTAAAGGGTTTGGGCTCTGTAGTTCCCATCTTTCGTGACACTGCAGCATACAGTTCACGTGCGTACTCCTTAACTGAGCGCGTGTCCACCGCCATGTTCCGTCGCGCCTGACGCACCAAGTAGCTCACAGGTAATTTTTCTGTCTTGAGAAGCACCTGGTTGTGGCAATACTTGATCATAGAAGCACCTGTAGACTTTGTGATGTTCATGTGCTCCTTTATCTTGGCTGCATCCTTCTTAATTGTCCTGATCGTAGACTCGTTAACACCATGCTGGCGCGCGAGATCAACCTGTCTTGTTCCTTTCTCCAACTCTTGTATGATCTTATACTTATTTTCGTAGCTTAAGGAACGTCGTGTCTTCTTTGGCTTACGGCAGCTGGGTCCAGGTAAGGAAAGGTTTCTCTCTGGGGGCGGTGGTCCGGCGGAAGCCATTTTATAGAACAATGGATTCACGTATACACGGTGTGGCCTGGAGGGATGAAACTGCCACGGCTAGGGCAGGCGTCGTCTTTCCTCCCTCCCTCGGGTGGACACGTCATATTACTTTAAACCAATTACAGCTAGCAGCGGAGGGAGGTAAGGATGCATGGCCCAATTACAGTTCGATACGTCATATGACGTCACTGATAATGCAACAAAGACACACACTGCGCAACCTACTCGCGCAGCTTACACAACATGGCGGGAGAGGGCGGGAGAGATGGCGGGAGGTTTGGATCCAAAAATGGCGTGGCTCGCCAGCCGCTCTCCACGTAAAGGGGTACACGCACCGCGGAAAGTGAGCATTCCGGTTTCGGCAGGGTACCACGTAAACGTGGAAACGCGTAAAGTGGGACCGCGTAAAGCGAGGGTTGACTGTATATTCTTTCAGTGAAAGCAAGCCCGGAAGGGCATAAAACAACATTATTCACTAAGTGACTTGAAAGCAGAGGAAATTAGTCACTAAAGATCGACATTCTTCCTAGAGATAGAGGATGAGCTGTGGTCGCCATGCTTGACCGGACCGTATAAAAAATTGCCCCAAACACAATATCTGAGAGACATAATCAAAATAAAAGTCACTCGATTTCCTCATCGTGCTAAGATGTATAAATACCAAAATAAAATCCTCGTGGCACATAATATTTCAGCTATTACAACACAAATTGGCGGAGCTTTCCTTGCACTTATTTACAGCTGATTCGCCAGGCAAGAAGACAGTAGCAATCCGTGTGATGGAGAGTGCGGGAGGGGGTTTTGAGAATTGTAATTAAAAGTCAGGGTGCGACGTGTCCTCCTCATATTACGTATTTAGATGTTTTAATTGCCTGTATGTTGACCTGGCGAGTTAATGCTAGGCATTTACATACCTAGGTATAAAGCTAGACGTCGCATTCTGGATTGAACAAAAATATACAATCGATGTGATCACATAATAAAACAAATATGCTTGAGTATATATATTTTTTATTTTTTATTAAAATATGATTCTACTACTAGCATCTGCAGCAATTCAGTAAGTGCTAAGCACGTACTGTATGTGAATATTAGTGTTTGAATGTGCACCGTGCCTGTTCCACTCCTTGAATTTAGTTGGTGCAACAGGTGTAAAATGCTGTCTTGAAGCAGCAAAGTTTTTTTTTTTTTACTTCATTTAAGAACTGTATTCATTTGCTGCAGCTTCACCTAAACGGTGGTCAAAGCTAGTTGATGGGATTTCTCCAACAGAAAACAGCAAAGTATTGACTCTTAAGACTTTTAGTGACATTTGCTGGCACAGTCATTATGAAGCAGTGTGAGCTGTTGACAGAAATTATCAACATTTCTATAATTTGCTCTGAGATCTGGATGAAGACATATCTCAGCCACCTGACACATGAGTCAAGGCTTCATCTTTAGTTGAAAAAATTACACTATTAAAGAAGACATCCTTCATGTGTCAGCTCTGGTTGTGTATTCTAAAATGCTTCCAGAATTCAAGTGCAATCCTTTAAAATGAAGACCTTGGTCTGCAGGAAGCTTGTTCCATATTTGAATCATTACAGTAGAAGTCCAAAAATCCGGACTGCTTGGGGATTGGGTCGGTCCGGATTTTCGGATTTTCCGGATTCTCAGGCAGTACTTTTAAAATTCAAATTTAAGGAGGAATAAAGAAGAGATGAACAGATACATTTTGATAGTTTATTCATAAGCAAGTAAAGCATGCTTCATTTATCAAAATGAGCAGTTTTAAAGAAAAATAAAGTCAACACTTGACAAAAATGTAAACAAACTGTCTAATACCATTATGAGTCTTGAAATTCCTAAGCCATCCATCACTAAATGCTCACTCTGATTCAATGTTTATTTGCTCCTTAAAAGACTTTGCTTTGGCAATAAGCATCAGCCCATAAATTGCCATACCTTCTGATCATTTTAACAAAAACCATTTGTGCAACACTTTATCAGGATTTTCTAATTTGGGCCAATGTAAACTTTTTCTTAAAGCAACTTTATTGTAAGGCTCAGAAGAAGCTGTGAATTCTCGAGTTTTATTCTTTGCCTTTTTTTATATCATAAATTGTAGACTTTCCAATGTCATATGTTTCCATTGGATCAGTATTGCTCACACCACATTCTAGTTTCTTAATTATTTCAAATTTGTCACTCAATTTCAATGTGTTCTACTTTCTCTTCACACAACGAAGTTTATCTACTTTAGGAGCCATTATTATGGGCTTGTACTCTGTACATGGAAAGAGTAGGACTCAAAATTACATATGTTGTCACAGTTTGATTGCTTGTTTTAAAGTGGTGATCGCGTGGTCGCTTGTTATCGCTGTGGCGTTCAGGCATGCACACATACACACAAAAGATTTATAGTGCCACAAATTTTACATTTGAGGACAAGTTAATTACAAAACTAACAAAATTAGCTACCTATAATTTACAATTACTTTTATTATTAGAATTATGTAAATTAATTTTTTTAAAGGAACGCCATTCATTCACGTAACCCACAAAAGCCCGCTAAATTTAAAAAGTTTGAAAGTTTTCGAAAAGTCCGGATTCTCGGGTGGTCCGGATTTCTGGCATCCAGATTTTTGGACTTTTACTGTACCTGCATTTATTAGAGACCTGAGAGACATATTTGACAAGTTTGAAACAGCTGCCAAACAAAGAATGCTTGACATCTCAGAGGACTATAAAAAAATTAAGATTAAGGAGATTAAAGAAATTGAGTGATGACAGTGGCTCAAAGGAAATGGTGCTGAGTGGCTCTACAAAATTTCCAATTGAGGGCTACGTTCCCATAGTTGAATGCCTATCGCAGGCAATTGAAGAGTGACACAGTGCCTACACAGATGTGCAAAGGACCTTCAGGTGCATATTCCTGCTTGCATCTAAAGATCCTCTTCGAGAATAATCAGCTGCAGACTTATAGATCTCATGTAATTTGGCAGAAGACTGCTATGCTGAATTTGAACAATTTTGTTGGTTTCCTGTTGACTGCTAAAAGTGTTCTGATTCATGCTCCAAATGTGCCTGTGCCATTGTTCTCCATCAACTTGTCAAAAGACCCCATGGGAAGCATCTGACTACCCATCCTTTGACTGCAAATGTATTTCATAATACAGTCAACCCTCGCTTTACGCGGTCCCACTTTACGCGTTTCCACGTTTACGAGGTACCCTGCCGAACACGTAACGCTCACTTTCCGCGGTGTGTGTACCCTTTTACGCGGAGAGCGGCGCGAGCAGGGTGCGCACAAGGTCGCCCAGTCATCAAAACATTACCGAGTTCTTCACCCGCCACCCACCACAGCCGGCCCAAGTCAGTGATAGTAATAATGATAGTGAGGATATGGACTTTGAGGGGTTTGACAAAGAGGCCCTGCAAGCCTCTGTGGTGGATAGTGATACAATTGATACAAGTGATACAGGTGAGGGCCAATAATCTGCCCTCTGCCTCGGAACCAACCCCCCATCCCCGCGTGCCCAGCCATCTTTTCTACTAATGTAAGTGTTAAAAAACCTAATATTATTGATATTTCTCTTAATTATTAATTGTGTGTGCATACCATCATAAAATTAAGAAGTTATTTGTACTACAACGTGGGTATTGTGTCTGAAAAAGTGGAGTTTGGGGGTCGGCCCGGTCTCTATTTCAATTAATCCCATATGTTATGTTGTTCACTTTACGCGTTTCTCACTTTACGCGAGCCGCCGTGGGTTCAATTGACCGCGTAAAGTGAGGGTTCACTGTATATTTGTAGATTTATTGTCAGTATGCTTAGTATACACTATGTCAAATCCAGTATAACATCTGTATAATGGTTGTATTATGTACTCATGCCGTGATGTTAATCGTATTGTCAATTAATTTCATTTTACGTTTTTATCCCAAGCATGGACATATTTTGTCCTGTACAATTAATCTGCTTTTATATTTTTTTAAATATTTGTACATTTTGGGAACAGATTTACAGTATTCAATATGCTACATTATCATGTTAATCATGAACATGAGCCTTTCCTCTAGAGCCCTTGGCGTAGGGCCTCACCTAACCGAGCCCTGCTAATGGGTGGTGGTGGGTGGTCAGTTGACAAATTGCTGAGATGGAGGTTATTCACACCCATTTCCATTGTATTTTATATTGTATTTCATGTACGTACCGTATATTTGTATGTATTTCATGTCATCTTTATTAATTTTTAAGGGTTTCTGTATGAAAAATTTTCTTTTGGGTGGCATAGCTGTATGAATAGTACGAAATTGGTTGTGGACAATGGATCACGAGTGTTATAATTACGGTACAAGTTTGCAAATAAGAAATGAATACCGGGTATTTACTATTTTATTATTTCATTTATTATGCATCTTTACCCTTATTGAACATTGGTATACTGTATTATGTTTATTCAGTTTAGTCAGTTAAGCAAAATGTAGGAATTTCTAATATCTTACACGACCCTGGTCCAAAGGTTGCCAGAGAAGAGAGGGTCCTTCTGTACTGTATTGCCAGTCTGGTACAGTACTGCTCTTGTTAATACCATTTCAAGCATTGTGACATCCTACAAGGATAAAAAAAAATAGGCAAAGTATAAGAGGGTTGGTTTAACTCCAAAAGAGAAAAGAGAAATACAGTACTGTACTATTACAGTACAGGTATATGCAACTACCTTGAGAACCATGAAAATAGGTGTTTTGATCTGGGAGTACAAGGGCAGCTCATATATATTCTACATCATTAAGATCAAGAAGGAAGAGTTGCTCTTTTTTTTTTTCCTTTTTACTTCAAATGTTGTCCGATTGCACAGCACTCGTTCTACTTTGTGTGTATTCTATCTGTAAAAATTATTTTGTTTTCTTGAAAAGGTTAAAGGTCAAGGAGACCAAAATTTCAACTCTTAAACAACAGACGGAAGGTACAATTTATTAGATAAATTTCTTTTATCATTGGTGTACTGTATTGTATTAGTATTTTTAGCTTATAATGTAAAATGGACATAATTTATACCAAAGGTCAGAGTTCTTCCTCAATTACCTGTTAGCAATCATTGTGTCTAGTAATTTACTCAATGTAATTTCCTCCTTTATTTTTGTACCATTTCCAGGATAATCAGCGGATTCTTGGAAGATGCGGAGGCTACTGTGGGACTTGCACACCAGACCCTATCACTGGGCTAAAGCTAAGTCTTAGAGATGGCTGAAATCTTACTCTAGAGGGACATCTCTCTCATTTTCTTCAGGAAACTCTCTGTATTATGAGGACACCGCTAATGAAGATGGATAATGTGGTGGGATGAAACTTGTCAGAGAGCTGTTTCTACTGGATTTGATGAACAGTTCCAGAAGAAACTAAGTTGGGACATCCACATTAGAGTGGATGGACCTTGCAGTACCAAAGTAGATGAGGAAACTTTCAATCTTGCCTTTTTCAGGAGAAAGGCTAATACCTACTCCTTAAAAAAGGACCAAAAAGTGAATTAGTTATAAGAATAATGCTATTATGAAAAGTGAAAAGCAACCAAATACTTTAACACTGCCATTATGTAATAAGTTTATGCAGCAATAGGTTTATCAAAACTCTGTTGTTGCTGTGTGTTGACAAACAATGCATTAATATTTTACCAGACTTGGTCCAATCTGCACTAATAAGATGTCCCATTTTGACCAGAGGATGCACTGCCCACCGATGGACTCGTTCTTGATCTCAAATAATACTGGGGATGGAATTCCTATGGTTGAATTAGAGATGTGTTTGATGTTCTTAATTAAGGAAATGGTCCAGATTTTTAACAGGTTCTTGCTCTATAAGAGAAGCTCTGAGGCAATTCAGTGTATCCTTGAATTATAAAAGCAATTTAGTTGTTCTGTGGTGTGTTGTGCCCAGAGATTTTGAAACACATGGCACCATATCTTTAGTTTGAATGTTTGCATGATGCTAAAACAAACTATAAAGTCTTGTAAATTTTTATTTTTTATATATTGAGTATAAGCAGGACAAGCCTATTTGTACTAGTGTTCCATTATTGGGAAATCGACTGTATAGACTGGCAGCACCAGTTATGAGAAATACTGAGAAATTAAACAGTATAATAGTATAATCTGGTACATTAACAATATTATTGAAGTCTTTGTGTCTGTGGTATCACAATCAGAGTTATTACAGCATTGCATAATGTTTGTTTGGTAAAACTACTTGTCTTAGGGAATGCTTTTAAAGAACTTAAAAAAATTCCTTTGAAACTTTATTGAATCTTACAATAGATAAATGATCCTTTACCACAAGGTGCTACATAGATTACCTGGTTTAGTGTCCACATCATGCCTTCATTGAACTCAAGAAATATATACAGTACTGTAGATGAGCATGTCATAAATGAATTTGCCCTATTTTGAGAAATGTAAAATGTGAAAACATCAAAAAACAGTGTTCCTGTATATACAGTATGTGTGACTATCAAAACAGATAATTTCAAGCCTTCATTTTGAGGCATGCAATTACTTTCATGCACTAAAAAGATATTTTGGCAAAGCTATTATTCACACTATAATTTAACTTGCTAAGCCTGCAAATTAATTTTATTACCAACATGTCAGTCAGTTACATAAATTCCATGGTGAACTGTTGACATTGCCACACTTTGTTAGTACAGCAGTAAGGGAATGAATGATAAAAAGAATATTTTCAAGGTCCTGCATCCAATTCTGCAAAAAAAAATTCTGATACTGTATAGCTGATAGAATTACACCATGAGTATAATAACACACAACAGCATTTTTCAATGATAACCTCTGGGAAACTGTCATTGCCAGATACCTTAAGTTAACAACACAACAAATTAAAAATTGAAGATCAGGGTGGACCCCCGAAACCTTGGCCTAGAGGCATGAATCACTTGCGTTACTATTGATAGACAAGTTTTTATGGCTCGCCAACAGT
Organism: Homarus americanus; assembly: GCF_018991925.1. Classification (NCBI taxonomy): domain Eukaryota; kingdom Metazoa; phylum Arthropoda; class Malacostraca; order Decapoda; family Nephropidae; genus Homarus; species Homarus americanus. The sequence goes on along the minus strand of NW_024737042.1, from coordinate 2,931,446 downwards.
ATTGAAAATGAAATGAGGGCATATCAATTGATTAGTGTAGATAATATTACATTGAGAGTACTTTTTACATTAAATTTACCTGGTGAAAAAAAAATTACAAGTACAGTACTGTAGTGGTGCATTGAATATGCCATGCTATGAACAAATTATAATTAAAAAATACAAAAATAAAAAATTTGCTAAATAAATTGGTCACTATTATATTCAAATACATCAACTCATAAAGTGCCTGAGATATTGCCTGGACAAGCAAGTTATAAACAAACAAACAAACAAATGGAGGAACTACAAACAATTTTATGTGTACAGGTACCCCTCGACTTAGAACCTACAGTGAGTTCTGCTATAACGCGTGTTTTGACAACGCGAATTGGCTCTGACGCAATTTATGAATAGAGGAATGATATTTGTACAACGCGAACGCTTGTTTGCTGTAACGCAATTTTTGCCTACTATTTCTCCAATTTTGTGGTATTAACTGTGAATATGGTAAAGAAGAATATCTCCAAGAAGCGTTCTGGTGATCGCATTCCCGGTGATTATCGTAAAAGAAAGGCTATAACCCTTGAAGAGAAGCTCGATGTTATCAACCTCAAAATCACCCTTCTCCCCCATCAAGTTATATTCATATTTTTTCAAGGTAAAGTGTTACATTTACTGTATGATTTCATTATTAGATATGAATGTAACATTTATTTAGACTGTGCTAACCTTTGTGTTAGGCTTACTACTAAATTTTTTTTTATTTCGAGTAGTAATCTGCACCTAACCCTATTTTCTCCATAAGCCCTGTTATTTCTATTACGCGAATTTCTGTAACACGATGTTTTACAAGAACACAACTATCGCGTTATAGCAGAACTGACTGTACTCGACTTACGAAAACCCGGACATACGACCGCCCCAGTCGTACGGTACCAAAAAATTTTCAAATTACGTATTTTCAAGTCCCGACGTTAGTGATTGCGCTGTGTACTGACAAAATTTTCGTTTGTAATTCCCTTTAAAATGTCTGGCAAGCTTAAAAGTGAGAGTTTTGTGGTGCTGAGAAGAAAAAGAGACGCCCATTTTAGATTTTCTATGTATTATTTTCGCATTTTCGACTTACGACCAATTCGACTTACGATCTGGATTTGGGTCCCTAACCCCCGTCGTAAGTCAGGGACTGCCTGTAATCACAATGAAATAATAATTTCAATACATAAGCGCAAATAGAAGACATCAGGAGGCGCCACACTATAACTATGTGGTGCAATCATCCTTGCACTTGTACATTTTCCCACCCCTCCACCCACACCAGCAACACGAGGCAGGATTCAAAACTCTTACAACACTGTTATAAATAAATGAAATCACTGTGATGAACAAAAAAATCAGCACAAACCATGATGAAATGCATGGGAAATGTGGGTCAAGGTTATGTCTAGCATCATTGAAACACAAGGGGAGATTGGTGTGGTAACCTAAGCGATGTTGCCAAATGTGTGTCGTGCAAACTAAAATTATTTTATTTAAATTTTTTTCTTCATACACAAATTTCCATTCCCATTTGCCAGAATAATTGGTGCAGAGCTCAGCTGGGAATGAAAGATTTCCGAGTATTAAGACAAATCTCTCATCCTGGAAACAATTGCACATGCTGGAATTTTTCCGGATGCTGGAGAAGTTTTCTGAGAGTCTAAACTATGCATTTCGCACAGACAGACACTTGCACATCCCTTGAATGTTTCCTGGTGGTGCGTAAAATTTTCCGAGAGTCTAAGCTATGCATTGATGCTGGGGAAAGGTTTCTGAGAGTCTAAACATCTAATCTACATATCTGGTAAGAATAAATACATCCTCATTACATTTAGGCCGCTGTCACAAGCAAAAGTATTTATGGCAAACAAAAAATGTACAGGGTATAAACTTTTATTCACAGCTTATGTTGGAATTGTGTTAGAGATAAATTTTTTACCATAATGATCCTGAGTAAATTCTTTTCAAGACTTTCAATAAAAGATCCCTAAATAAAATAATGTAAGAAATGTACAGTATACAGGTATACCGGAGTCTAAAAAATCAGTTCTAATTAAGTTAAAAACACCATTGTTTACTAAAATAATCCTGAATAGTTTATTAAAAGGTTTGTTTAAAAAAAATTAATAATCTATATATATGCATCGCTGTTTATTTATGTAAACACTACTGTACATGTACAATATATTGTAAATAAACAAAATAATGTTTAAAGTACTATTACTGTACTGTATATACTTGTACTGTACTCACCAGCAGATGCTTTCATCTTGAGTTTACAGTAGGCATACACTGTCCACTCTGCTGAATGTACAGTACAGTATCCGCAACTGTAATCACTATTTATGTCTTAACACTGTTCTTGGCTGATTGCGTCCTAGTATAGTACAGTATTGCACAACACAAATTGAAGGCAAAACAGCAGCGAGTCAGAGATCAACTTTGTACAATGGCCTACGGCTGAAGTTACCCAAGCAGCTAGCCTACTCAGGCACCTGGCATGTCGGAATGAATCAGAGTATGGTGCTATACTGTATATCTCGAAACTCTAGGGAAATTTGTTCCCATGCCCAGAACAGAAATTTTCTCCAAATTTTTTTCCGGAAAATGTGCATGATTTTCATCCTCAGGAACTCGTTCCCATCTCCCAAACGAAGAGTGTTTTCAAGGAATTCCCCCCCACCACCTCCAAAAAAATATATATATAGGTGTATACTGTATATAACAGTGATATCTCCGTTAGCCGGAACAATTTGTGCAGAATGTTGCATTATTTAATATCTCAAAGCCGGAAAAAAATCCCTCCTCCCCGGATTTTTCTGAGTAACAGAAAATTTTTCTCAAAAGTTTCAGAATAATGCATTATTTCATCTCTCAAAGCCGGAAGAAATCCCTCATCCTCGGAATTTTCCGGGTAATGAAAAAATATTTTCAGAAGTTTCAGGAATTACGCATTACATCATCTTTCGAACCTGGAAAAAAAATCCTCCATCCTCGAAATGCGTCTGATTTTCATCTCTCAAACCTGGAAAGAAACTCCCCAATCCCTGGAATTTTCTAGGTACTGGGGAAATTTCTCTGAATTTTCCACAAAATGTGCCCCTCGGAAAATATCAATTCCAGCTATCGGAGTGTTCCTTGAGGGATTCCAGCTAGCATTATATATATATATATATATATATATATATATATATATATATATATATATATATATATATATATATATA
>NW_024737042.1:2894710-2928101 GCF_018991925.1 Homarus americanus | reverse complement strand
TAGACGTCGCATTCTGGATTGAACAAAAATATACAATCGATGTGATCACATAATAAAACAAATATGCTTGAGTATATATATTTTTTATTTTTTATTAAAATATGATTCTACTACTAGCATCTGCAGCAATTCAGTAAGTGCTAAGCACGTACTGTATGTGAATATTAGTGTTTGAATGTGCACCGTGCCTGTTCCACTCCTTGAATTTAGTTGGTGCAACAGGTGTAAAATGCTGTCTTGAAGCAGCAAAGTTTTTTTTTTTTTACTTCATTTAAGAACTGTATTCATTTGCTGCAGCTTCACCTAAACGGTGGTCAAAGCTAGTTGATGGGATTTCTCCAACAGAAAACAGCAAAGTATTGACTCTTAAGACTTTTAGTGACATTTGCTGGCACAGTCATTATGAAGCAGTGTGAGCTGTTGACAGAAATTATCAACATTTCTATAATTTGCTCTGAGATCTGGATGAAGACATATCTCAGCCACCTGACACATGAGTCAAGGCTTCATCTTTAGTTGAAAAAATTACACTATTAAAGAAGACATCCTTCATGTGTCAGCTCTGGTTGTGTATTCTAAAATGCTTCCAGAATTCAAGTGCAATCCTTTAAAATGAAGACCTTGGTCTGCAGGAAGCTTGTTCCATATTTGAATCATTACAGTAGAAGTCCAAAAATCCGGACTGCTTGGGGATTGGGTCGGTCCGGATTTTCGGATTTTCCGGATTCTCAGGCAGTACTTTTAAAATTCAAATTTAAGGAGGAATAAAGAAGAGATGAACAGATACATTTTGATAGTTTATTCATAAGCAAGTAAAGCATGCTTCATTTATCAAAATGAGCAGTTTTAAAGAAAAATAAAGTCAACACTTGACAAAAATGTAAACAAACTGTCTAATACCATTATGAGTCTTGAAATTCCTAAGCCATCCATCACTAAATGCTCACTCTGATTCAATGTTTATTTGCTCCTTAAAAGACTTTGCTTTGGCAATAAGCATCAGCCCATAAATTGCCATACCTTCTGATCATTTTAACAAAAACCATTTGTGCAACACTTTATCAGGATTTTCTAATTTGGGCCAATGTAAACTTTTTCTTAAAGCAACTTTATTGTAAGGCTCAGAAGAAGCTGTGAATTCTCGAGTTTTATTCTTTGCCTTTTTTTATATCATAAATTGTAGACTTTCCAATGTCATATGTTTCCATTGGATCAGTATTGCTCACACCACATTCTAGTTTCTTAATTATTTCAAATTTGTCACTCAATTTCAATGTGTTCTACTTTCTCTTCACACAACGAAGTTTATCTACTTTAGGAGCCATTATTATGGGCTTGTACTCTGTACATGGAAAGAGTAGGACTCAAAATTACATATGTTGTCACAGTTTGATTGCTTGTTTTAAAGTGGTGATCGCGTGGTCGCTTGTTATCGCTGTGGCGTTCAGGCATGCACACATACACACAAAAGATTTATAGTGCCACAAATTTTACATTTGAGGACAAGTTAATTACAAAACTAACAAAATTAGCTACCTATAATTTACAATTACTTTTATTATTAGAATTATGTAAATTAATTTTTTTAAAGGAACGCCATTCATTCACGTAACCCACAAAAGCCCGCTAAATTTAAAAAGTTTGAAAGTTTTCGAAAAGTCCGGATTCTCGGGTGGTCCGGATTTCTGGCATCCAGATTTTTGGACTTTTACTGTACCTGCATTTATTAGAGACCTGAGAGACATATTTGACAAGTTTGAAACAGCTGCCAAACAAAGAATGCTTGACATCTCAGAGGACTATAAAAAAATTAAGATTAAGGAGATTAAAGAAATTGAGTGATGACAGTGGCTCAAAGGAAATGGTGCTGAGTGGCTCTACAAAATTTCCAATTGAGGGCTACGTTCCCATAGTTGAATGCCTATCGCAGGCAATTGAAGAGTGACACAGTGCCTACACAGATGTGCAAAGGACCTTCAGGTGCATATTCCTGCTTGCATCTAAAGATCCTCTTCGAGAATAATCAGCTGCAGACTTATAGATCTCATGTAATTTGGCAGAAGACTGCTATGCTGAATTTGAACAATTTTGTTGGTTTCCTGTTGACTGCTAAAAGTGTTCTGATTCATGCTCCAAATGTGCCTGTGCCATTGTTCTCCATCAACTTGTCAAAAGACCCCATGGGAAGCATCTGACTACCCATCCTTTGACTGCAAATGTATTTCATAATACAGTCAACCCTCGCTTTACGCGGTCCCACTTTACGCGTTTCCACGTTTACGAGGTACCCTGCCGAACACGTAACGCTCACTTTCCGCGGTGTGTGTACCCTTTTACGCGGAGAGCGGCGCGAGCAGGGTGCGCACAAGGTCGCCCAGTCATCAAAACATTACCGAGTTCTTCACCCGCCACCCACCACAGCCGGCCCAAGTCAGTGATAGTAATAATGATAGTGAGGATATGGACTTTGAGGGGTTTGACAAAGAGGCCCTGCAAGCCTCTGTGGTGGATAGTGATACAATTGATACAAGTGATACAGGTGAGGGCCAATAATCTGCCCTCTGCCTCGGAACCAACCCCCCATCCCCGCGTGCCCAGCCATCTTTTCTACTAATGTAAGTGTTAAAAAACCTAATATTATTGATATTTCTCTTAATTATTAATTGTGTGTGCATACCATCATAAAATTAAGAAGTTATTTGTACTACAACGTGGGTATTGTGTCTGAAAAAGTGGAGTTTGGGGGTCGGCCCGGTCTCTATTTCAATTAATCCCATATGTTATGTTGTTCACTTTACGCGTTTCTCACTTTACGCGAGCCGCCGTGGGTTCAATTGACCGCGTAAAGTGAGGGTTCACTGTATATTTGTAGATTTATTGTCAGTATGCTTAGTATACACTATGTCAAATCCAGTATAACATCTGTATAATGGTTGTATTATGTACTCATGCCGTGATGTTAATCGTATTGTCAATTAATTTCATTTTACGTTTTTATCCCAAGCATGGACATATTTTGTCCTGTACAATTAATCTGCTTTTATATTTTTTTAAATATTTGTACATTTTGGGAACAGATTTACAGTATTCAATATGCTACATTATCATGTTAATCATGAACATGAGCCTTTCCTCTAGAGCCCTTGGCGTAGGGCCTCACCTAACCGAGCCCTGCTAATGGGTGGTGGTGGGTGGTCAGTTGACAAATTGCTGAGATGGAGGTTATTCACACCCATTTCCATTGTATTTTATATTGTATTTCATGTACGTACCGTATATTTGTATGTATTTCATGTCATCTTTATTAATTTTTAAGGGTTTCTGTATGAAAAATTTTCTTTTGGGTGGCATAGCTGTATGAATAGTACGAAATTGGTTGTGGACAATGGATCACGAGTGTTATAATTACGGTACAAGTTTGCAAATAAGAAATGAATACCGGGTATTTACTATTTTATTATTTCATTTATTATGCATCTTTACCCTTATTGAACATTGGTATACTGTATTATGTTTATTCAGTTTAGTCAGTTAAGCAAAATGTAGGAATTTCTAATATCTTACACGACCCTGGTCCAAAGGTTGCCAGAGAAGAGAGGGTCCTTCTGTACTGTATTGCCAGTCTGGTACAGTACTGCTCTTGTTAATACCATTTCAAGCATTGTGACATCCTACAAGGATAAAAAAAAATAGGCAAAGTATAAGAGGGTTGGTTTAACTCCAAAAGAGAAAAGAGAAATACAGTACTGTACTATTACAGTACAGGTATATGCAACTACCTTGAGAACCATGAAAATAGGTGTTTTGATCTGGGAGTACAAGGGCAGCTCATATATATTCTACATCATTAAGATCAAGAAGGAAGAGTTGCTCTTTTTTTTTTTCCTTTTTACTTCAAATGTTGTCCGATTGCACAGCACTCGTTCTACTTTGTGTGTATTCTATCTGTAAAAATTATTTTGTTTTCTTGAAAAGGTTAAAGGTCAAGGAGACCAAAATTTCAACTCTTAAACAACAGACGGAAGGTACAATTTATTAGATAAATTTCTTTTATCATTGGTGTACTGTATTGTATTAGTATTTTTAGCTTATAATGTAAAATGGACATAATTTATACCAAAGGTCAGAGTTCTTCCTCAATTACCTGTTAGCAATCATTGTGTCTAGTAATTTACTCAATGTAATTTCCTCCTTTATTTTTGTACCATTTCCAGGATAATCAGCGGATTCTTGGAAGATGCGGAGGCTACTGTGGGACTTGCACACCAGACCCTATCACTGGGCTAAAGCTAAGTCTTAGAGATGGCTGAAATCTTACTCTAGAGGGACATCTCTCTCATTTTCTTCAGGAAACTCTCTGTATTATGAGGACACCGCTAATGAAGATGGATAATGTGGTGGGATGAAACTTGTCAGAGAGCTGTTTCTACTGGATTTGATGAACAGTTCCAGAAGAAACTAAGTTGGGACATCCACATTAGAGTGGATGGACCTTGCAGTACCAAAGTAGATGAGGAAACTTTCAATCTTGCCTTTTTCAGGAGAAAGGCTAATACCTACTCCTTAAAAAAGGACCAAAAAGTGAATTAGTTATAAGAATAATGCTATTATGAAAAGTGAAAAGCAACCAAATACTTTAACACTGCCATTATGTAATAAGTTTATGCAGCAATAGGTTTATCAAAACTCTGTTGTTGCTGTGTGTTGACAAACAATGCATTAATATTTTACCAGACTTGGTCCAATCTGCACTAATAAGATGTCCCATTTTGACCAGAGGATGCACTGCCCACCGATGGACTCGTTCTTGATCTCAAATAATACTGGGGATGGAATTCCTATGGTTGAATTAGAGATGTGTTTGATGTTCTTAATTAAGGAAATGGTCCAGATTTTTAACAGGTTCTTGCTCTATAAGAGAAGCTCTGAGGCAATTCAGTGTATCCTTGAATTATAAAAGCAATTTAGTTGTTCTGTGGTGTGTTGTGCCCAGAGATTTTGAAACACATGGCACCATATCTTTAGTTTGAATGTTTGCATGATGCTAAAACAAACTATAAAGTCTTGTAAATTTTTATTTTTTATATATTGAGTATAAGCAGGACAAGCCTATTTGTACTAGTGTTCCATTATTGGGAAATCGACTGTATAGACTGGCAGCACCAGTTATGAGAAATACTGAGAAATTAAACAGTATAATAGTATAATCTGGTACATTAACAATATTATTGAAGTCTTTGTGTCTGTGGTATCACAATCAGAGTTATTACAGCATTGCATAATGTTTGTTTGGTAAAACTACTTGTCTTAGGGAATGCTTTTAAAGAACTTAAAAAAATTCCTTTGAAACTTTATTGAATCTTACAATAGATAAATGATCCTTTACCACAAGGTGCTACATAGATTACCTGGTTTAGTGTCCACATCATGCCTTCATTGAACTCAAGAAATATATACAGTACTGTAGATGAGCATGTCATAAATGAATTTGCCCTATTTTGAGAAATGTAAAATGTGAAAACATCAAAAAACAGTGTTCCTGTATATACAGTATGTGTGACTATCAAAACAGATAATTTCAAGCCTTCATTTTGAGGCATGCAATTACTTTCATGCACTAAAAAGATATTTTGGCAAAGCTATTATTCACACTATAATTTAACTTGCTAAGCCTGCAAATTAATTTTATTACCAACATGTCAGTCAGTTACATAAATTCCATGGTGAACTGTTGACATTGCCACACTTTGTTAGTACAGCAGTAAGGGAATGAATGATAAAAAGAATATTTTCAAGGTCCTGCATCCAATTCTGCAAAAAAAAATTCTGATACTGTATAGCTGATAGAATTACACCATGAGTATAATAACACACAACAGCATTTTTCAATGATAACCTCTGGGAAACTGTCATTGCCAGATACCTTAAGTTAACAACACAACAAATTAAAAATTGAAGATCAGGGTGGACCCCCGAAACCTTGGCCTAGAGGCATGAATCACTTGCGTTACTATTGATAGACAAGTTTTTATGGCTCGCCAACAGTATTGAAAATGAAATGAGGGCATATCAATTGATTAGTGTAGATAATATTACATTGAGAGTACTTTTTACATTAAATTTACCTGGTGAAAAAAAAATTACAAGTACAGTACTGTAGTGGTGCATTGAATATGCCATGCTATGAACAAATTATAATTAAAAAATACAAAAATAAAAAATTTGCTAAATAAATTGGTCACTATTATATTCAAATACATCAACTCATAAAGTGCCTGAGATATTGCCTGGACAAGCAAGTTATAAACAAACAAACAAACAAATGGAGGAACTACAAACAATTTTATGTGTACAGGTACCCCTCGACTTAGAACCTACAGTGAGTTCTGCTATAACGCGTGTTTTGACAACGCGAATTGGCTCTGACGCAATTTATGAATAGAGGAATGATATTTGTACAACGCGAACGCTTGTTTGCTGTAACGCAATTTTTGCCTACTATTTCTCCAATTTTGTGGTATTAACTGTGAATATGGTAAAGAAGAATATCTCCAAGAAGCGTTCTGGTGATCGCATTCCCGGTGATTATCGTAAAAGAAAGGCTATAACCCTTGAAGAGAAGCTCGATGTTATCAACCTCAAAATCACCCTTCTCCCCCATCAAGTTATATTCATATTTTTTCAAGGTAAAGTGTTACATTTACTGTATGATTTCATTATTAGATATGAATGTAACATTTATTTAGACTGTGCTAACCTTTGTGTTAGGCTTACTACTAAATTTTTTTTTATTTCGAGTAGTAATCTGCACCTAACCCTATTTTCTCCATAAGCCCTGTTATTTCTATTACGCGAATTTCTGTAACACGATGTTTTACAAGAACACAACTATCGCGTTATAGCAGAACTGACTGTACTCGACTTACGAAAACCCGGACATACGACCGCCCCAGTCGTACGGTACCAAAAAATTTTCAAATTACGTATTTTCAAGTCCCGACGTTAGTGATTGCGCTGTGTACTGACAAAATTTTCGTTTGTAATTCCCTTTAAAATGTCTGGCAAGCTTAAAAGTGAGAGTTTTGTGGTGCTGAGAAGAAAAAGAGACGCCCATTTTAGATTTTCTATGTATTATTTTCGCATTTTCGACTTACGACCAATTCGACTTACGATCTGGATTTGGGTCCCTAACCCCCGTCGTAAGTCAGGGACTGCCTGTAATCACAATGAAATAATAATTTCAATACATAAGCGCAAATAGAAGACATCAGGAGGCGCCACACTATAACTATGTGGTGCAATCATCCTTGCACTTGTACATTTTCCCACCCCTCCACCCACACCAGCAACACGAGGCAGGATTCAAAACTCTTACAACACTGTTATAAATAAATGAAATCACTGTGATGAACAAAAAAATCAGCACAAACCATGATGAAATGCATGGGAAATGTGGGTCAAGGTTATGTCTAGCATCATTGAAACACAAGGGGAGATTGGTGTGGTAACCTAAGCGATGTTGCCAAATGTGTGTCGTGCAAACTAAAATTATTTTATTTAAATTTTTTTCTTCATACACAAATTTCCATTCCCATTTGCCAGAATAATTGGTGCAGAGCTCAGCTGGGAATGAAAGATTTCCGAGTATTAAGACAAATCTCTCATCCTGGAAACAATTGCACATGCTGGAATTTTTCCGGATGCTGGAGAAGTTTTCTGAGAGTCTAAACTATGCATTTCGCACAGACAGACACTTGCACATCCCTTGAATGTTTCCTGGTGGTGCGTAAAATTTTCCGAGAGTCTAAGCTATGCATTGATGCTGGGGAAAGGTTTCTGAGAGTCTAAACATCTAATCTACATATCTGGTAAGAATAAATACATCCTCATTACATTTAGGCCGCTGTCACAAGCAAAAGTATTTATGGCAAACAAAAAATGTACAGGGTATAAACTTTTATTCACAGCTTATGTTGGAATTGTGTTAGAGATAAATTTTTTACCATAATGATCCTGAGTAAATTCTTTTCAAGACTTTCAATAAAAGATCCCTAAATAAAATAATGTAAGAAATGTACAGTATACAGGTATACCGGAGTCTAAAAAATCAGTTCTAATTAAGTTAAAAACACCATTGTTTACTAAAATAATCCTGAATAGTTTATTAAAAGGTTTGTTTAAAAAAAATTAATAATCTATATATATGCATCGCTGTTTATTTATGTAAACACTACTGTACATGTACAATATATTGTAAATAAACAAAATAATGTTTAAAGTACTATTACTGTACTGTATATACTTGTACTGTACTCACCAGCAGATGCTTTCATCTTGAGTTTACAGTAGGCATACACTGTCCACTCTGCTGAATGTACAGTACAGTATCCGCAACTGTAATCACTATTTATGTCTTAACACTGTTCTTGGCTGATTGCGTCCTAGTATAGTACAGTATTGCACAACACAAATTGAAGGCAAAACAGCAGCGAGTCAGAGATCAACTTTGTACAATGGCCTACGGCTGAAGTTACCCAAGCAGCTAGCCTACTCAGGCACCTGGCATGTCGGAATGAATCAGAGTATGGTGCTATACTGTATATCTCGAAACTCTAGGGAAATTTGTTCCCATGCCCAGAACAGAAATTTTCTCCAAATTTTTTTCCGGAAAATGTGCATGATTTTCATCCTCAGGAACTCGTTCCCATCTCCCAAACGAAGAGTGTTTTCAAGGAATTCCCCCCCACCACCTCCAAAAAAATATATATATAGGTGTATACTGTATATAACAGTGATATCTCCGTTAGCCGGAACAATTTGTGCAGAATGTTGCATTATTTAATATCTCAAAGCCGGAAAAAAATCCCTCCTCCCCGGATTTTTCTGAGTAACAGAAAATTTTTCTCAAAAGTTTCAGAATAATGCATTATTTCATCTCTCAAAGCCGGAAGAAATCCCTCATCCTCGGAATTTTCCGGGTAATGAAAAAATATTTTCAGAAGTTTCAGGAATTACGCATTACATCATCTTTCGAACCTGGAAAAAAAATCCTCCATCCTCGAAATGCGTCTGATTTTCATCTCTCAAACCTGGAAAGAAACTCCCCAATCCCTGGAATTTTCTAGGTACTGGGGAAATTTCTCTGAATTTTCCACAAAATGTGCCCCTCGGAAAATATCAATTCCAGCTATCGGAGTGTTCCTTGAGGGATTCCAGCTAGCATTATATATATATATATATATATATATATATATATATATATATATATATATATATATATATATATATATATATATATATATATATATATATATATATATATATATATATATATATATATATATATATATATATATATATATATATATATATATATATATATATATATATATATGTGTGTATATATATATATATATCATTGGTATATATATATATATATATATATATATATATATATATATATATATATATATATATATATATATATACAGTATATATATATATATATATATATATATATATATATATATACAATATATATATATATATATATATATATATATATATATATATATATATATATATATATATATATCAAAAGTGATACCTTAGAATCTCAAATTTGTAAAGTGCCTTTGCATTGTAGGTTATTAAAAATTAGATATTAATTTGGCAAAATGTGTAATGCTTTTTTCCTTACTTTTCTATTTTAAATGTAGTTAAGATAACAGCCCTGGTAGGCTCTATTGACTACAATCAAAATAATCTTTAAAAAACATAATTATTTAAAAATGTATTAAAGTTTAATGGACTAGTATTCTCAGTTTTATGAATACAAACACTACAGTATTCATGAGTGCTGTGCATGATTGTGACTGGTTCACACTGCACTGCCACCCAACTGCCACTTGTGATTTTTTTTTTACATCGGATTGTGACTGGTTCACACTGCACTGCAACTTGTGATTTTTTTTTTTACATTGGCTGTATCCTTTTCACGTTATCTATAAGTTTTAATTGTATCCATTGGTAATTCAGTTTTACCATCACATGTTAACAATTGGCATTTTCTCCTGGACTTATAGCCTAACTTATTTGTTAGCAAAGATTTGTAGTACAGGGGGTCCCCGGATTGCGAATAGGTTCTGTTCCTGAGGATGTTCGCAAGTTGGAACACATACTATATGCATACTGTACTTTCAAAACACTGTTTGAAATCCTACTATATCATAGCCTAAGTCCTTATATACATCTAAAATCACTTCATTTAAAGCAAAAGAAGAAATAGAATGACAAAATACAGTAAATGAAGGTAAAAAATAAGTCATCAGGTAAATAAAATACAGGTACCGGGTACTCTAAATTTAAAGTTTAACCCTGTTTGTATCAGCAGGTGTTCATAAGCTGGACATTTGTAAGTCGGGGACCTCTTGTACTGTACAGGGTACTATACTGTATTTGATATTGTATGTTTCCTCGAGTGGTAAGCATTGTGGGAAAACTGTTTTAAGTGGAATATCAGTCAGAAAATATTCTTGCCAGTGAAAAAATTTACTGATTTGAAAACTTTTTTAAGTTTGCTTCACTTTGTTTATTCTACACTCATCACTGTCATCCTCAATCCATATATGTAACTCATTCACGGAAGACTATAGCACTGAATGATTACCAGTGCCTTAACCATTTCCATTATAAATTTCAGAGTTCTTAATGTTTGCCTTTATCATGGGTACTGCCTCATTTATTGCCTTCCATTTCATGTTTATTCCTCTCTTAGGATACATTTTGCATTACATACATTTTCAGTATATTATGGAAACAAGTGATGTTAATATAATTAATTGGCAAACTTCTTCAAGATTCAGTAAGTGTGTCTTATGTTTTCCTCGCGACTCGCAGTGGTGGCTTGTCTGTGGGATCTGCAATCCTCCTTGAACTGAACTCCCAGACACAGTTATTTTTTAAGCTGCTATAAAGGTGTGTCTTCTCGTGCTTAAGGATTACTTTGCACTACAGTATTCACTAAGCCAAATAATTGTATATTTAATAAATAAGACTTGACTTACTTTAAACATTACAATTCAAAATTAACATAGAGATGCAATTACAGTACATTATGTGGCACAAAGCCCGATTTAGAGCTGCAAATTTTACAGCTAATTGTCCCTAGAATGGTCTGGGAAGGATGTTTTTCTAGTGTAATTAAAGCCCATATATTTTAAATTTGGATTGACAAGATCTTTATACAATATTTGTAGAGTTTGAGTGGCAAGTAATTTTAATGAAGTGCTGTCACCTGTATTGTGACACTTTCCAACTCACTAGACTTATGATGTCACTAGAGTTCACTGCATTTACTGCTTATTACTATACTAAGATACTTTTACCTCATTAAGTTTAGAATTTAAATGATGCAGAAATAATCAGTTTTTTTTTATTGTAAATGCATATTTCAAAGTCAGTCATCTCCATTGTACAAGAACACCATTTCAAAAAATATTTGTGTTCTGATTTACAAGTCATACAAACCTAATACAGTATGATGGTATTACTGTATACAGTGCTGTTATTTGATTAATAGAAAATGTAAATATATACAATAAAATGTTCTTCTTCATGATGTTAAGCAAACTGATCACTGATGTTTCTTATTGACAATATGAAAGCAAACATACATATCCTATTATGTAAATATCATATCGGATATTTACAAATTTACAGTGTGACTACCCTTTCATAATTTCATGCAAATTATTATGGTTTATTGAAATAATTTCTTAACTTTTCCTTTCCTTTGAGGTACTCTTATATATGTTCTTGTGGCACATCATTATCATTACTGATTATAATTAATTTTACAGATACAGTATATGGTAATACTGTATAAAACCTTACGAGCTTGAATTTTTATTTCTTGATATGAGTGATCAGAGGTGTTAGCACATGTATCATTGAAAGTTTCAAACATGCATTGTATGGTATTCATTTAGTATATTTTGAAGATTGTAAAATTTGTGTTAATTAGAAATACAGTACAGTACTGTATCATGCTGTTGGCCCCAACAAATATAATAGACCCCTGTACTTGTGTATCTTCAGATGTATAATCAGTACCATGCAGTACTTGGATATGAGCCAATGCATGTCTGCAGAGATTGTGCAAATGGTCTGTGAAATAGACTGTTTAAGTTTATGACATCTCATTGAACAGTCTTTAGGTAACATTTTTGAACATGTTGAATGTACAATGACTTAATGAATCTCATCTTACTCTTTCTAACATAACTAGGTAAACTAGGCATGTGATTGATGATTAGATGAAATACTAAACAATCTGAAATAACCATCTTGTTGAAGGTACTGCGAATAAGGCTCGTATTCAGTTCCATTCAAGTATTTTTTCTCTCCAAATTCTGCCAGCCATAGCAGAAGTTTTGGGCAGTTTTGTAAGATTGAATAGTCTTTACTGACAAAAACTATCGTAATTTATTCTTTTGGATGAACATGTCTCTAAGATGGCTCTTATGAATTCAGCCTTATGTCACATTCTACCATTCCAGTCTTGTCTCCTCTGTATTTGTTTGGACTTACTGTGGTTAGTTGTTATTCAGTTGTATATATTTGTAAATATGTGTAAATATGTCTCTGCACACATACTGTCAAGTGTCAATCTAGTCAATATTACATTTAATGGATAGTACAGTAATGCATTTGCGCGCGTACTTTATTTTCTTACATGTCTTTTGCAGGTGGAGGTTAGGTTGTTGCTCATTACTACAGTACAGTATACTGTAATCAACTTTTAAGTAAGATATCAATCAATTTATTTTATATTATAAGTACTGTAAAAAAAGTTTCATCTTTTCAAAAATCACTCGGAAATAAGCACAAGAAATTGTCCATGCAGATTTTCATAGCAGAAATTAATAGAAATTTGGTCTCAAGACTAGTGTCCAGACAAAATCCAAATTTTAAAAGTACTATTAGACTGTTTCCCCATATGTATTGTTCATTTATTGATAAGTAAAAAATAATTAAATAAAGTGGTCTTGATATCCATTAGAATGGCTGTTCTTGTATTGCTTATGCCATTATTATACTGTATTGAAAGTCAGACTTCCAATACTCCAAGTGATGAGCAACAAGCCTGTATTGTAGAAATATTATGTAATTCTCAGCTCAAACTCTGGAATGTCTTAGGTGAAAATATATCTCACTGTTGATAATAAATATATGTTGCTTATTGTGTACTGTTTACTTATGCAGACTAGTGCTGCCTTGTCAAATTACCATGCACCTGGAAACATTACACACCACTAATTTTTCTATTTGCCTAAATTTTTTTTTATGGTTGTAAAAATATCTGTAATTTATTCATTAAAACAATGTTTTATGGATATTGCTCATTTATTTCCTCTGAACTTTTTTTTTTTTTTATATATGAGCCCCTTCATTATGTTCAGCTTTTTCTCTAACTGGTAATTGTGAGAGGTTTGAATAATATACCAGGTTCTTTGGAGACTTTGCTCACGCTAGCGCCAGACAGTAACTGCTGATCAGGGCGCTGCCACAGACAAACTCCCGCCTTCCCACAGGAAACACATATCAATGTTATTCCATCTTACAATCTTACAGTAATGAAATTCATGGAAATCTGTTTTTATTACTGTGATGTAAATTTAATGGTCTTGAAGAGTTATGGGATTAAAGTACACCCATTTTCTTAATTTTCTGCATGCATATCCTGCAACAGGTGCAGTATGAAAGGTCACACTGTACCAAGCATATTCAGCAACTGTTGCAATATGTTTCTTGCAGGCCCAATTTAAATATCCCTCTCCCCACATCATCACTTCCCCCACCCTCTTGAGACCTGTCATGTAGAAAGGCCTTGAGCTCGTAGGTATGGTAGTAGGAGGGGTAGATGAATTCTTTTAACCATGACTATACCTATGGATTCTTTACATTGTTTTCCCCTACAACCAGCAGATTCAAATTACACTATATATCAAATATTGAATTTTTTCACACCAGTGATCATATCCATGTACAGTATTGTACTGTACCTCTACAATATTCTCCTTTAAAATTTCAAATGATTATTACTCTATCACAAAATTATATATTCATCTTTTATACATCAAAATATGTACAGTCAACCCTCACTTTACGCGGTCCCACATTCTGCGTTTCCACGTTAACGCGGTGCCTTGCCAGAACCTAACGTGCTCACATTACGCGGTGCGTGAACCCCATTACGCGGAGAGTGTCCGGCGCGATGCTATTTTTAGATTCGCCCCACCCGCCTGCCTGCCTGTGATCCTCGCCTCTCCCTCCTCCTCCCTCCGCTTGGGCAAGCAGCGCGGTAAGGTTGCGCAGTGTGTGTGTCTTTGTTGCGTTATCACTGACGTCATATGACGTATCGGACTGTGATTGGCCATGCATCCCTACCCTCCTCTGCTGCTAGCTGTAATTGGCTTAAAGTATTATGCATGTCCACCCGGGGGAGGGAGGGAGGAAAGATGATCCTTGACCTAGCCGCGCCAGTTTCATCCCTCCACGCCAGACCGTGTAAACGTGCATCCATTGTTCTCTAAAATGGCTTCCGCCGGACCACCACCCCCAGAGAGAAACCTTTCCTTACCTGGACCCAGCGGCACTAAGCCAAAGAAGACACGACGTTCCTTAAGCTACGAGGTGAAGTATACCATCATCCAAGAGTTGGAGAAAGGAACAAGGCAGGTTGATTTGGCGCACCAGCATGGTGTGAATGAATCTACGATTCGAACAATAAAGAAGGATGCAGCCAAGATAAAGGAGCACATGAAGATCACAAAGTCTACAGGTGCTTCTATGATCAAGTATTTTCACAACCAGGTGCTTCTAAAGACAGAAAAATTACTTGTGAGGTACTTGGTGCGTCAGGCGCGACGGAACATGGCGGTCGACACGCGCTCTGTTAAGGACTACGCACGTGAACTGTACATTGCAGTGGCACGAAAGATGGGAACTACAGAGCCCAAACCCTTTAATGCTTCCTCTGGGTGGTTAGAGGTTTAAGATCCAGAACAAGATCACCAATATAAACATTGGGGGTGAAGAAGCGAGTGCTGACCGTGCTGCGGCTAGGGAATTTCCTCCGTTTTTACGTGAGATTATGGAGGAAGGACAGTACAGTGACGACCAGGTGTTTAACATGGACGAATCTGGTCTTTTCTGGAAAAAGCTACCTTCCAAGTCCTTCGTTGTAAAGAATGCCAGCAAGATTCGGGGCCGGAAGATGCAGAAGGAACGCATCACCGTCCTGTTTACCACCAATGCCTCCGGTACCAGTAAGCTCAAGTTATCGGTGATCCACACAGCACGCAAGCCGCACGCCTACAAAACCATGGACATGACCAAGCTAAATGTCCACTGGCTGACCGCACGTAAGGCGTGGATGTTCTCTACACTGTCCCTCTCCTGGTTTGATGATTGTTTTGTTCCCGATGTAAAGAAATTCTGTGAGCAACAGAATGTGCCATTCAAGATTTTGTTGCTGCTGGACAACGCACCAGGACACTCGCCCCTACTGTTAGATCGTCACCCCAACGTAAAAGTGGTCTTCCTTCCTCCCAACACTACGTCTCTATTACAGCCCATGGACCAAGAGTTAATCTGTAATGTAAAAGCTGCATTCTCTACGAAAAAATTCAAACTCCTGAACGACTACACCAATACCAGGGAAGAGTTGCGCAACCTGAGTGACACCACCACGGATAGCAAGAGCGAAGAAGATGAGGATCAACAGTTGGCACAGCAAAAAATACTGTTCAAACAATTCTGGAGAGTATTTAACATCAAGAAAGCTGTGGACTTCTTGGTGGAGTCATGGGATCAGCTGTCTATTGCTACAATTCGTCACGCATGGAGACATGTGTTGCGTGGAATACCAGGTGAGAGGAGGAGTCAATCTGTGACTGGTGAGGTTCAGACTGTTGCAGTAGCAGTGGACCTTGCCAGAGAAGCTGCGCAGACTGTTACAGTTCCAGGCTTCTCCGAGACCACCAACGACGACATCCTGGAGGTGATAATGGAACCTGATGTGACTACCGAGGAGATGGTAGATGATGATGATGACAACGTCAGTGAAGAGGCAGGTGGTGCGTCATCCCAAGAAGAACTCTGCTTATCCCATAGTAATGTTAGGGGTGCCATCGAGTGTATTGAGAAAGCCAAGCTCCTCCTTTCCGACGACCCTGACGCAAACAGGTATGAAATCTTCACTACCCAGCTGTTGCAGACTATGGAGCCCTACATCAAGGTGTAACACGACAACATCAACACCAGCCGTCAGCAAAGCATAACAGATTTCTTTGCCCGCAACCCACCACAGCCAGCCCAAGCCAGTGATAGTGACAGTGAAGATGACTTTGAGGGATTTGTCAGGGAAGCCCAGACAACTGTAAGTGACAGTGATGGTGATTCACCTAGTAATGGTGATTCACCTGAGGGCCAGTAATCTGCCCTCTGCCTCGGAACCAGCCTCCATCCCCGTATGCCGACCCATCTCTTCTACTAACGTAAGTGTTCCACATAACTTTTATTTTTCCTATGTTAACCTTTATTTTTCCTATGTTAACCTTTATTTTTCCTAACCTAACCTCTTCTATATTACTTGTTTTTTCATACCATCATAAAGTTAAGATAAAATTTTGACTACAACATACAGTAGTTGTGTGTCATCAAAAAGTGGAGTTTGGGGGTCGGCCCGGACTCTATTTCAATTAATCCCATATGTTATGTTATTCACTTTACGCGTTCCTCACTTTCCGCGGGACCCTGCGGGTTACATTAACCGCGTAAAGTGAGGGTTGACTGTACTGTATATACATTACCATGCCAGCACAAAAACTGGCTACAGTACAATTAAATTTCATTTTGGTAAAGAATTATTACATATAGCCTATTGCGCAAGTCTGACAATACAGGTATCCCTTGATATATGAATGGGTTAGATCCCCCACACAAAAAAAAAAACTTCAAGGGAATTTTCGTATCTCGAATAACAGAACGAATGGGACAAATGGGGTAAGGTTCTCCCAATGACAAAAATACCCCCAAAACACAAAATCAGTTCACAAACAAGAAAAACCCTACCTAACTAATAATAACTATTACACTACTACTGTAATTTACTACCTAACACATTAAAAACATTTGCATAGACGCTGGCTGTTTCATGCGAGGCCACCCTCAAGCATCGCCAAAGCAATGCAGCCCTGCTGCTTCTCCCTACCACATTGAAATGTTGATTCCCTTTATGTTTTTGATCTTATAATAGCTCACTGGTCTACAGCCAAAATGCTTTGGAAATGAAAGTAGTCAATTTTTATTAATTTGGGGGGCACTGAGTACAAAATTTATGCTTAAAACTGTCAATTGGCTCATTTATGAAGAAATGGGATCAGGCTTGTACTGAATGGACCAATTGATTTTGACAGTTTGCTTTTCTGGAACCTAGAGAACAGAAAGTGGATGATGACATCATAACTCAGGTATTACATCAACCTACTTACTGAATTACATCAATTCCTTCCTGGAAGTCATCATACAGTGCATACGCATCATACTTTCATAAAGTCTCTTTTCAGCGTTTGCTTTTGACACCGACGATTTTTTAGCCAAATTTGAACAAAGATGCCTTGTAAATGCGTGAACAGTGCAGATAACTTTTGTTGTTTGTGAAGAATTGACTTTTGCATCACAAAAGCATGCTACAAATGCCTTGATGAGGAAAACCTATCATATTTATTTTAGCTGTAAGAATGGAGATCAGGACAAGAACTGGGCCCTTCACATATGCTGCAATACTTGTGCAACAAACCTTTGCCAGTGGTTGAATCAGAGATGGGAAGCTATGCCTTTTGCAGTGTCAATGGTATGGAGGGAGCCAACAGATCATGTAAGCAATTGTTACTACTGCATGATGCCTTCAACTAGGAAAGGTAGTATTTGCAAGAAGAAAAAGTGGTCTTTACAATATCTGAATATACCATCTGCTATATGACTGGTACCTCAGCAAAGGACTACCCAGTCCTGAGCCCCCAGACCCATTCGCCCTGGAGTCAGAGGATGATAGAACCTGCAAAACCTGTGAACCTTCAACTTCACAAGAACCTGATTCGTTCATAACTTGACATCTGAACCCCACAACATAACTCAGAATGAACTAAACAGCCTTGTCAGAGATCTGGAATTGCCAAAAAGTAAGGCAGAACAGTTGGGCTCCAGACTACAGCAATGGAATCTCCTTGCTGAAAATATTAGGGTGTGTAAGTTTTGTGACCGTCAAAAAGATTTCGCCCCATTCTTCATCATGCCCCAGAACTTGGAATACAAGAGACAAGCAAAAAAGTGTTGGGTTTAATCAAAATAAATAAGTGACCATTATATGTTACGAATATATTGTACAGTATACATATATACAAAATGTGAAAACTTAATTTTCTTGGAAACTGGAGCCGATCAATTGTTTTTATGGTTATACACCCCAAAATCCATAAAGGGAAAACCTTTTATCTCCGACCAGTATTAAATGTTTACACATTATGTATGTAGGATTGTGTGTGCACGTAACTGAGCAAAAAAATTAAATAAATAAATTATCTATCCAAAACTATGAGTTGAAAAATAATCATAACATAACTCCCCCCAGCTCATCCTACTACAGTAACTCTCGTTGATGCACGAAGAAATGTCTATCCCTTCTATGTTTTTGACCTTATTAAAAATTTTTGGTGGGGCAAATTCTGTATGTAGGATTGTGTGTGTGCATGTAAGTGAATGAAAAAAATATGAAGAAAGGTATGTTTACATACCCAAAATATTGAGCTGAAAAAACCATTTTTTTCTAAAAAAAAGTTTTTGTGATATAGCTCAGAATGCGACGCTCAGGCCAACATACAGGCAATTAAAACATCTAATAATTACTTAATAAGTAATATTAGGAGGACCCCAACTCTTACCTCAGCCTGGTAGGGAGAGCGCTCGGGTGATGTGACTGCCCCAGCTGACTTCCGGAGGCATGCAATTTGAATTTTTGCCAGGACCTAAATTTGTATAAGCCAGGAAGCTTTTGTAACACAAAAAATAGGTCGTAATTTAGGAAATTTACATAAGCGAATTTTTTTTATCTCGAAAGTTCTTATGAGGTTGGGATATCTGTACAGTAAATAGAGCCATTCTCTAACCAAAATGGGTGATTCAAATGTTTTATTTTTTAATATATCAAATTTCATACTAAATCCGTTAAATAAAAGTGTTGCAGGAAAAGTAATATTTACATCCTGAAGTTTTTTAAACACCTTAAAGCTTTCAGATTAGAAAATATTGCCCAAAGTGGTTCACAAACTCCGATCCTTCCGAGGCAAGGTTCTCTTAATTGCACCATATTGGATCCTACAACCATGGTGCCTGGATCTGCTGAACTGGTGCCCGAATCCGCTACAATTGCAACAAGGATGTCTAGATCAGGTACTACATTCTCAGTTCAAGATATCCTTGGCACTTCACGCTTGGGGTTTCTCAAAAAAAGTTTAAATACTGTAGGTTGTTGGGTAATCCCAATACTGTATAGCTAACCAAGTATTAGCAGGTCATAGACCCCAAACTTCTATTCAATATGAGAAAGCTTGGAATCCTTTTTCAACAATTTATCAAGTTAACAACTCCAGAATCATTATCAGAAACAGTTGTAAAAATTTTTAGAATTTCTGTTCAGAGCTAAAGGCCTTCAAGATCGACAATTGCATCTTATAAATCAGCATTGGTTGACCCTGTGGCTTGGGGTTTTAATATTACTTTGAACCCAAGGATTTATCAAATGCTAAGATCATCCTTTTTCATTCAGAGACCTCCTCGCCCCAAGAGAATCCCACATTGGTCTCTGGAAAAAGTTACTTAACTTCTTATGGGACCTAATTACAATATAAATCTGAACAGGAACGTGATAATAGGCATCTTCGAGATCCACTTTTGAGATCCAAGCATTGGGCGGAAGCAATGTTACCTTGGTATGTTAATTCCTAGCTAACTCGCCAGGCCAACATACAGGCAATTAAAACATCTAATAATTACTTAATAAGTAATATTAGGAGGACACGTCGCTTACCTGAGCGTCACGTTCCGAGCTACATCACAAAAACTGTTTTTAGAAAAAAATGGCTTTTTTAAAAAATTGGGCCCAAAGGTGTAAAAAATAAGGGTTAAGGTTGCTAAAAAGTCACATGACTGCAAAAAACTCTGTGATTGGTTGTGACGTCACTGGTTGGGGTGAACTTCCCAGCGGGAGGCAGCCAACTGTAGTTGTCCAACTTTCTCGGCTGATCGGCTCAGTAAATAAATATTATTAGATAAATAATTGTGCTTCATTGTACAACACAGTAATACTATTTTGAATATAAAAATATTACTGAGTACATTAACTAATTCAATGGATATTAGCTGCCCATATAAATTTCATAGTATAAACATCCCAAACAATATTTATATTATTTTGGTTTTGGTCATCTGGGAACCTTAAGATTCTAACTATGGGATTAAGTACTTTAAACAATATGGCACATTAACTCTACAGAATTTCTGTCACAAAACATTTTTCGATCGCATAAAAAAATACAGATCATAGGTTAGGTTAGGGTATGATCAATAAGGAGGAGTAGTAACTCAAAACTAGTGATTTCCAATAGAAGAGGTCAAAATCGTTCAGAAAAACATAGTCTGCATGTCTAAGTACAGGGATGACCAAAACTTAAAACTTACCCAATATAGCCTATCTTGAATCTAAACATCAAAACACTTACGGTAGTTATAGCAAAATTTTAACCATTAATTAATATAAATGATAATATATCCCAGTGGTTCATTAGTAAATCATCAAAACAATAACAGCAGTATGTTGTCATGTTTAGCTAGCATCAGGCATTATCAAAATTAAGTCTAGACAACGTCATCACTTCTAAATTTATTCTTATCTCTATCTAGTACTGATCTACTCTGAAAATGCACTGAAAAAAAATAAATTGAGAGAAAGTCTACCAGGTAAGAATACATGACAGCTGAGCTGGTGTGAACATGGGAGTTTTTTTTTATTATCCAAAAAAACATAGGAATGAAGGAAACTGCAGCAGGCCATACTGGCAGTTCCATTTACACCCAACCCCTATCGCTCATATATCCATCCGACCTATGTTTGAAAAGTTGCTCTTCGCGGCACATTTCTTCACTTACGAAATGTCCATGACTTGACCAGAAAAAAAAACCACCCTTAAAACTTACCTGAACGTGGCATTTGGGGTCTGAAGAGGCCATCCTTTCTACTACCTACGACTGCAGCCCAGTGGTGTTTGAAACTAGTGACGTCATTGCAAATGGAGGTCCTGTTTCTAGAGAAATAAAGTTATCTCGACTATTAAAGCAGACTCTAAACTTTTATTACAAATTATATACAGTGGGGTATGCTATAACGAACGGATCCTACTACGAATATTCCTATAATGAACGGTTTTACCTATAAAATTGAGAATGCTATAACGAACGCAACTCCTACAACGAACGCGGATGAATACGGGACTATTTCGCCTGGCGCATGAATATTGTTGTACTGTACCGCGACCCACAACAAGAGCGTCAGGCGCCATCTTTGTCTCATTGTGTAGCCAGTGCACCACTGTTATTGTTGAAATTTCGTCTTTTGATGTGGAAATTCGCGTTATTTGTATAACTATTTTGTTATACAAGTATACAATTGTAACAATGAGTCATCCAAAGCGAGTGAGAAAGCTAATAACCCTTGAAACTAAGAAAGAAATTGTAAAGAAACGTGAGAATGGAAGAAGCATTGCGAAACTTAGTGATGAATATGGGATGGCTAAATCGACTATATGTACGATTTTGAAGAATAAAGAGGAGTTAAAAACTGTGCAAGTGGCTAAGGGAATCTTTAGACTTAGCAAAGCAAAGTGTAATGTGATTGAAGAGATGGAAAATTTACTCTTAGTGTGGATAAAGGAGAAAGAAATGGCAGGTGGTAACATTAGTGAAGCTATAATTTGTGAGAAGGCTAAACAATTGTTTGAGGACCTTAAAGCCAAGACTCCCAGTGGAAGTGATAGTGATGTGCCAGTGTTTAGGTGTACCTGCATGCTGAATAACACTAAGGTAAGATAAAGTACCGTATTTTTTACATTTTCCACAGAATTTTTTCAGTGTTAAGTGGTTGTATTTGGGGGCCTGGAACGGATTAATCCTATAACGAACGAATGCTATAACGAACGAGGTTCTGGAACCAATTACGTTCGTTATAGCATACTCCACTGTACTGTATACAGTACCGTATCACTCTACGAACATGGCAGAGTGTATCTTTTGTGTTTGCCCAGAACCGTCAACTCGTCCATTGTCTCATGTATAGTGAAATGGATGACAAATATTTCATCGTCCAGCAGAGAGAGATTTAATGAAAAGCTGCAATCAGCCATCATCTCAATATGATAAAAACAAATTACTATCTTTCCAAACAGAAAACAGGTTTAGCAAAGAGTTTTAGTTGTGAACTTTATGGATATTCAATAGTGAAACATATACATACTGTACATAAATCACATGACTAATATGTTCATGCCTTTATACCGACTATCTACATTGGTGGTCGATTCAACATTCATAAACAGTCTTTAAATTATTTTCATCAAATTTAAATATAAAGATTACTTCTCAACACTGTGTTTATTTTTACACCTGTTTATGTGGTAATGATCACAAAGAAAAATCTTATACAGGTATTTGAAATACAGTACTGTAAATTAAGCATTTCTGTATGAAACTAGTTAAGACACATCTAATTTTCATTTTAAAATTCCACTCTTGAGAATGGTCTAAACACTCTTAAATTCATAAATATCACTTATAAACTGAAGTTTATGCTTCAGATTGAAATTACTTACATTCAATAGGACAACCAATATACAGTAACCATGAGTCTGCAAAAACACTACAAGTAGGAAGAGATCTTATTATACAGCATGTAAAACATCTGTATGTAAAGAGCTTTGAGTACAAACACACAAGTAGCAACTTGGTACTGTATTTTATTATTGGATCTAGGTCATCTTTTAATTAATATCTGTTTTACTCAATACTTCTGGTCATAACTATTCTTTGTTTTAAAACAGTTTTGAGACATAAGGATTGATCCTGAAATATCAGTTTAAAATGAGCATGGATCAAGAGACTTACTTGCATTGACAAGTTTCTGGGTTTGACCCCAAGGTTTCAGGAACCCTCTACTTACATACCAGGGTTATGCTCCATGAGTCCAATAAGCCTAGAAAACTAAAGATAGGGTCTCTCTTACTCAAACTGCATCATTCCTTATAAATATGGGATTACACTGAAGATTCAGTTGCTTGAAGGCAAGAGCTTTGAGTCTACACAGCCTTACCATTAAACAAGCACCCTGCAACTCAAGCTTCAGGCTCAATCAACATTTAGATTCCAGCTCATCATCATGTTTTAGGGAGGGAGGGAGGGATCTGAGTTGCCTGATTCACATTTGTTATAAAATGCAATCTTTGGGTCAAAATACAAATCCACATGAAAGATGCTTGAACAGCTGAGGAACGACAAGGGAACTGAAGGACTACTAATTCCGAGCCCTGTTTTAATGTCTGTTTGGGTCATGGGGTGTGTGCACAATGGCATAGCAGCCTTGACTGACAGCTCTCACCTTCTGATAACTGTTTCTTCAGAGCTACTCCCTATTTATAGGGACTACATATGAACTGGGAGAGATTTCATCTCTAGTCTTGTGTTTTATTATAATTCTGGAGTACAGGTCAGGCACAAAAGTGAAGGGTTTCTGGGGTAAAACCCATGAGCTTATTTCATTTAAGTACTGTACACGAGTTATCCAATCCACAGATTTTGGGTGTCTCTTCATGTCACATGAGAATCATAAGTAAATTAAATCCAGTATGATTTATTATATTCAAGACTAAACAACAGACATCAGAAGCCATGATCTGCATAGTGAGAATATTAATTCCCCACATACAGTAAGCCCATAAAATAACTATCAACATGAAAAATCTGTTCAAACCTACAAGTACTGTACATTATTTATTGTGCCTGAAATTCACCTGAAATAAACTTTTTATATGACAGTAATATCTATTGTTTTGCTAAATAATCAGGTGCACATATCTTTCTAAACTCCAACACTGTCTTGGTCCTGCAGCTCTTGTATTAAAATGAGCTTAAGAAACTCTTATAAAATCTTCCTTTGCTGGAAGCACTGGTGAAGGAGAGTAGAAAATCAATTTTCAAAATTACATTTTTAGTCTTTGGAAGATCTGATGTGTGTATCTAAATAGGTTACATAATTCCTGCCAAGGTATACAGCTCCAGCTGCACTGGCGGCACCTATCATTGTGCGGAGGACTTGATTTTCTGGTGCAACAGTGCGACCCAGGGCCCACAGCAGCATTGATCCAAGATTAAACATCACAGTCCCAAAAGCACTGTTAAAAAAAAAAATTAAATAAAAAATCTTATTATATAAGTGAATTACAGCCTGTATATACAGCATTAACATATGTTCAGTTATAAATGTTTATAAATAAGAGGAAGCCATGTTATTGGCCAAAACAAGAAACAGAGCAATTAAATTTTAAACTACAGTGTACCTGTAGTTGCTAAACAAGACATAAAACTGTTGGACTAAGTTAAAATACAGTAAGGCCTACATAATGCCACTGCTGGAAGATGAAACTCAAGACAGGCAGACGGTTGACTTTTAATTACAAAGTTAATCCACAAAACTCATAGTCATACCTTGCATTTAAATGCATTTTTACTGATAATTTATGCTTTCCATTAAATCCAGGTATAAATAGATCTATTCCAATTAAACGTCAGTAACTTAAGAGTATAACTGTGTCCATGTGTAAATAGTGTTAGCAGTGGCAGTATCACAACCAATGAGGTGTATCCGAGGTGTGTTATTGCATAATGTTCGACTATCTGCTGCTACTATTGGGAAAAGTTGATCTAGCAATCAACCCTACCCTTATTCTTAGGAAGTATGGTAGCCCAATCCCACCTTCTCACAGTGTGCACTGTTAGCACACTTTGTGTCTGTGCAAGTGAAACCAACAGGGAGAGGGCTGATTAATATCCTTTGAATTTATAGAGGCCTTAATAAATCTTCATTGCCAAGTTATTAGAATTACTGTTGTGTATCTGAACCTGGTCACCCAGGTAGAGATAGGGAGTTCACGGATCAATATGGCTTGTTTTTTGAGACTTTACAAAACAATACCCGACTGAATCTTGACTTACCAGAATAAGAGCTTTTCCTTGGGGTTAGCTTGTGCAAGATGTTTACTGGAGTACAAGTACAGTCCTGTCCCAGAGATGGTGTTCACCAAGCAGGCATTCGTCAATGAGATGTAACGAGGTATTACCCTAAGAAACAAACATCTAGCAATATAATAAATTCTTAATTGCAATAAAATTTAAATTACATAAAAGATAAAAAAAAATTTAGACAGCCAGGCAAACAAGTTCAGTATTCAAAATTTCTAATACACTACAACAGAATCCAAATTTTTTACTTCATGGTCTTACAAATTACCTATTGATCTTCAAATCTAATTTCCTGGCCTGTTTTAGAACATGGAAGGTAATTCAAGTATAATGCACTCACTAAGCCATTGTTCTAGACCTCCTTTCATAGAAGTACAGTACTTTAAACAAATCAGTCAAAAAACCTAGACACAATACTAAGTCTTCTTCCATATTATCAACCACTATCTGTTGGATCTGTCACCCTGGAAAGCAGGATGAGAAAATCATATGGAACATTTATTTGTCTAACACAAGTGATTTATGAAATTTACTTGCCTGGATATTTTTTCTTTTATTTGCCTTAGCAAATTTTGGAGGATATTTGCTTGCCAGGTTCTTTTATGGGAAAAGTTAAATAAGCAATTTAAATACCCTTTACACTTATCCAATCAACATTCCTTGTTACTTATTCATGTTGATGTTTTTGCTTCAAGTTACAGCACAACTCTGCTTACACAACAATCAGTAGGAGTTTTTACACAGGTATTTCGGGTCAAATCATTGCTAGAACAGGCCAACAACACTAGAAGAGATCAGTTATGACATCACTGAGGCTATAGCATGCACCTGGGCTTTCTTGTCAGGTCAGGGATCAACTCAGCTGTGATGTTACAATATGGCATCTAGTCAAGCACACAACCCCCTTCCCATCACCTCACTGATTGATAGACCTCACTGGTCAAACATATACCGGGAGGTGGTGTCATGAAGCACTTGACAAATTTCCATCTGGGTATTTTCCTCTCAAAATGTTTGCTTGTCTACCAGGCACACAGTCATGAAAAATCACTTGTCCAACCCCTAGTCCAGACATATTCAGGCTGCCAGTGTAACATTCTCAGAGGTTCCTCTACACTCAAGAGGGCACCTTGTATAGACAGTAATGTGCATCAACAAAAGTATAGATTATTTTGTCAACACCAGAAAAAATAATAGAATTGAACCAAAATTTGGGGAGAGACTAATATCATGATCCTGAACACGAAAATGAAAGTGAGAATGTACAGAACCTGACCTAACCCTTACCTAACCTCACCAAACTTCCATTTTTGTGTTCAGAGGTGCCTTCATCAACATCCACCAGTAGACTTGGGATTGCCGAGGACCTGAAGGTACCTGTCACCAGGCACACCCCAGCATGATGAATAGAGTTCAGTGTGTTGAGCCTAGCTTCAGTGGTTGAGGAGTACACCTCACACCCATAATCCAGTTTGGGTCTAGGTAGCAAGTGGAAAAGGTGTAGCAGAATTCCTCGATCAGCACCCCCACAACGTGTGCCCCAAGACTCTCAATAACTTGAAAGCACGCTGGCAAGACTCTTAGAGGTATTGATATGTGACTGCCATGTAAGCCGGTTGTCTAAGATAATGCCCAGGAAACAGGTCTCTCTGACACACTGCTCACAGTGATCATAGAGCTGTAGATTAGGATCTGGGTTAAAACTTCGGAGGTGGAAGAAAAGCATGGCAATGGTCTTCAAGGGAAAAAATCTGAAACCATGCTCTGTGGTTCAACAAAAATCCCTTGTCATGTGCAAGTTGCATGCACCATAGAGTAGTTGAATTGTGGAAATTGACTTATCATTTACATTATACTGAGCTACTAATGTGATCTAGACCAATGGCATTGTGTGATGAGGTGCATGCTTATTAATCAATTTGCAACAAAGTACATACTGTACTTAAACATTTCTCTCACATAGTAGAATTCATTTCAAGATGTGAGAGTTATTCCTATCACAATTGCTTTGAATAAAGAGACAAGTAAGGTACAGCCTCCACATGTTCTGGCAAATGAAAACAAAGCATCATTGAACTATCTGATTTTTAACTGGAATGGATTTAAGTTTGGCAATGTTCAGAGGTGCAAACCTGCTAAAAACAAAGTTCAGAGCTGGTTTCTTTTTCATCACAGAATTGCAGAGAGCATATTGAAGCAAATTATTGCAAATTTCAAAGCACAAAAGCCTACCACATAAATAAATGGCAAATTAACAGATGTCATGAAAAAATAAGTAATATCAACCTGTAAAACAAAATAAGTGTTCATTTATTTAAATAAGTGCTTAGTTTTGATTACAAAGGGCCTCTGAAGGTAATGTAGAAGCAGTGAAGGTAGGTAGTGTGGGGGCAGTGAGGGGCAGTTCTTTTAACACTATTATACAGTATTTCTTCCACTACAGTCACACAAGGCTTACATAAATTAAACACAGTATTATTTCCCCCTAGTACATTTCATTAAAAAGCCTGGTGATTATTTGTCTGGTCACAGACTTTTACTTACTTCCACTATTTGTCCTGCATTCATTCTGATAGGTCGAGGTTCATAATGTTGATATCATTACACTTCCTAGATAATTGAATTCAGTCACTAACAAACATGGCAGCTGTGGATGCAGATGTCTGACATGTCGGAGATGCATTTTAAATCCTCTGTGCAGGTCTACAGCCACATTGAGGTTATCTATGGGAAACGAACATTCCCTCCAACTACAAAAATTAAAAACTCTTTATACATTTTCTTAATTACTCTTTTAATTACAAAACCATGAGATATTAAAATATACAGCTATAACCCCATTTTGGTAATAAGAAATTTGTATTCAATTTAGACATGTATGGTAGTGTACAGCTACATCAGCCTTATGTAAAGTAACACACTAATATTCCCTGTACAGTATTCATAAAAAAGGAAAGTAATGAGTTAATAACCAACAACATTAATTGCTACAAGGGGTTATACAAAAAGAAGAAAGTTGTCCAACAGTTTTTGGACCAAATTCGTAAATATCCATCGCGAGATGAAGAAGCTGGCAATCCTGTTGCTTCATCTCAATAACCACATCATGATAATATTTTAGACGTCTAACTCAAAAGAAAGGCCGAATTTAGGACAATTTTCCAGAAAAAAATAATTTCTTACCTCTAGAATATTCCCAAAAAGGTGGAGGAATTTCATCTTTCAAACATTCAGTTTTCCTTTGTTTTTGTAAAGAGCAGATAAGGTCCATGCCGCTTGGATGAGAATACCATGTTCACTCTCCTCCTTCTGTTGACATTAAATATTATAACAAAATAACACCCTAACCATCTTACCTTACCTGACCTAAACTAACCTAGACTATTGCACTTCCATCCTAGGATATACTGTGTAAGTAAGTAATGTCAGGTTAGGTAGGTTTGGTTGGTTTTATCTTATCCACAATAAATCATCTCCATCGCTGCAGAAACTCCTACACTGTTTAGGTATGAAACGTTACTAAGGCAAATTTGCCGAACTGATACTGTACTGTAATAACAAAATTGCAGTAAATCCTTGTTATTTTGGGGTGTATTTTTCATATAAGGTATTGCCAGTTTTCTGTGTTTATCTAAATAGGTCCCACCTCGATAGAGAACCATGTTCAGGACAAAAACACCAGAAAAACGAAAGTAGGAAAGTTGCACTTCCTCCACCTTTATTTATACCTGTATATATATATATATATATATATATATATATATATATATATATATATATATATATATATATATATATATATATATATATATATATATATATATATATATATATATATATATATATATATATATATATATATATATATATATATATATATATATATACACACAATTGAGTCTGAGTTTTACACGGTTTTCGCTTACGCGTTTTGTCATTTATGCGGTAAATGTGTGTGTGCATACCATCATAAAATTAAGATGATATTTTTACTACAACGTAGGTATTGTGTCAGAAAAAGTGGAGTTTGGGGGTGGGCCCAGTCTCTATTTCAATTAATCCCATATGTTCTGTTATTTCATTTACGCGGTACAACGCGGGTTCAATTGACCGCGTAAATGTGGACCCAACTTGTGTGTGTGTGTATATATATATATATATATATATATATATATATATATATATATATATATATATATATATATATATATATATATATATATATATATATATATATATATATATATATATATATATAAACACAGCTGCTCCCCGACTTACGACGGGGTTAGGGACCCAAATCCAGGTCGCAAGTCGAAATGGTCGTAAGTCGAAAATGCTTAAATAATACATGGAAAATCTAAAATGGGTGTCTCTTTTTCTTCTCAGCACCACAAAACTCTCACTTTTAAGCTTGCCAGCCATTTTAAAGTGAATTACAAACGAACATTTTGTCAGTACACAGCGCACTCACTGACGTTGGGTCTCGAAAATACGTAATTTGACAAAAATTTTGGTACGACTGAGGCGGTCATATGTCCGGGTGGTCGTAAGCCAAGTAGGTCCTAAGTCGGGGAGTAGCTGTATAGTATAAATTATAAAAAAGAAACATTTCCCCAAAAGAGAACACACTCACTTGCAATTAACAAAAAAAAATTATGGTGGAAAAGCACTATGATCTTGCTAGAATCGTTGGCAGCAATAATCTATACGTCAGCTGAGCCAACTTTTGCCAAAACTTGGGTCGGGTTTTCAAATTTTGGCTTTTTTTTTACTTGTTAAAAAGGGAAAACCGAGTCAACTTTGGTCATATATATAGCATATCACTCGTTTTTGCTCCCACCACCCAAAAACCTCAATTTCTCACGGGTTCCCCAAGATTGTTATATGATGGTCAGAATCGTTCAAAACATCAAATCGGGAAAACGTAAAGTTTCATGTCCAAAACCACAATGGGCAAAGTGTACAAATTTACCATTTTACCAGGAACACAAATAAATTACAATGCATCCATGTCTAGACTGTTAAATTAAGTAATCAAGATGAAAACTATTACGCCCAAAACATTCTACACAGGAAGCTGCCATGTCCATTTATAGTCTGAATTCACAGCCAGCACGTCGGCCTCCTTAACTCCAATAACACATATTAATGACCTAAATACAAAGTAGCTGTAGCTATTCATTACGAACACTATTAATCTCACAACAAATAATGTTTACCAAAATTGTAAATTTGGTAACTTACAAGAAACTGAAGTTTTCAAACAATTCTGGGTTAAACATTTGTACACTCAATATGCCATATGCAGCACAGCCTTTCAAAGGTGTATAATAAAATAATACGTTGTCTCTTGTTACAGGCTTTAAACCAGCCTTTACAAGGCCAGAATTAACTTTATCTACAAAAGTCGCCATAACTATGCCTTCTGCTACTATCGGTGAGTGAGGAACGAGAACGATCCCCGACTCCGGAAGAGTTCTGCATCGGGATCCGGATTTAAGTATCCACCAAGGAGAGTTACACGTTGGGAGGAAAATCCTGTATATGTTTCCATAATAAATCTAAATAAATTAAAAGATGTAGATAACGGGTACCACCAGAATGAATTGTCTGTATTGGTTTAATTTTTTCTACTCACTAATATGAGTAATATCATGATATTAAACACAAAACTGGAAACGACAATGCATAGAACCTAATAGAACCTGACCTTACATACCCATAGGTTGGGTATGTTAGGTCAGGTTCTATGCATTATCGTGTTAATTTGTGTTAAACAACTTAGATTAATATTGAGGTTGATATACATCAGCAATAGCAAGGAGGAATTCGTGGAAGCGTTCACCATCATTTATAGGAAACGTCTCTTGAAGAGGGATTCAGCGAGGTAAACAACAAAAATAGCGATAGAGTAAATAGAGTAAATAAAATAAAATACTTAAAATCATAACAGAAAGTTATCGTTTCATATGCTGATAACCACAAGGAAAAGGAAAACACGACGTTCCCAAGCGCTTTCGTGTAATTCACATCTTCAGGGGTGAGTACATAGGCCGTGAGACGTGAGTTAATGTTCGACTGATGACTCGCTCTTTGCTCATGAAGAATATCAAAATCATCAAATATTAATTTATTTTTCTTTCTAGGGTGTGTAGATGGGAGGAAGGTTGGGTGGATTGGAGGTAGGGTATGTGGATGGGAGGAAAGGGTGTGTGGTTGGAGGTAGGGTGTGTGGATGGAGAGGTAGGGTGGGAGGAGGGTGGGTGGGAGGAAGGGTGGGTGGATGGGAGGAAGTGTGTGGATGCAGGGGAAGGGTTTGTTATTTATTTTAGATTGTTTGGCTCATTGAGGCTGGCTTGAGGTTTACGGCTGACAAGCTGAAGTGAACGGCTGGCTGGCTTAGGTGAATGGCTGGCTGGGCTGAGGCAAATATCTGGCTGGCCAGAACCCCACCAAACAGATCCTCAATGCCAGACAGGCTGCATTGTCGTCATTGGCAAGTACTGGGCAAAACTGACTCCAGAATGTATCTGCACCTGCGCCAATGTTGGTCAAGTCTGGTCTTGAATGAGCTCACTCTCGGTGCTGTCGCACTCTCTGGCAGTGTGAGCCAAGGTTTACAAACTCAAAAAAAGTTTGCCTTGACAATTTTCGAACTTGTGGCTTCTTCAACCATAAGCTGTGACCGCCCGCCCCGCGCTAGGTGTTAGGGCACGTCCCAGCTCTAGGTATGAACCCTCGACTGAGTAATGCTCTCTGAGTTGTTTATAAACTTCAATTAAGTCGCCCCTTGACTACCTGTAGTTTGATAAAAACAAACAAATATGAAAAGCACTATGAGTGTATTGTATGTGGAGATTAAAGATTCACGTGGTATACTATGCCTATAAACTCAGAATATGAACTAGTACTGTTTGTGTACTTGTACTGTACTATCGTGCACCAAAGTCGTGCCCACTCCAGCCACAGTGAGGTTCGAATTGCCTTGAGTCTGAAGTTTCGAAACAGCTGGGGAAAGTGCTATGGTTGGCCAACAGATGTCGCCCACTGTAGTGTGTGTGGGGGGATAGAGGAGGTGGGGGCTGGATGGGAGGCAGGTTTATTTATTATTTATACCACCATAATTTCAAGCTGCCTTTTTAACTACGTTTGTCTTACAGCTGTTCTTTATGGTTACAAATTCATGGAACAGGTGCAGTGCCCTGGGTGCTTATTGCCGCTCAGGTCACAATGATACTTTAAAGAATGGAATATAGTAAGGATAAAAGTGAAATATGCAGGATCAGGGTGAAGGGCCTTGGTCAGCGACCACGTCACAATTTGTTGTTATTCCGACAAATATTATGGTAATATTTATTTATATTCCACCCATCCTTTGCTTAATAAATATTTGTGATAATATGCAATATTATATAATTATATACTTATGTTAAAATGAGTGGAGTGAAAAGTTACCAGTATTGTAAAATAGTATTCAGACTTAATCTAGGTGACTGTTCCAATTCTTCCAAGTTCAGTGTTTAAACATCCCACCACAATATGCAAGCTTCATATATTTTGGAGTGTGCTCAGTTACCGTTAATATTGTGTGCTGAACATCATGAGCATTTCAATGATGGTAGCAATTGTAACTATATAATTATATTGTGTTATAAGACAACACATTCCACGACGTGTCATACAGATCATTGTATACCACACAATACATAATTTGTGGCTGTTAAGTTACTTTGTTATGAATTTTCATGCGATATAGTTTAAGACATCATAAGGACATGGATTTAAGATAACACTGTAGGTGAGTTAATATATATTAATTGTATTTACAAACAATACTAAAATCCAAACAATACACCAATATACACATCTTAGTATTTGGTCCAGCCACCCATTGCATTCAGGACTTCATCAAGGCGATTTGGGATGGAGTCGACCAGCTTCAGGCACACCCTGGACGTTGAGGCCTAGATTTCTTGTATGC
>NW_024737042.1:2860712-2894610 GCF_018991925.1 Homarus americanus | reverse complement strand
TCCTTTGGGCGTTTTCAAACAACTGACATTGTCTAATATATCTCGGGACCAAACGGGGAAGCATCTTATTTTTGAAGAGCGTTATGAGGGATGGACCATCTAAGTATATGAACGCCCTTCTTATAAGTCCTACAAGCTCATTTACTTGATTTACCTTCTTCTCGCGATTGTTTAAGAACTTCAATTCGTTGTCAATATGTTCGACCAAGGTGCATCCTATTGCATTTCGTGATGTTGCACAACTCTCTTTACACTCTGGGATGCACACTATCAGGGCTAGGGCTCTTATGGACCTATAACTTTCATAATTAGGTTCTAGTATACTCTTCTTCGAACTACTATCAACTACATTCATCTACCCACTTCAACTACACCATCATCTACGCTACATCAACTGCAGTATCATCTACACCACATCAATTACTGTACACTATCATCCACACTCTCTCTTTTAGGTGTGGGTCTTAGTATCCGCCCCCAATTTAATTATTCGTTAATTTACCTATGTATTTCATTATTACCTTCGTTTTTGTTTCCTAAACCAAATCTAAAGTAGCATTGGGGTTGCTTCCCCGTTCCGCTTAGTATGGATGCAAAATTTTAGGTTAAGTTAGGTCTCATGGCCATGGAGCTACGGCGCTCTCACTCACACACACACACAAACATGCTCATTTTATATTATGCTGTATTGTATATATGTATTTTCAATGCATATTATTCAATTATGTGAAGTGCATGAGAGTAATAATTTCAAATAAGATACAACATTTCTACTAAAATATTAACACTGACACATATTTCGTGAGTATAATTGCAATTTCTGTCTATCTTGTAAAAATTTCAGACATTCATAAGAGGATGAAGGTTAGGTTAGGTTAGGGTACTAAGAAGGCAAATGCCTTAAGCCCTTTAATTTAGCATTTACTTTTATTTTAATCTAAAAATTTCAAGTTGTTATTTACCTGTTGAGTCTAAGGCTTTTTGATTGACATTAATTATAATTCCTTGTAATACTCATGCCCAATTACGTAACAAAGGACAATGTTTGTATTTAAATTTTTTCTAGTTATTGAATCTTACTGTAGGTTTAGTTATTATAGCATTAGTGGCTTAATTGAATATTTGACACCACACTCATGGGTGACATGACAACACCCACCACAGTATAAACAGCAGGACGTGAAAAATATGCAAGTGATTTTTATATAATATTCTTAAAACAAAATTAACACAAAACATATATACAAGGGTGAAAAAATAATGTACTCAACTATACTAATACACGTTACAAATTGCTGGCCAGTATCTCCCGCTGTGCATCGGCAGAGTGTAGGAAACAGTCGCTCAACTTCACGACAGAGTAAACAGGAAGAACAAGTTGCCGAGATGGTGGAATATGACTGCCCTGGAACCCCAAGGTTAGGGTAGACGTCACCTGTCATAGATGGCGTCCCCATCAGCCGGCGATTGTTTTCCACCAATCAGGAGCCATCTCAGTTGACTGCGGGTTAATTAGTGGTTTGGGTAGTGTGAAGTAAGCCATGTAGATAAAGGTGACAATGCAGTGTATATACATGGAAGTGTGACCCGTCTATGTTACAGGTTATATTAAGTTAGTTTGGTTAGGTTAGGTTATATTAAGTTAGGTTAGGTTAGTTTAAGTGAGGTTAGGTTAATGGATGCTGCAGTGTAAATATCCCGGTAGACCAACTCCAGCTCGGTAGACTGCAGTCTATAGTAGCACCAGAATTTCTCCTCCTTTAAAAACAATTGCCTATAGAACACTCCTATTTCACTACTACCAGATAACATGACACCATACGGTTGCTGAACAGCCAGCATGCAGGCATAACCACATATACTTCGTGTTGCCTCCGAAGTCATCCTCGTATTTTGTGTTTATCTACAAAAGATAAGAAGACACTCAGTACCCGAGTAGATATAGGACCCGCCTCCTGACCCTGCGGCTGGCCACGGGGTACAGTGCTCCCAGGTGACTCGTCAGTCCTATGGTACCTACAAAAATTGAGGCAGGAGCAAAGGTAGTTAGATAAAAAAGTACACATGATTGACCTCATAAACATATTCACCTGTAAAACTGAGGTCGGTGCTTGCAATCAACCCAAGATATTACAGTATATACAAGACATTAAAATTACTGTTTATATCTATATGCACCATCCAGGACATACAGGAATAGCGTTATTCCCGTTTGACCACAGTTGGTCGGAGCCTCTAAGTGTTTCCTATGAATATTTTACCATTCATTTTTCAGTCAAACAGATTTTAGAGGTAACTTTACCAAAGACAAAGACAATCATATCAGGGTGTTCGTTTTACGGGGTCACGCCTTCAAGTTCAGCCTCATTAAGTTTAACTAAATCCGGACAATATTACTTGGTCGGTCACTTTGCCAAATGTTTTAGAAGTACTTCCAGGGACTCGCCAACCCCAGTGATATCTTATAATCAACCACACGATGTTCTACCACAGGGCTAGGGAGATGATAGATAAAATACAGACTGCTTCCTGTTTACCCGCACAACACTATCTTTTTTATGTCCCATTTACTTTTTTAACAAGTAACCAGTTTTGCCAAATTTAGTAACAAACGTTACAACAGTTCTGTTAGTGTTATTGAGAACTTATTGGATATGAGTTCTAGTTGCTTCACGTTTAACTTGACAATGACTTAATATACATTTTCTTTATAATGCACCAAATTTTGGATTGTGGATGAAAATACGTCGTTTTTAAGAATCAATAATTCAATATTCTCATCGTAATAACCAGTGATGGAATATTTCCTAAAATATATATATATATTTTTATCAGTAAAGGTCTCCCGATACGCGTCCCAGTAACACGATACTCATTTACGAACTACATAAATATTATAAGAGTTAACAATTATCTAACAGCTTCAAATTATCTCTTCACAATTGCAGTTTTCAAGTCCTCCTATCTACTGCCGTATAACAACTGTCAAGGAATATGTTGCCCGGGGCAACATATTCCCTGTTCTGACAGATCGCTCACAATAACTGTTACATGTTACCTACACAATAAGTGTTGATGTAAGTAAATCTTTGATACGTGATGTTAACGACAGATTATTCGTGGGAGTGAGTGGAGGGATGGCGAGAGCGGGATAGAGGCAGCGGTGGTGGTGCATGACTGTACTGGGATGTTGTTAGGGCAGAATCTTCCACGACGACTGCCC
Source organism: Homarus americanus (assembly GCF_018991925.1). Lineage (NCBI taxonomy): Eukaryota > Metazoa > Arthropoda > Malacostraca > Decapoda > Nephropidae > Homarus > Homarus americanus. Next base: position 2,891,387 of record NW_024737042.1, on the reverse strand, counting down.
AGGACCAACTGCCGTGTACTCGTGGCAACCTGGCTGGTGTTTCTTGTAATCGGGACTGCCTACCGTGGCAACTCTACTGCTCTCACGCTTCCGAAGTACCCACCTGAGCTGAGACACTTGAACAACTGGTTGCTGCTACTGACAGGTAATATTCACCCCCACACACACACACACACACTCACACACAATCTATAAAAATATTGTAACATCTGCTCTCCAGCGACATAAATGAAAACAAAATATGTAATTTATAATTTAACAAAAATCACACAGGATAACAATGCCACCATACGGAGCAGAGTTCAAAAATTTCTTCAGCAATTCAGACTCACAGGTTCCAAAACTGGCCGAAAGAATTCATTTCGTTCCATCAGCAGTCGTCGGACAACAAGAAGCCATTCAAAATAAGTAAGATGTTGCTGTTAATTGGAAGAACAGAAGTTAAGTCCCTCTATATATATATCATATTAAAAGAGATCTGTTGCTGAATCATTATAGTCAGGAAAGTCATAGTGTGTATTAAAAGAAATATGTACACAGTTAACCAAACCACAGGCTTCTTCTCGTCAAAGCTATATATATATATATATATATATATATATATATATATATATATATATATATATATATATATATATATATATATATATATATAAACTCATTAAAAAATTACATTTCGCGTTTGGAAACCATAAATTATTATTCTTGTATACAATTGTGACTGTCTGTAATAATGTGGTATTTGCTGTTATTCGATGAATTTATAACTGTCAAAATGTAGTCCTTGCAATAGTTGGATTTTATATGGTATGATTGATTTTTTATAGTGAAGATGAGTGAGCAACCACTGGCATTAATAACTAGCTCCCACAAAAACACTCCTAGTTGTTACCTATATTTTACACTCTTTATAGGAAGGTTAACAAGCGATAAGTCTAGATTTTTAGGAATGAAATTTTGAAAATGTTATTTACTCAGTTTACTCCACACAGTAAAATTTTATTGTAAAAAATTTCCAATACTTCGTGTGCACGACGCTGCATGTGACCGTAATGAGTACAGTAAATCATCCTTTTTGTGAGGACCCAAGAAACCTGAAGTGTCAGCGTTACAATACTATTCCAATAATAATAAGTTGTTTAATGCATTTTGTCCTTTCGCGTTTTAGGTTTGGATAATCCACTTTCATACTATTATTAGTACAAATATTCTGAAGTTTGTAAGATCAATCAACATATTCCCTCAAACTAAGAGTGTTCTCCCGTTAAGGCCAGTATCACTATAGCATATCCTTTGTTGTAGGTCATCAGGATCTACTGTTTATCTTGATGTATTATGTGACGCAGACAAGCACACTTGGAAAACCGACGTTACCAGCAGCTGAAGATAGCACAGAGGTTCACCAAGACGGATGGGACACCCAAATTATACATTGGTCGGGACAGTATCCTTCCTGGACAGGCCGCCTGGCCCATTCCTCACGATGCCCCTTACAGGCCTGTCTTAGATCGCAGCCTCATGGCTGTCATTGAGGTCAGTCATTCACACGCTTGGATTATGTGAGTGTATGTGCAGAAGTTCTCCATTATACAACCCTGCAGTTCTTAATTTAGGCAGATGTCTTCTGTTGATACAAGATTTATGTATCAAGAATCAGTCTTTGCTTTGGCATTCCCAGAATCAAGGGTCGAATTTTTAAATCCATCTCCACCATGTTCTGTCTTCAGCATCCTCCACTCCCAGACTAGTGTTTTGTATATATGTATCAATCCCGACCCACTGTCCAAACTTCTGTCTTCCCTTGGTTTTTCCTCTGACTGGGTTAATCCAGACTTTCTTTTTCCTTCCCTCTCTCGTTGAACTACACGTTCAGTTCAAACCATCTCAGCCTTGCCTCTCTTGTCTTATTACACCAAATAGCACTCCCAACCCTTTAGGAAAACAAAAGTCTACAGTCCCTGCTTTCACTGTCTTCACTGTTGATCTCCACTTGTACCCTGGGCCAGAGACCCAAACTAGTGCTATCATCCAAGCCAAATTGGACCTGGAGCTCACATATGAAAAAGTCGTATGTTACTGGTGACCTTCCCAGACTATTGCATCAAGATCATCCCGCTAATATGAGCAAATATAAATTAAAATGGTGAGGTTACTCATGATAGGCCTACCAAAAGGTTTGAAGCAAATCCGGTTTGTCAAATAATACTTAATAATGCATTTGATGAACTGACATGACTTGTGTGATTGTAAAGCCGAGTTAGTGGCATAAGATTTGAACTCGTGATAATTTTCACTTGCACCTGAGGCTGGATCATCAGACCTATTTACATCCCTCCATGTTCATTTTCCAACTACATTTCTGACTTCTGCTCATTCCTTTATCATTCTAACTATCCATCTTCAAAACAAATTAAAAAAATATATATTTTTCCTCATTTTAGTTGCTACAATAAACTTAGAGCAAATGTATCAGGCATGTTTATCACGACTCAGGATAAGTGTGGGTTCTCATATCTAATCTGCTCAATAGGCTGGACTGTATGAGAAATGGAGCAAAGACCTGTTGTTCCAAGTCCAGATGAACACCCGCAGGAGGCAGCAGCAGCAGCAATGGGCGCAGCAAGAGGAGGAGGAAGAGTCTCAAAAAACATTCAGACAATTGGCATCAAGGCTCTCACACCATCACACACCTGCAGGGAGCATATTTGCTCCTCCTTTTGGGCTCTGGCCTTGCAGGACTTGTCTTTATTATGGAGGCCTTTCCCATGTGGCTTTTACAGAAAAATGTAATAATTTAATTATCAGAAATTAAACATCTATAATTTGGCGAATTTGCAATAGGATCATCATTATGTAAATACCCGGTAAGTGAAAAACAAAAATGGCGGCGAATCCTTTACAAAGTATGTGCCATTGACAAATTATTTGAAAAATCAGGACTTTGGTGAGATACATTTATCTTAAAGAGCGAAAATTGGACTATATATTAATTTTATATAGTAAACATTTTCAGAACACATCCCATTGCATGAATCTATCTTAACCTTTTCATTTTATTCCCAACAAATGTCTCGCACTACTCAACCTATTTCTTATTATTTGCTTGTTACAATATGCCTTGATTTACACACACAAAGCAGTGAGAAGTAAGATACTGAGATATAGACTATGTAGTATTCACATTTACCATGTTGTAGATGACAGTCTGACGGGACACAACTTTGCAGGTCGAGCAGGCTAAAGGAGTATAGATTGCAACCACTCACTCATATTGAAAGGTTGAAGTCTGTCTGCTTGTCTACCACATGTGTTATATTGGCAACAGGATATTAATAATTCCAGGGGGTGTAGTAGAAGCAATACATATGAAACTCTGAGGATATTAAGTTTTTACAACCTCATTCTAGGACACTGAAATGAGAAAGAATATTTACTCAGCGGGAAATGATTCGAAGCCATAGATTATCTTATAAAACAAACTACAGGACGTGTTGCATGTTCAAAGCTCATAAAAGTATAGTCATCACTTAAACCATAAAATGTGATCAAGATAAAGGCCAATGTCAGGAATTAATTTAAGCATTTTCCTTAATAAGTTATTTTGAAAAACTGTGTATATCCACCTCAGCCTTCCTGTTTTGCTAAGACAGACATCAACCTAGTTTGTGTGGTGGTGATAGAGCAACTCCTTTAATGTTTGTGGAAATAAAATTGCTGCAACCCCGTGTTGAGGAAGCAGGGTTGGTCAAGTCAGGATGAACATCTACCCAAGACAAGTGTATTGGCGAGACAAGATCTCATCCTAAGTCAAGTGATAAGAGGTAGAGCATAAAAGTTTATATATAACTGAGCACAATGTGACTTCTAAACGTTGTTAAGGCGAAGATGTAAATCGGAACGTACAGTTAACCAAAGATGCACTGACCCTACCCTGGGTCTCTTACTCGCAATTTTACCTGACAATACTTGGTAAAGTAAAGCTGTATGTAATGGTGACTGTGATTGGTGGATCTATTTTCGGCTGTATTACTGTCAGGTTAAGTATTAAACAAACCAAAGGTAGCATTTTTATAATAATAAACTATTCATTGCCATTTACGATAATGAAAAGTTCCCAAGTTTTCGTATATTTGCTTAAATTATGAAGAAAATATATTAATGAATTGGTGACTAAATTACAACCACAGCTGCCACAAGATTTTCACATCAAATTTCCTTCATTAGTTAGCAAATTTGCGAAAATGTTGATACTTTTCATGATCCTAAATAACACTGAATAGTTTATGATTATAAAAATGCTACGTTTGGTTTGTTTAATAATTATCCTGACAGTGATACAGCTGAAAATAGATCCACCAATCTATCCCATTTCATACAGCCTTACTTCACCAAGTATTGCCGAGTAAAATTGCGAGTACAGTCACCCAAAAAAGTCCTGTCGCGAACCACGAACCCCGAGATTCAGACTCATGAACCCGAAGCAGAAGACACTGATACATTAAATCCTTCGGATTCAAGAGTCTGAATCTCGGGGTTCATGGTTCGCGACAGGACTTTTTTGGGTGACTGTACGTGACCCAGGGTGGCGTCAGTGTATCTTTGGTTGACTGTACAAACAGTACATCTGATCCATACTACATGCTTTGGTGCCAAAGGACATTATTCGAGGTCGTGTTGCAGTGAATGGCGTCATGTAGGTCAGGAAATTTGTATATTTTTTACAAAATGGAATGGTATGGTATGGTGTGGTATGGTATGGTGTGGTATGGTATGGTATGGTAATCAAGTTTTGCTATGGTGGAATACGAATGGGTTGAAATTTGCAAGAACATGAAATGGTTCTCTTAACAAAATACCTTTAAGTATGCCAACGTTTCGAGCCTGAAAATAAATGGCAGAGTTTGCAATAAAAGTATATGTTTCCTCCTCCTTCAAAGATTTTCATAACTCGCCATCGGATAATCAAGTTATTAAGTAGTTGAACTTTAAGTTTTTTGATCATTCACCTTGACCCATCCGATTATCATCTGTTAGACCTCTGAAAGAACACTTTGAGAGGCCGCCAATATACCAATGACGACGACGACGATGAGGCGGTGAATATGTGGCTTCACACAGCCAAAAACTTTGTTGCTGATGGTACTTTACAGTATATATAAAATTTGTGTACCGCTGAATCATGTGTCTTAAAAGGCAGGTTCATTATGTAGCAATATTAGACCTTTTCTATATACAATAAAAACTGATGACTAATGTGTAAGAAGTCAACATCATACTTCCCACTTTTTCAACAGTACAATGTAAACTTTGGCCAAGTGGAAAATATTTACAATTCTCTTCATAATACAGTTTAGGTTAAAACACAATGCATTGGTAGAAAAATATCGGCAAAAAATAGTGGTACTGTATATGGGCCATCAGGCCCATGGAACTCGTAACACTTGAAAATTTCCATCGTCACATCTCTATAAAAAGAATTAGCTTAACTATAAACGCAAATGTTTAATAATTCCACTGGTCAACAAATTTCACCTTTACAACTGGTTCAGAAACAAAAAATATCCCATTCAAGTATGCCGAGTTTAAATGTAAACTTAGTATTGTTTATATAAATTACATCCGTAGAAGCGAAAACTAGATGCCAAACTATTGCAGACGGTACATGAATAGTTAGTCTGAGTGGCTATTGATGAGTACAGTACAACCACTCTACCTTAACTAAAAGAATTTTTTGGGGGGACTTCCATTTGTAATCGATAGATATATCACGGTGCAGCATCCAGCAAACGTCCGCCATAGTGAAAATATTATATTTTCTTCGAAGCAATTCTCCATGATGGAATCGCCCGTCGTGTTCATCACTAACATCTCCCAGGTGTGTGGGTAAAAACTGAGATATTAACTTAGAAAATAATGCTTCAATAACATTAGGCGCAAGATTGAAATAGGAAGCCAATATCACTCGCACAAGCTGGACGTAATTTCCCGCCTTGTGGCTACCTTAGAAATTGTGAGAAACGTCTCTGAATGCAATATATGCTCGGAGTTCCTCCTACTCTGTCAGACCACGGATTTGAGGTCCACAAAAATTCCTTCTTTCACCGTCTTTAAGCAATTCATTCTCAAAGTCTTTCATTAACCATAGCTTGATGTGCAATGTTCACAAGTGGTTCATGTTTCTCATTTTTCTCACCATGTATTAATTGTCACATATTCCAGTTTTTCTCTGGTAATGTTCCTTAACGAATCGGCTGTCCCACACACATAATATAATATTTTAAACCACTTTCAATGCTCATAAGTAGGCCTATAACTTTGAAATCTAAATATATTTTACCAATTCAAATACCACAACCATATTCTCAAAGGACTTTAAGATAACTGGGTGAACCATTGGAATGCTAAGCAACCGATTTCCATTTTCACGAAGGGCAGCTTTGTAAGTAATTTTGGAACTGTCAATAAAAAGGGGTCGCTCAGATGGATCACATTTATAGCCATTCATATCACAGCAGTAAACCATTGACTGCCCCTGATTCAAGAACTGGATGAATCTCTCAAAACTATTTAGTACCCTTGCAGAAATCTCCCTCTCGCTTTGAGCCAAATAAGTTGTACTCCCATTTTCCACGCGTGCATTCTACGATATTACCTGATGGCAGCCCACCCAAGCTGCACGGTCTCTTGCGGCCTCTTTCGCTAGATTCTAAACTCTGACGTCATTTCTTAGAAACTCTCCGCCTTGAGGCACAGTAACCCGGGGGGGCACAGTACCATGGAGGACACAGTAACCTGGAGGGACACAGTAACCTGGAGAGGCACAGTAATCTGGAGGGACACAGTAACCTGGAGGAGTAGAGTAACCTGGAAAGGCACAGTAGCCTGGAGAGACACAGTAATCTGGAGGGACACAGTAACCTGAAGGGACACAGTAACCTGCAGGGACACAGTAACCTGGAAGGACACAGCAAGTTGGAGGGACACAGTAACTTGAAGGGGCACAGTTACCTGGAGAGGTACAGTAGCCTGGAGGGACACAGTAACCTGGAGAGGTACAGTAGCCTGGAGGGACACAGTAACCTGAAGGGACACAGTAACCTGCAGGGACACAGTAACCTGGAAGGACACAGCAAGCTGGAGGGACACAGTAACTTGAAGGGGCACAGTTACCTGGAGAGGCACAGTAACCTGGAGGGGCAAAGTAACCTGGAGGGGCACAGTAACTTGGAGGGGCACAGTTACCTGGAGAGGCACAGTAACCTGGAGGGACAGAGTAACCTGGAGGGGCACAGTAACTAGGAGAGGCACAGTAACCTGGAGGGGCAGAGTAACCTGGAGGGGCACAGTAACCTGAAGGGACACTGTAACCTAGAAGAGTAGAGTAACCCGAAGGGGCATTGTACTCTGGACTCCACACAATAATGTGGTTGTGGTGGAGGTAGAGTGTTTCCCGGAGGTCAATCTTAACTGGAACATCTACCATGACTGACTGCTGCCTCGTGTTGTGTCCCTACACTAACGCTACCTGTGCTCACCCCCGCCTCTACCCTCACCATCAACTACTTACTACCACTAGTTTCTTGTCGACATCACAAACCCACTAAAACCATTCATGTTATACTAATATCACTCATCTATCATCACTCAATAGGTAACACTACCCATCCATTACAACCTCCACCCAAAGATTACAACCATCAACCAACTACAATCACCATCCAGCTACCATCATCCACCATTACCACCACCTAGTGCCTACCACCTCCTTCCAAGAACGCTATTGGTAATATAAGTCAGCTGTGTCATTCATTTTAGTGTTAGTAAATTTTAGATTATAAAATATATGACAAAGTAATAAGTCAAACAATATACTGTAATGTCTCTAAATTATAACATATTTTCTCCGTAACTACATTACGAGCACACACACACACACACACACACACACACACACACACACACACACACACATACACACGTACGTGTATACTCGAAAATAAATCCGTACACAAATGCAAATTCAGTAAAAAAAAAGAGTACAAAAACGCACATACTTACATAAACACAGGACACACGCATACTCACACGAACACCCACACAAACACACTTGCCACTGTCTCATAAAATTAAATAGATATTCTTTTCTTCTTTTCTGCATCAAATTTTTTTAAACTATCAAACACAAGTTTCAATTACTACTTAAATTTATATTATATGTGTTATGAATCGCCCTACATGAAGTATTCTTCGTATCTTTAGCTTTTAACCCTATGAATATCTCCGAAAGTCTGACTCACCGCTTCACATCCACCAGCCATGACAAGCCGGTAATAAAACTCGAAGCGCCCGATTACTAAGGAGCTAACGCACGCGCGTTGGTGATGAGGCTACTTATATAAACATGTGGGATGCGTGTGAGACAGTGAGTAGCGGATCGTGGTGGGACATCAGTCTCTGAGGTCATCCGTGCGTGTTGTTGGTGAAGCCACAGCCACAAACAGTATATGATAGTTGAGTAAGGAACTCCACAAGTGTAAGTGCTGCTCCTCGCCTTAGATGTTGTGTATTTAACGATGAGTGACTTTCAGTGGTGTTTACAGTGGTTATGAGTGTTACTTTAGTTATTGTTGATTGAGAGTAAATATGGTTGTTGGAGATGGTCTGTATCCCGTGGGTCAGCAGGACATCTCTTTTGCGTGCCGCACACCTAATAAACTGACTGCTGCGTCGTGCTACACACTTGAATAAGTGTTGCGTCGTGCTGGTCACCAAACTGACTGCTGTGTCGTGCTATGTCCATTTCCATTACCAATACTTGTCCCCACCCCTACTTGCAGCCAATAATTATATATTAGATTTTAATGACAATATTTATTGTTTGAAAATCTAAGCATTATAAAACTTTTCGTCATTCGATTACACTTTTAAACATAATCCCTTAACGAGGGTGAACATGTGAGAAAGTGGAAGACGAACCGTGTGAGTGAAGAGGAATAATGGTGAACAGTTGGGTAACACATGATTATCATTCCTGTCGTGAAAACTTCAGCAGTCTTATAACATTGAATACTATGATAACTCCTTCAGTACAATAACAACCCCTTTAGTACAATGAAATCCCCTTCATTACGATGACAGCACCTTGGACACGATGACAACCCCTTGATTACGAAGTCAACACTTTTCTTTTGATATTAGAATACCTTGCATGCAAATTCAACCCCCAAACACAAGGACTATGATGACTTCACCCCTTGAGTACAGTGACTTATCTCTTTAATACGACTGCAGTCCTTTGAATAAAATGACCGATTCCCTCGATTTAGATGAAATTCTACTTAAATCCACTGCACCTGTCAAGAAAAAACTCGATCAACTAAGGAATATGATGCATCAAACTGTATTACTTTATCCCTTTTGATTTTTTAACTATGAATATTTAACTTCAGCAACAAACTTGTTTCGTGGAAACCGTACTTTCATAATGAAGAGGAGAACCAGGGAACAAACAAACATCTTGTCCGTTTTCAAGGCTCTGATGATGGAAATTGATTTTCCGACCTGACCATTGTGGACTTCACCCTCCTCTGTATATATATATACCTTGTCTTGTACTTCTCCTTAGTCTGTACTTACCCCTGATGATGTGAATTACACGAAAGCGCTTGGGAACTTCGTTCCAAGTTTAAAAGCTCCAAAAGTTGTTGGTAGCGAAAGGCAGAGCGGGTAAGATGACAGAGGAAGGAGCAGGAGGTGAGGAAGGGAAATGTAGTGGGAGAGATAGTACCGTGGCTTTACACGACTGCGTTTATTTGGTTAGCGCATAGCGCACGTATTTGGTTTTGTCTGTGTTGGGTGTGTGATCCTCGGGTCACCACTCCTCTGGATTGTGTTAAGGGAACTTCGTGTTTTCTTCTTTCCTTGTGGTTATCAGCATATATATATATATATATATATATATATATATATATATATATATATATATATATATATATATATATATATATATATATATATATATATATATATATATATATACATATTTCATGTAGATCCACAATGAAAATCTGGATAAGATAAATCTTGATAAAATCACACGGGAAAAGGGAAACAACTGAGCACCTTAGCTTTCGTCTTTACTCAAGATATATAGGATAATGAATAAAGCTAATATAAGGTATTATTATTTCCTTATGATATATATTATATATATATATATATATATATATTATATTATATATAGTATATATATATATATATATATATATATATATATATATATATATATATATATATATATATATATATATATATATATATATATATATATATATATATATATATATATATATATATATATATATATATATATATATATATATATATATATATATATATATATATGAGACGCACTGGTAAAAGTAAACACTTCTATTCCTTCCAACACTACAGGCGGAATCAATAATTATACACAAGCACTAGAGTACTTCTTAGCGTAGATCCACAATGGAAACGTGCATAAGATAAATCTTGATAAAATCACACAGGAGCTAAAACAAGTTTCAAATTGATGATGCCAACCATTTGTCATGTGTTTTATGAACAATGGATCCTTAGGCATGAAGGCCCGTTAGGGTTAATGTGGATACACAACACCTTATACTAATACTTCGGTACACAAGTAGGCAGCACGACTGGCACTGCCTCTAACCGCCTACACTTTTCCAATTATAAAGTTGAGTACCTATCTGCAGATAAGTGGTCTGGGTTTACTCCAGGATCTAACCAGCAACACTCGGCACAGGAGGGGATAGATGTATCCACTCTGCCGCAGCATTTCTTTAATTTACAGTCAAGATTTAATCTAAGACGCTCATGCACACGCACACGCACACGCCTTCGATGAAAAAGAATAATAATTGAAGAGTAATTTACACTACAATACACTGTAAAAGAAAATCTAACTACCTAACTTTATTCTATACTACTAAAATCCATTAGGTAATACAAGCCACAATATACTATCCTAGCATTAATGTGCACAGATAATATGAAAAACTTTTTCTCATGTGGTCTCCATACACTGTTGTAAGTCTAATCTTGAGTATTTTTATCAGCGACAGAGAGATGTTGCTGGTGATGGTGGTGGTCACCACAGCCGCTGCCAGCATCCTCCCGCAGCTTGGTTCCTCTGGTATGTAGCAACACCAAATTGATGACCAACCTATTGCCAAGTGATAAGTCTATAACTCTACCGCGACCCTTATTCAATATTACTGACCTCATGCTCACCGCTAGTCATCTTCCCCATCTCAGTCATGAACCACCCAAACGTCTGATCATCCTTGAGTTATGCCCGGTTAAGGATAATCCTCGTCGTGTTCCTGGCCAGACCCTCGAACCACTACATATAGTTTCTGTTTATAGTTACAATTTCTAGTTGACACTGCCGGGATTATTTTTATAACTTGCTCCTTACTTGGTAAAACTGAACCCTTAAGCCAGCCAATAATCAAACTCCCAGTCCCAGTTGTTAACCTCCTTTTTACCAATCTATGTTTGCAACATGGCATCACATCTCCCCAACACTATATCTAAACATAGCTTTAGGCTCAGTTAACATTCTCCATTGTACTGTAAAGAAGTGAAACCTAACTTTATCTTTCATTTCTTTTGTCAACTTTTTAATACCATTTCTAAATCCAATTTATGCGTAAAAAGGTTATCACACAAATATTTCGTCATGGAAAAGGACCTCTGCACATATTACCATAAACGTAATAATTCGATCTTTGAGACGCAGTACAGCTTACCTGCTCTATTTGACCTAAATACCTACAAATAGATTTCAATTATTAGCACAAAAGTTCTACTTACACTTACTTTTCATTAAATTTTCGTATTTCTTTTCTCACATATATAGTCAATTCTTCCATATATCATTCAAACTATCCCTCTAAGTTCCAGCATTAACAATACTTCAAAGGACGTACTCAACACACACAGCGCATATTATACCTATTTGCATGTAATACATAACTTACACAATAATTACATTTGGTACAGCTGTCATATAACAATAAATAATTCAGTACTTCTCTCCCAGGCGTGGAAGATTTGTTGTCAGTCGCAGGTGGTGGTGTGGAAGCCGTGCTGGAGGCGGTGTCTCAGCCCACCTGCTCCCTCATCCTCCTCACAGATGGCACCACCTCACCCTCCACCATCCTCAAGGTGATGTTTGTTTTTATGTAGCCTCCACCTGCTGTATGTTCTTGTGTAGCCTCCACCTGCTGTATGTTCTTATGTAGCCTCCACCTGCTGTATGTTCTTATGTAGCCTCCACGTGCTGTATGTTCTTATGTAGCCTCTACCTGCTGTATGTTCTTATGTAGCCTCCACCTGCTGTATGTTCTTATGTAGCCTCTACCTGCAATATGTTCTCATGTACCCTCTACCTGATATATGTTGTCATGTAGACCACTGCCTGCTGTATGTTTTTATGTAGCCATCACATCTTGTATGGGCTTTTGTAACCTCCACCTGCTGTATGTTCTTATGTAATCTCTACCTGCTATATGCTATGTAGCCTCCGGCTGCTGTATGTTCTTATGTAGCCCCCATCTACTATATTTTCTTATGTAGTCTCCGCCTGCAGTATGTTCTTATGCAGCCTTCACCTGCCGTATGTTCTTATGTAGCCTCTACCTGCTATCACATGTAACAAATAATATTTTACTTAAGTTTTCTTATATATCTTCTAACTCTCCTATTAATTAATTGTTTTACTAAACCTCCTGATCACTCATGGGTGATCTGAAATTTTCTTTGTAGCAGTTTTTCTCTTACACACTTGACTGTTTAAACAACTCCGAGGGCTGTAGTCCTTGGTCTTGGTGTATTTCTTAAAGGAAGGGTTGGACCATCATATATTACACAGGCCTGAGGTGGGTTACAAGGTTCCGTCCCTCTTTCTCTGGACATAATATTTTTTTTTTTCCAATGTATGGTTAAACCTTCAGGAGTTTAATTACCCAATTTACATTGCCAAGGACGCCCGTTTCTACCCTCCAGCAATTTTGGGGAAAATTAGTAGAATTTATGTATAATTTTTATCTCTTCTCTCAGAAGGAGAGTGCAGTGCCACGGAACCCCTGGGGTGTGGTGGTGTTCGAGGTGGTGCTAGACAGCCAGGAAGCTAACGAGACCCAGGTGCTGCTCGCACGCCTGCTCCACCAGGCTCGACAGGTTTGTCACTCTCCCGTGTACTCCAGCTGGCCCGACAGGTAGGTCACTCTCCTGTCTGCACCAGAGGTAATTCAGTTTCGTTCCTGTTACACCAGGCTTTATAAGAATGTCCCCGTTCCTGTTTCACAAGGTTCCACAGGAATCTCAGTTTCGCACCTGTTTCACAAGGTTCCACGGGTAGTCACTCAGCTAATATAAAGTTTAAGGCAACCAAGATATCCTCCTTGACTTTTTCCTACAAAAGGATACCAACTGATCTTCTCTTCAACTTAACCTGACGTCCAACCTGATCCATATATGGCGCTCGTTCTGTCAGGGTTTAGCTGGATTAGTCTGAAGAACTGAGCCAGATTTATTTAGCTGATTCCTGATGGTATGTAGGGCCACGCAACTGAACTCATCAACGGAAATACACCTCCGGCTCTCCTCTTTACTTTTAATACATCGTTTTAAATCTAATGGAGGAAAAGTGAATATAACATCTTGACTTTTGTTCCACGCTGCCCCTGGTGGGATATAAATCGAACGCAAGTTATTTTTATTGTGGTAATATTTGATAGGGTCAGACCTCAATAAATATTTACAGTGATTATGATTTATGCTTCACTAAAAAGTATGTTCAGTATATTACTGCAACTTTAGGGGTGATGCCGTGCATACCCTCAGCGATTATGACATCTCTGTCATATTAAACATAACATTTTAAGCAATGCGCCTTATTAATTAATTATCTCTCCTTTTATAGATTTTATGCTTCATATATATATATATATATATATATATATATATATATATATATATATATATATATATATATATATGTTACCTTTAAAAGATTAGATCATTTTTAGCTCTTGTATTTTTACTGATAGTGCATATTCACACATTACCTTGATACAGGTGCACATGGCAATATTGATTCCACTATGATGTGAAATACACTGTACACACTTATGTAAGGGGGCCACTTATATTACGAGCCTTGTACGTAAGTCGTATTCCTTTCTCGTTGCAGCCCTTGAGGGCAATTCACTCTCAAATTACAATTAAGAATAAAAAAGTCAGGTAATTATCACAGGTGCATGTAATAGTGGTGGTGAAACATGAACACCACAAGCCACAGGTGAGGATGGTGGTAAAGGTTAGTAAGGATCCGGTCGTACACAGGTGAGGATGGAGTCTCGGTGTGTGCGGGTGGTGGTGGTGAGTCACGACCCGGTCTTCCTCGACACCTTCGCGGAGTGGTCCCTCAAGGGCCGCCTCCTGGTGTGGGCCACCAAGCTGCTGGTGGTCACCAGCCTCCCACTCCCACAGCTCCACGCCCTCCTGTCCTCCCACTGGACCTTCTCCATGATGAACACCATCTTGCTCAACCTGGAGGACACACCACCCAACCTCAGGTAATATACACAATGAACACTATCTAGTACAACAGGGGGGACGCACCACCCAAACTCAGGTAATATACACAATGAACACCATCTTGTTCAACCTGGAGGACACACCACGCAACCTCAGGTAATATACACAATGAACACCATCTTGTTCAACCTGGATGACACACCACCCAACCTCAGGTAATATACACAATGAACACCATCTTGTTCAACCTGGAGGACACACCACCCAACCTCAGGTAATATACACAATGAACACCATCTTGTTCAACCTGGACGACACACCACCCAACCTCAGGTAATATACACAATGAACACTATCTTGTTCAACAGGGGGGACACACCACCCAACCTCAGGTAATATACACAATGAACACCATCTTGCTCAACCTGGAGGACACACACACCAACCGCAGGTAATATATACAATTCATGTTATTCTAGCCTAATGCTTAGATGGTCATAATATGAACTTCATTGAATTTTTTTAATAATCATATTCAATATACAGTCGAACATCTTATGGTAAAAGTGAAGGTAGTTATAAATATCAATGTATTATGAAAAGATTTCTGTGATAACCTGTAACATAAAGATTCAGTTATTAATACAATGTTTCTCATGCCATGGACAGGGTCAGGATGTACACCCACCTGCCATACAGTCCAGAGGGAGCCCAGGTGGTGAGAGTTGCCTCCTGGTTGCCGGAACGCGGCCTCGTCCCAAAACCGGACAGTTCTCTATTCTCCTGTAAATTCTCCAAGTAATTATGCGTATATATATATATATATATATATATATATATATATATATATATATATATATATATATATATATATATATATATATATATATATATATATATATATATATATATATATATATATATATATAATCAACTACCTCACCAGCCAGGACTCAAACCCTCGACCTATTGCGTGGGACTAGGTAACATTACCGACCATACCACAAGAGCACTAAAAGCAGTTCTAGACTTTGTTATATTTCACACAAAGCCTGTTCATCGAGCTGATGGCGCTATGAACTTCCCATTGGAAACTGCCCGTGCTGCTTATGTGGATGTCAGTAGCATTTTACCCAATCCGGCTGGTATGAAACACGAGGTACCATATATACTTCATTTTTGGTCCATATAACATGCGGACTTTGAACATATAATCAACTACCTCACCAGCCAGGACTCGAACCCTCGACCTACTGCGTGGGACTAGGGGAAGTTACCGACCATACCACAAGAGCACTAAAAGCAGTTCTAGACTATGTTATATTTCACACAAAGCCTGTTCATCGAGCTGATGGCGCCATGAACCTCCCATTGGGAACTGCCCGTGCTGCTTATGTGGATGTCAGAAGCATTTTACCGAATCCAGCTGGTATGAAACACGAAGTACCATATATACTTCATTTTTCGTCCATATATCACGCGGACTTTGAACATATAATCAACTACCTCAACTGACAGTGAAACTGCTCATCTTTAGGTTTTTGACGGATTGAAATGTCATCTAGGCTTTTATTCTAATCACTACAAATTATACTAAGGGTGCTGAGGGAGTTTGGGATTTTCCCACTGTAAGATTATGCCCTAGACCTGCTAATTGCATAACAAAAACGCTAATAGAGTAACACCGACAGAGTCCACCATTTCTTATGCTCGCTGTAGGATACTAACAAACATCCTCCCAGCCCAGTACAGTAGCATGAAAACGGAGCAGGTTTAACTTCAAGTGGACACTTCTTGGCGCAAATTTCATCATTGTTCAGATTGTTTGAATACGGTTATAAATTTTCTTGGAGCAGCCCAGCCACTATGTTCTTTGATCAGTCACTGTTTACTACGTAGTCAAAAAACAATCGGTAAAGGAGTTGCTTATTCACGAAGACACGACATGTGCCTCACTTAAATTACATGTTTCGATTTAAGACTTTCTTATTCGTATCATTTAAAATATAACTCGTTATTGTAGGTATTGCCTGTAATAATGATTCCAAAACAAAATATACAAATAATATTTCACAAGCTATCATCTTTTCTGTTTAACATAGAATTATTAAATTTATTTGTATACGAAGCAAACCTAAATCATAGGGCTCTTTTTTTTCCAAAAGTATTTACTTACAATTGAGGACGATATCATGTGCACCCTCAGCTTCTACGGGGCCCAGGTGAACGTGACCGCCTTACCGTTCCCACCGTTCTGGGATGAGGTGAAGGGACCTGACAACACGACACAGTACTCCGGCACTGACTACATGTTGCTGGCGACCATTGCTGACGCTCTCAACTTCACCATCTACGTCATACCTACCGCCAACTGGGCAGAGGTGGGAAACAACATATGAACATTATTTATAACTTTAAATATCCTTAAATATGAAGATGTAGTGTACCGTCTCTTGGCTCTCATTCCTGTCCGGGAAGTTCTCCAAGAAAACTAAAGCCTTTTAGAGTAAAGTTCTTTCTTGCACGTTCCTTATACATTCATTTATCAGTTTAGGTAACTCGTAAGCACCACTGTCAGGTTCTTTTAATAATAAACATTCATCAAATAACATAAACATATACCATCATTATACACAATTCGTACGATTAAACTGTTGTAACTCCGTCAAAATAAAGTCAGTATTTGCTGAAACACGAAGTCATTTACGAGCTTAAGGATATATTGCTTCTTCATAAATTTGGTTAAATTAGACATAGAGATAAGGAAGTTTCACGGAAGGAAGGACAGACTGACAAACGGATAGTCGGACAGACAGACGAAGCCATCTCCTCTATGAACTCTCTGCTGGTGACGTGGAGGTCATGAGTTATTATAATACATACAGTAAGTAACACTAAATATCAATCAACCTAAGCTATCAAGTGGTCTTCTGTATGAGAAAGTATATAGCCTACTGTACATTAAAGATACTCCAAATAAGGCTACAAATGTGAATAATTAAACATAACTGGACACGTGTATTCACAGGACATGGTCTAGTGTCACCGTGTTGTAATGGTTGTCGTTGACGGTATGTTGTGTTTCAGTCGCGCATAAGATACTTAAGGATTCACAGAAAACTGAATATCAGATTATATAAAGTCAGCCACATTAGAAAATGGAAACTAATAATTATTTTAACAACACAGTTGTGTTTGCCAGAGACCTTCTCTTCTGTTGTGAGTATAAGTAACACATTACATCTGAATGTAACTTTGATTTACATACACAAAAGTAACTTTTGAATAAATATCTTTCAAATATCTTTGTCCTACACTACCTGGTAAAATACATACGTTATTATAAAGGCTGTGCTCCCAGGGCAAGACCCACCCTGATGCTCGGTCTGACCTTGTAAGGAACAATTATTTAGTTAAATCAATAATACAATATTCTTTAACGTACCGGCCATGCATTTTTATGCCACCCCTTTAAGTAGGGGTGAAAATGAAGCATGATAATTAAATGATTACATTATGAAGAGGTAACATACACACATAATATATAACTCTTTTGTAATGTTGAGAATATGTGTATAATTATATTGGCAGGTTGAAAAGCTTGTGGAGGAAAGGGTGTCTTATATAGCTACAGTTTACCACACCCTGTTACCAAAACGTCTTGAACACTTCGACTACTCCTGGGTGTACGAGTACGCGTCCCTGGACTTCAGTATGGCCCAGCCTGGTATCAAACCACAGTGGCAGTCGCTCTACTACCCGCTCACTGACCTGGTGTGGGTCGCTGTCCTGCTGGCGCTGCTGTTCACCCCTGTGGTCCTGCTGCTGGTGAGAGGAATTTCCAATTTAGTTTCAGCTACCTGGGGAACCCGACGTTGCCGGGTATGTTTCTGAGGGGCAAAAAATCGGCCAGTTAGTGTCACATCCGTCACAGACGATTCCAAGAGTTCACAATACTCACTCCAAAAAGTTTGCCCTGACAATTTTCTGAACTTGTTCGGTCTTTATCCTCAGGCTATGAACTAAAATGGGTCGGCATCCGCTTGTTCCAGGTATGAACACTCGACTGAGTAACGTCTTCCGAGGTGTTTATAGACTTCTATTCAGTCACCCATTAGCTACCCATCTATAGTATAAGTTAGGTAACTGCTGATATTCTAACCTCTGGTACCTGAGATGCCGGATTGCAGGCACCGGCCTGGTGGCCCTCTTCAGACGTTTTCAATCAACTGACAGTGTCTAATATATCTCGGGACCAGACGGGATGACAGTTCTCAAAACAAGTTATTCTAGTTTAAGTGAGGCACAGGTTAATGGACGTTGCAGTGTAAATATCCCGGTAGACCAGTAAGAACTAGACAATAAAATTACTGTATATCTATATGTACCATGCAGGACATACAGGAATAGCGTTATTCCCGTTTGACCACAGTTGGTCGGAGCCTCTAAGTGTTTCCTATGAATATTTTACCATTCATTTTTCAGAATCAAACAGATTTTAGAGGTAACTTTACCAAAGACAAAGACAATCATATCAGGAGTGTTCGTTTTACGGGGTCACGCCTTCAAGTTCAGCCTCATTAAGTTTAACTAAATCCTGACAATATTAATTGGTCGGTCACTTTGCCAAATGTTTTAGAAGTACTTCCAGGGACTCGCCAACCCCAGTGTGATCTTATAATCAACCACACAATGTTCAACCACAGGGCTAGGGAGAGATGATAGATAAAATACAGACTACTTCCTGATTACCCAAGTGATATTTTTTCGTGTCTCATTTATAATTATGAAATTATGAGGTAAGTAAATAATCTTTGCTTAATAAGTAACTACTTTTGCAAACTTTAGTAACAAACGTTGCAACCGTATTGTTCATGTTATTGAGGACTTATTCGATATGATTTCTAGTTGCTTCGAGTTTAACTTGACAATGAATTTATGTACATTTGTTTGCACTGCAACAATTTTCTTATTGTGGATGAGAATAAATCGTTTTGAAAGATCAATGATTCAATATTCTCTTCGTAATAACCAGTGATGGAATATTTCCTAAAATATTTTTTTATATCAGTAAAGGTCTCCTGATATACGTCCCATTAACACGATACTAATTTTCAAACTACATAAATATTATAATAGTTGACAATCATCTACTAGCTTCAAATTCGTTTCCCTGCACTGACAGATCGCTCACAATAACTGTTACATGTTACCTGCACAATAAGTGTCGATGTAAGTAAATCTCTGATACGTGATGTTAACGACAGATTATTCGTGGGAGTGAGTGGAGGGATGGCGAGAGCGGGATAGAGGCAGCGGTGGTGGTGCATGACTGTACTGGGATGTTGTTAGGGCAGAATCTTCCACGACGACTGCCCAGGACCAACTCAAGCCGTGTACTGGTGGCAGCCTGGCTGGTGTTTTCTCTTGTAATCGGGACTGCTTACCGTGGCAACCTCACCTCCTACCTCACGCTAACGAAGTACCCACCCCGAACTGAGACACTTGAACAACTCGTTGCTACTACTGACAGGTAGTACTCACCCCCCCCCCTTTCCACTCACACACTCAAACACATTCTATAAAAATAGTGTAACATCTGCTCTCCATCGACAAATATATACAAACAAAATTATAATTTAACAAAAATCTCACAGGATAACGATGCCACCATACGGAGCAGAATTCAAAAATTTCTTCAGCAAGTCAGACTCACAGGTGTTCCAAAAACTGGCCGAAAGAATTCACTTGGTTCCATCAACAGTCGGACAACAAGAAGCCATTCAGAAGAAGTAAGATGTTTCTCTTAATGGGAAGAACAGAAGTTAAGTTCCTCTATATATATATATATATATATATATATATATATATATATATATATATATATATATATATATATATATATATATATATATATATATATATATATATATATATATATATATATATATATACCATAATAAAACAGATCTGTTGCGGAATCATTAAAGTCAGGAAGGTCATACGGTGTATTAAAAGAAATATGTTTGTTTTTTATTTCGCTTACGGAAACCATAAATTATTATTCTTGTGGTAAAATTGTGACTCAGTCTGTAATAATCTGGTATTTGCGGTTAATCGATGAATTTATAACTCAAAATGTAGTCATTGCAATAGTTGAATTTTGTAAAGTATGGTTGATTTTTTTTATAGTGAAGATGCGTGAGCAACCAGTGGCATTAATAACTAGCTCCCACAAAAACACTCCTACTTGTTACCTATATTTTACACTCTTTATAGGAAGGTTAACAAGCGATAAGTCTAAATTTTTAATTATGAAATTTTGAAAATATGATTTACTCAGCTTACTCCACACAGTAAAATTGTATTATAAAAATGTTGTCCAATGCTTCGTGTGCGCGACGCTGCATGTGACCGTAATGAGTACAGTAAATCATCATTTTTGTGAGGACCCAAGAAACCTGAAGTGTCAGCTTTAAAATACTATTCCAATAATAATAAGTTGTTTATTCATTTTGTCCTTTCGCGTATATTAGGGTTTGGATAATCCACTTTCATACTATTATTAGTACAAATACTCTGAAGATTCTAAAGGCCCGTCCACACGATCGAGCAGTGCCCGGCGGGCAGGCGCTAAATGCCCGTTATCTGGCAAAATTGGCGGGCAAACCAGTGGAATGCCTGTGCCCGTCGTTGAGCGAAATCATGGTCCGCCTGCCTGGTAGTTTGCTGCCGGATATGGAGCGACGATTCTGCCAGACAAAAGATAAAACTAGAAAACCGACATTCCTATAATATTGTCATTAATATTCAACATTACACAAGCCTGCAATACAAGACACGTGTTATTATTGGAACCTCACGTGACTGTCAAAAACAGCTGATCACTACGTCACCGCAGACCTTGGGGTCGGGGTCCTCAAGTCGGTGAGGTATGAACAGAGATACTTAACCCGAGTTAAGTACTGCAAATGTGACACGTATATGTTCCCCGCTCGGTCCAGATGTCCAGTGTATAACCAAATAAGCTTATGCAATGTACAGTATTGGCGTGACACTAAACGGGAGATTGTTTATGTATTATGTAATGACGACATTCGTGTGTGTTCTTCGTTCCTGCCGCTCTCCTCACTCTAGTCCCATAGTTTCCTGTCTATGCATATCATAATTCTAACATTATTCAATGAATTTTTATGTACTACAAATCTCACCTGCAAGTAATCTTCCTTGAGTACTTCATACATGGCTTGACAATTTGCACGTATTATGCGAGACAAACTTAGTTTTGATATCCTCGTTCTATACTGAAGTGACGTGTAGGTGCGCCCAGATGAAAGATATATGAGCGTTGCCTCCAGACGAGCCTCTGCAGATCTACTCGTCCTCATATTGGTATCCTGTTTTTTTATATATGGTTCCACTTTCGCTTGAAGTTTGTAAAAGGTGTTGGGGTCCATTCTCATGTAATTGGTGAAGTTTTGCTCATGTCCATCTTGCAGTTCACGTAAAATCGTGGCATGACTTCCATATACTTTTCTTCGACCTAACCACTCTTTGCACCATTTCCCTTTTCTGCATTTGGTTCTTCTTTTAGCACATAGCAGCAATTATTATAGTACACAACGCTATGCTCTTCGCTTTAACTGTCCGGCGATTATTCCTGCGACACACCATGGTGATCGTACCGCACCCACCACCGCCGACCACCTACTAGCTACCGGCGCCCGACTATGACTGCCGCCAACCACCCCCGTGTGTACGACAACACACAGGCTTTGCCCGGTAAACGTGCAAAGCCCGCCGGGCACGGCTCGATCGTGTGGACGGGGCTTAAGATCAATCAAAATATTCCCTCAAACTAAGAGTGTTCTCCCGTTAAGGCCAGTATCCTTATAGCATATCATTTGTTGTAGGTCTTCAGGATCTACTGTTTATCTTGAAGTATTATGTGACGCAGACAAGCACACTTGGAAAACCGACGTTACCAGCAGCTGAAGATAGCAGAGAGGTTCACCAAGACGGATGGGACCCCCAAATTATACATTGGTCGGGAAAGTATCCTTCCTGGCCAGGCCGCCTGGCCCATTCCTCACGATGCCCCTTACAAGCCTGTCTTAGATCGCAGCCTCATGGCTGTCATTGAGGTCAGTCATTCACACGCTTGGATTATGGAATATATGTGAGTGTATATGCAGAAGTTCTCCATTAATCAACCCTGCAGTTATTAATTTAGGCAGATGTCTTCTGTTGATACAAAATTTATGTATCAAGAATCAGTTTTTACTTTATCATCCCAGAATCAAGGGTCGATTTTTTAAATCCATCTCCACCATGGTCTGTCGTCAGCATCCTCCACTTCCAGACTGGTGTTTTGTATATATGTAACTATCCTGACACTCTGCCCAAACTTCTGTCTTCCTTTTGGTTTCTTTCATCTGACTGGGTTATTCGAGGCTCTCTCTTTTTCGCCTTCCCCTCTATCCTTGAACTACATGTTCCGTTCAGAGCATCTCAATCTTGCATTTATTTATCATATTATCCTAAATAACACTCCAAACGATTAAGAAAACAAAGGCTTAGAGACCCTGCTTTCACTGTCTTCACTGTTCATCTCCACTTGTACCCTGGGCCAGAGACCCAAGCTAGGGCTATTATCCAAGCCAAATTAGACCTGGAGCTCACATATGAAGTAGACATATGTTACTACAGTGACCTTCCCAGACTGATGTATCAAAAACATCTCGATATTATAAGCCTACCAAAAGGTATGAAGTACCCCAGGTTTGTCAAATAATGGTTAATAATGTACCAGATGAACTAACATGACATGTGTGATTGTTAAGCTGAGTTAGTGGCAGAAGAAATTTTTAACTCGTAACTTAAGAGTGATAATTTTTACTTGTACCTGAGGCTGGATCATCAGACCTATATACATCCCTCCATGTTTACATTTCTCCAATTACATTTCTGTCTTCTGCTCATTCCTTGATCGTTCTAACTATCCATCTTCACAACCAATTAACAAATTTTATATTTTTCCTCATTTTATTTACTGTATAACCATATATTTTGTAAATGACTACAATAAACATAATGCAAATGTATCAGGCATGTTTATCACGACTCAGAATAAGTGTGGGTTCTCATATCTAATCTGCTCAATAGGCTGGACTGTATGAGAAATGGAGCAAAGACCTGTTGTACCAAGTCCAGATGAATAGCCGCAGGAGGCAGCAGCAACAACGGACGCAGCAACAGGAGGAGGAACAGTCTCAGAAGAAGACAAAGTCAGACAGTGGCATCAAGGCTCTCACCATCACACACCTGCAGGGAGCATACTTGCTCCTCCTTTTGGGCTCTGGCCTTGCAGGACTTGTCTTTATCATGGAGGCCTTTCCCATGTGGCTTTTGCAGAAAAAAACGTAATAATTTAATTATCTGAAATGAAACATATCCTATAATTTGGCGAATTTGCAATTGGATCATCATTATGTAAAATAAGTGAAAACAAAAATGACGGCGATTCCTTTACAAATTATGTGCCATTAAAAAATTATTTGAAAAATCAGGACTTTGGTGAGATACATTTATACAGTGTCAATATGTGAAGAGTTTGGGTTTGTATAGTTATAAAGGCATCTTAAAGAGCCTGCACGAACTTAATATAGAACTATCATCAGGGATCACCACCTGAGGGTACTTCCTCTTGCGTAATTTTCATCACCCAGAACATTCCAGCACCTTTCCTTGTGAAAATATTGCACAGTATAGCAAAGTAATATGTAAACACAAGATTATAACTTTCTTATTGTGATAAAGATGAAGGCTACCGAATAAGACTTGGTTATAGCGAATGTTAACGAGTTTATCTTTCCTACGATATTCCTAAGATAAAAAACTGTTACTCTTGGTTCAAGTAGTATTGTGAAATAATGGTGTTCACGGCTGATAACTCTATTATCTCTAGCCTAGGTTAAATACGAATATGTTATCTATGGCCATCTTTTGCAGGTACTGTACTACTACTGATGCACTTCAATATGCCGAGTACTATTGCAGCTTTATTAATTATTACATATATGTGTATCGTTTAGTACTGATTAAATGTTATTGTTTACCAGTGATTCAGTAATAGTATAGGAAATACTATAGTTATGTTTTCACTAATGTAGTTCTACTGCTATATAAATAAGCTTTAACGGAGCGGTTATTACCATCAACACGTCCATGATTGTTGTACTTTTCTGGCATCAAATCCCACATTTTTCTACTATCTTAAATTTAACGCAGTTTAACGAAAATTGGACTATATATTTACTTTATATAGTAAACATTTTGAGACACATCCCATTGCATGAATCTATCTTAACCCTTTCATTTTATTCCCAACAAATGTCTCGCACTACTCAACCTATTTCCTCTTATTTGCTTGTTACAATATGCCTTGATTTACACACACAAAGCAGTGAGAAGTAAGATACTGAGATTTAGGCTCTGTAATATTCACATTTATCATGTTGTAGACGACAGCCTGACAAGACGCAATACTGCAGGTTGAGCAGGCTGAATGAGTACAGCTTGCAACTACTCACTCATATTGAAAGGTTGAAGTCTGCCTGCTTATCTACCACATGTCTTATATTGGCAATAGAAGATACACTAATTCCAAGGGGTGTAGTAGAAACAATACATATGAAACTCTGAGGATATTAAGTTTTTACAACCTCATTCTAGGACACTGAAATGAGAAAGAATATTTACTCAGCGAGAAATGATTCGAAGCCATAGATTATCTTATAAAACAAACTAAAGGACGTGTTGTATGTTCAAAGCTCATAAAAGTACAGTCATCACTTAAACCATAAAATGTGATCAAGATAAAGGCCAATGTCAGGAATTAATTTAAGCATTTTCCTTTTAATAAGTTATTTTGAAAAAACTGTGTATATCCACCTCAGCCTTTCCTGTTTTGCTAAGACAGACATCAACCTAGTTTGTGTGGTGGTGATAGAGCAACTCCTTTAATGTTTGTGGAAATAAAATTGCTGCAACCCCGTGTTCAGGGAAGCAGGGTACAGGTCAAAGTCAGGATGAACATCTACCCAAGACAAGTGTATTGGCGAGACAAGATCCCATCCTAAGTCAAGTGATAAGAGGTAGACCATAGATGTTTATATATAACTGAGCACAATGTGACTTCTAAACGTTGTTAAGGCGAAGACGTAAATCGGAACGTACAGTTAACCAAAGATGCACTGACCCTACCCTGGGTCTCTTACTCGCAATTTTACCTGGCAATACTTGGTAAAGTAAAGCTGTATGTAATGGTGATTGTGATTGGTGGATCTATTTTCGGCTGTATTACTGTCAGGTTAAGTATTCAACAAACCAAAGGTAGCATTTTTATAATAATAAACTATTCATTGTCATTTAAGATCATGAAATTTTCCAAAATGTAGTTTATTTGCTTAAATAACTAAAAATAAAATATTTTAATGAATTGGCAACTCAACTACAACAAGGGCTGCCACAAAATTATCACATTAAATACCCTTCATAATTTAAGCAAATATACGAAAATTTTGACACTTTTCATGATCTTAAATAAGGATGAATAGTTTATTATTATTATGAAAATGCTACCTCTGGTTTGCTTAATTATGTGGCAATATTAGACATTTTCTAATCTTGTGACATGTAAGTGTGAAATACAAAAATAAAAATGCTGCTACGTTTGACCTTCCCTCGTATATTTTCATCACATGTTAAACAAGTGGTTTTCTATCGATGATAAAAATTGATGACTAGTGTTAAGAAGTCAACATCATACTTCGCACTTGTTCCACATTACAATGTAAACTTTGGCCAAGTAGAAAATATTTACAATATTCTTAATAATACAGTTTAGCTTAAAACACAATGTAATGGCTCAAAAAATCGGCGAAAGATGGTGGTACTGTACCGTATATGGGCCATCAGGCAAATGCGATCTACTGTCACTTTCCACTCTAGCTATCAGGGAACTCGTTCCACTTGAAAACTTTCCATCGTCACATCTCTATAAAAAGAATTAACTTAACTATAAACACAAACGTTTGATAATTCCACTGGTCAACAAATTTCACCTTTCAACTGGTTCAGAAACAAAAAAATTTAATTCAAGTATGGCCTTTGGTAAGTACAGTACAACCACTCTACCTTAACTAAAGAACTTTTTTGGGGGGACTTCTATTTGTAATCGATAGTTATATCACGGTGCAGCATCCAGCAAACGCCCGTCGTGTTCATCACTAACATCTTCCAGGTGTGCGGGTAAAAATCAAGATAACTTAGAAAATAAAGCTTCAGTAACATTAGGCAGCCAAGATTGAAATAGGAAGCCAACAACACTTGCACAAGCTCGACGTAATTTCCCGCCTTGTGTTTACCTAAGAAATTGTGAGAAACGTCTCTGAATGCAATATATGCTCGGAGTTCCTACTCTGTCACCTCACGGATTTGAGGTCCCACAAAAATTTCTTCTTTCACCATCTTTAAGCAATGCATTCTCAAAGTCTTTCATTAACCATAGCTTGATGTGCAAAATTCACAAGTGGTTCATGTTTCTCATTTTTCTCATCATGAATTAATTCTCACATATTCCAGGTTTTCTCTGGTAATGTTCCTTAATGAATCGGCTGTCCCACACACATAATATAATAATTTAAACCAATTTGAATGTTTATAAGTAGGCCTATAACTTTGAAATCTAAATATATTTGATAAATTAAAGTGTCACAACCATATTCTCAAAGGACTGGGTGAACCATTGGAATGCTAAGTAACCGATTTCCATTTTCACGAAGGGCAGCTTTGTAAGTAATTTTGGAACTGTCAATAAAAAGGGGTCACTCAGATGGATCACGTTTATGGCCATTCATATCACAGCAGTGAAACATTGACTGCCCCTGATTCAAGAACTGGATGAATCTCTCAAAACTATTTAGTACCCTTGTAGAAATCTCCCTCTCGCTTTGAGCTAAATAAGTTGTACTCCCATTTTCCACGCGTGCATTCTACGTTATTACCAGATGGCAGCCCACCAAGCTGCACGGTCTCTTGCAGCCTCTTTCGCTAGATTCTTAACTCTGACGTCATTTCTTAGAAACTCTCCGCCTTGAGGCACAGTAACCTGGCGGGGCACACCAACCCGGAGGGGCGCAGTATCCCGGAGGGGCACAGTAACCTGGCGGGGCACAGTAACCTGGAGGGGCACTGTAGCACGGAGGGGCACAGTAACCTGGAGGGGCACAGTAACCTGGAAGGTCACAGTAACCTGGAAGGGCACAGTAACCTGGAGGGACACAGTAACCTGGAGGGGCAGAGTAACCTGGAGGGGCAGAGTAACCTGGAGGGACAGAGTAACCTGGAGGGACACTGTAACCTGGAAGAGTAGAGTAACCTGAAGGGGCACTGTACTCTGGACTCCACACAGTAATGTGGTTGTGGTGGAGGTAGAGTGTATCCCGGAGGTCAATCTTAACTGGAACTTCTACCATGACTGACTGCTGCCTCGTGTTGTGCCCCTACACTAACGCTACCTGTGCTCTCCCAGCCTCTACACTCAACCTATACATTTATCCATCCATCACCACCTTCTACTTACTACCACTAAACCCACTAAAACCATTCATGTTATACTAATATCACTCATCTATCATCACTCAATAGGTACCACTACCCATCCATTACAACCTCCACCCACAGATTACCACCATCAACCAACTACAATCACTATCCAGCTACCATCACCCACCATTACCACCACCCATTGCCTACCACCACCTTCCAAGAGCGCTATTGGTAATATAAGTCAGCTATGTTATTCGTTATTAGTGTTAGCAAATTTTAGATTATAAAATATTTTACACACAGTAATAAGTCAAACAATATATATGTTTCCAACTTATAAAATATTTCCGCCGGAGAGTAATGAAGCACAGAACTTAACTATATTTCGAACACACACACACACACACACACACACACACACACACACACACACACACACGCACACATACACGCCTTTATTCTTCCCAAACTAACGTATGCGTCACCAGCCTGGTCGTCTTCCCTCAACTCCACCGAACAACGTCAGCTAGAGAAGGTACAGAAAAGGGCCTGCAGAATCATGCTCGGCGCTGACTACTCCGGCTACACCAACACTCTCTCCACCCTGGAAATGCCATCCCTCAGTGACCTCCACCACCAAGCACTGGAAAGGTTTGGCAGCCAACTATTGCACCACCCTCATCATCGCCACCTCCTGCCACAGGCAGCCCCCCACCCACCTCGCCACTACAACAAAATTCAGCCCATAAGAGCCCGCACCGATAGATATAAGAATAGCACCATCCCATCTATTGTTAAAATAATAAACAACTCCTGATTCATGTACTGTACACTGTACAGCCCTGTAAATGTATTGAACTCATATCATTATGTCTAAATCACATGTAAGTTTGTATATTTTCAGGCACCGGCTGCAACTCTATTAATGAACCGTTTATTATTATTATTATTATTATTATTATTATTACACACACACACACACACACACACACACACACACACACACACACACACACACACAAACAGACACAGACACGTACAAGGTAACAAGGTATGTGTATACGCGAAAACAAATCCATACACACATGCAAACTCAAGACAATACTATTATTACATAAACACACATACAGTACCTACATGAACACAGGACACACACATACTCACACGAACACCCACACAAACACACTTGTCACTGTCTCATAAAATTAAATAGATATTCTTTGCTTCTTTTCTGCATCAAAATTGTTTTAAACATCAAATACAAGTTTGAATTACTACTTAAATATATATTATCTGTGTTATGAATTCGCCCTAAGTGAAGTATTCTTCGTATCTATAGCTTCCAACCCTATGAATATCACCAAAAATCTGACTCACCGCTTCACATCCATCACATCCATGACAAGCCGGTAATAAAACTCGAGGCGCCCGATTACTAAGGAGCTAACGCACGCGCGCTGTTGATGAGGCTTCTTATATAAACATGTGGAATGCGTGTGAGACAGCGAGTTGGGAGTTCTGTCACTGAGGTCACCCGTGCGTGTTGTTGGTGTAGTCACATACAGTATATGATAGTGTGGGACGCGCGTTTGAGTAAGGAGCGGGTCTCGGTGGTGTCACAACACACAACTCACTCAACACCTCCACAAGTGTAAGTGCTGCTCCTCGCCTTAGAGGTTGTGTATTTAGCAATGAGTGTCTTTCAGTGGTGTTTACAGTGGTTATGAGTGTTAGTGTTAGTGTTCATTGAGAGTAAATGTGGTTGTTGGAGGTGGTGTGTATCGCATGGGTCAGCAGGACATCTCTTTTGCGTGATGCACACCTGATAGACTGACTGCAGCGTCGTGCTACACACCTGAATAAGTGTTGCGTCGTGCAGTGCACCAAACTGACTGCTGTGTCGTGCTATGTCAACCTACATTACCAATATTTGTCCCCACCCCTACTTGCAGCCAACAATTATATATTAGATTTTAATGCCAATAATTATTGTTTTAAACTCTAAGCATTACAAAATTTTTCGTCATCAGATTACACTTTTAAAGGTAATCCCTTAATTAGGGTGGACATGTGAGAAGGTGGAAGACGAACCGTGTGAGTGAAGAGGAATAATCGTGAATAGATGGTTAACACACGTGATTATCATGCCTGTCTTGAAAACTTCAGCTGTCTAATAACGTTGAATACTATGACAACTCCCTCAGTACAATAACAACCCCTTCACTAGGATGAAAACCCTTTCATTACGAAGACAAGCCCTTTCTTAAGATATTATAATACCTTGCATACAAATTCAACCTCCAAACACAAGGACTTAACCCATTCAGGAAGATAGATTAACCCCATGACTATGATGGCTTAACCCCTTGAGTACATAAGAACATAAGAAAATAAGGAGTCTGCAATAGGCCGGTTGGCCTGTGCATGGCAGCTCCTGTCGAGAATTACTACCACTCT
>NW_024737042.1:2825327-2860612 GCF_018991925.1 Homarus americanus | reverse complement strand
CATGGATGATAGAGAGTGGTAGTAATTCTCGACAGGGCTGCCATGCACAGAGCCAACCGACTATGCAGACTCCATATTTTCTTCTCTGCAACTCAAGGGGTTAAGCCATCATAGTCATAGGTTAATCTAACTTCCTAAATAGGTTAAGTCCTTGTGTTTTGAGTTAATTGTATACCAAGGTATTATAATATCTTAGAGGGCTTGTCTTCGTAATGAAAGGGTTTCATCTAGTAGAGGTTGTTATTGTACTGAGGAGTTGTCATAGTATTCAACGTTATTAGACAGCTGAAGTTTTTCAAGACAGGCATGATAATCGTGTATTAACCATCTATTCACGATTATTCCTCTTCCACTCACACGGTTCGTCTTCCACCTTCTCACATATCACCTAATTAAGGATTACCTTTAAAGTGTAATCTGATGACGAAAAATTTTTGTAATGCTTAGGTTAAAACAATAATTATTGGCATTAAAATCTAATATATAATTGTTGGCTGCAAGTAGGGGTGGGGACAAATATTAGTAATGTAGAGTTGACCTTAACGACACAGCAGTCAGTTTGGTGCACTGCGACGCAACACTTATTCAGGTGTGTAGCACGACGCTGCAGTCAGTCTATCAGGGTGTGCATCACGCAAAAGAGATGTCCTGCTGACCCATGCAACTACACCACCTCCAACAACACATTTATTCTCAATGAACACTAACACTAACACCATAACCACTGTAAACACCACTAGAAAGACACTCATTGCTAAATACACAACCTCTAAGGCGAGAGCAGCACTTACACTTGTGGAGGTGTTGAGTGAGTTGTGTGTTGTGACACCACCGAGACCCGCTCCTTACTCAAACGCGCGTCACTATCATATACTGTATGTGACTACACCAACAACACGCACAGGTGACCTCAGTGACAGAACTCCCAACTCGCTGTCTCACACGCATTCCACATGTTTATAAAGCCTCATCAACAGCGCGCGTGCGTTGGCTCCTTAGTAATCAGGCGCCTCGGTTTTATTACCGGCTTGTCATGGATGTGATGGATGTGAAGCGGTGAGTCAGATTTTGGTGATATTCATAGGGTTGGAAGCTATAGATACGAAGAATACTTCATAGGGCGAATTCATAACACAGATAATATATATTTAAGTAGTAATTCAAACTTGTATATGATGTTTAAAACAATTTTGATGCAGAAAAGAAACAAGAATATCTATTTAATTTTATGAGACAGTGACAAGTGTGTTTGTGTGTGGGTGTTCGTGTGAAATATGTGTGTGTCCTGTGTTCATGTAAGTACTGTATGTGTGTTTATGTAATAATAGTTTTGTCTTGGTTTGCATGTGTGTATGGATTTGTTTCGCGTATACACATACCTTTTTACCTTGTACGTGTCTGTGTGTGTGTGTGTGTGTGTGTGTGTGTGTGTGTGTGTGTGTGTGTGTGTGTGTGTAATAATAATAATATATAATAAACGGTTCATTAATAGAGTTGCAGCCGGTGCCTGAAAATATACAAAACTTACATGTGATTTAGACATAATGATATGAGTTCAATACATTTACAGGGCTGTACAGTGTACAGTACATGAATCAGGAGTTATTTATTATTTTAACAATAGATGGGATAGTGCTATTCTTATATCTATCGGTGCGCGGCTCTTATGGGCTGAATTTTGTTGTAGTGGCGAGGTGGGTGGGGGCTGCCTGTGGCAGGAGGTGTGATGATGAGGGTGGTGCAATAGTTGGCTGCCAAACCTTTCCAGTGCAGTGGTGGAGGTCACTGAGGATGGCATTTCCAGAGTGGAGAGTGTTGGTGTAGCCGGAGTAGTCAGCGCCAGAACGCCATTCTGCAGGCCCTTTTCTGTACCTTCTCTACCTGACGTTGTTCGGTGGAGTTGAGGGGAAGACGACCAGGCTGGTGACGCATACGTTGGTTGGGAGAATAAACGTGTATGTGTGCGTGTGTGTGTGTGTGTGTGTGTGTGTGTGTGTGTGTGTGTGTGTGTGTGTGTTCAGAAATATAGTTAAGTTCTGACTTCATTACTCTCAGCGGAAATATTTTATAAGTTGGAAACATATATATTGTTTGACTTATTACTGTGTGTAAAATATTTTATAATCTAAAATTGCTAACACTAATAACGAATAACATAAGCGACATATTACCAATAGCGCTCTTGGAAGGTGGTGGTAGGCAATGGGTGAGTGGTAATGGTGGGTGATGGTAGCTGGATAGTGATTGTAGTTGGTTGATGGTGGTAATCTGTGGGTGGAGGTTGTAATGGATGGGTAGTGGTACCTGTTGGTGATGATAGATGAGTGATATTAATATAACATGAATGGTTTTAGTGGGTTTAGTGGTAGAGTAAGTAGAAGGTGGTGATGGATGGATAAATGTATGGGTTGAGTGTAGAGGCTGGGAGAGCACAGGTAGCGTTAGTGTAGGGGCACAACACGGGCAGCAGTCAGTCATGGTAGAAGTTCAGTTAAGATTGACCTCCGGATACCTCTACCTCCACCACAACCACATTACCATGTGGAGTCCAGATTACTGTGCCTCTCCAGGTTACTGTGTCCCTCCAGGTTACTGTGTCCTCCATGGTACTGTGCCCCCCCGGGTTACTGTGCCCCTCCGTGCTACTGTGCCCCTCCAGGTTACTGTGCCCCTCCAGGTTACTGTGCCCCTCCGGGTTACTGTGCCCCTCCAGGTTAATGTGCCCCTCCAGGTTACTGTGCTTCTTCGGATTACTGCGCCTCTCCGCGTTACTGTGCCCTTCCAGGTTACTGTGCCCCTCCGTGCTACTGTGCCCCTCCAGGTTACTATGCCCCGCCAGGTTACTGTGCCTCAAGGCGGAGAGTTTCTAAGAAATGACGTCAGAGTTAAGAATCTAGCGAAAGAGGCTGCAAGAGACCGTGCAGCTTGGGAGATTTCTGCAAGGGTACTAAATAGTTTTGGGAGATTCATCCAGTTCTTGAATCAGGGGCAGTCAATGGTTTACTGCTGTGATATGAATGGCTATAAATGTGATCCATCTGAGTGACCCCTTTTTATTGACAGTTCCAAAATTACTTACAAAGCTGCCCTTCGTGAAAATGGAAATCGGTTACTTAGCATTCCAATGGTTCACCCAGTTATCTTAAAGTCCTTTGAGAATATGGTTGTGGTATTTGAATTGGTAAAATATATTGAGATTTCAAAGTTATAGGCCTACTTATGAGCATTGAAAGTGATTTAAAATATTATATTATGTGTGTGGGACAGCCGATTCGTTAAGGAACATTACCAGAGAAAAACTGGAATATGTGACAATTAATACATGGTGAGAAAAATGAGAAACATGAACCACTTGTGAATTTTGCACATCAAGCTATGGTTAATGAAAGACTTTGAGAATGCATTGCTTAAAGATGGTGAAAGAAGAAATTTTTGTGGGACCTCAAATCCGTGAGGTGACAGAGTAGGAACTCCGAGCATATATTGCATTCAGAGACGTTTCTCACAATTTCTTAGGTAAACACAAGGCGGGAAATTACGTCGAGCTTGTGCAAGTGTTGTTGGCTTCCTATTTCAATCTTGGCTGCCTAATGTTATTGAAGCATTATTTTCTAAGTTAATATCTCAGTTTTTACCCGCACACCTGGGAGATGTTAGTGATGAACACGACGGGCGATTCCATCATGGAGAATTGCTTCGAAGAAAATATAATATTTTCACGATGGCGGACGTTTGCTGGATGATGCACCGTGATATATCTATCGATTACAAATGGAAGTCCCCCCAAAAAATTATTTTAGTTAAGGTAGATTGGTTGTACTGTACTCATCAATAGCCACTCAGACTAACTATTCATGTACCGTCTGCAATAGTTTGGCATCTAGTTTTCGCTTCTACGGATGTAATTTATACAAACACAATACAGTACTAAGTTTACATTTAAACTCGGCATACTTGAATGGAATATTTTTTTTTTCTGAACCAGTTGAAAAGGTGAAATTTGTTGACAAGTGGAATTATTAAACATTTGTGTTTATAGTTAAGTTAATTCCTTTTATAGAGATGTGACTATGGAAAGTTTTCAAGTGGTACGAGTTCCCTAATTGCTAGAGTGGAAAGTGACAGTGGGTCCCATTTGCCTGATGGCCCATATACAGTACAGTATTGTAAATATTTTCCACTTGGCCAAAGTTTACATTGTGCTGTGGAACAAGTGCGAAGTATGATGTTGACTTCTTAACACTAGTCATCAGATTTATCATAGATAGAATCCACATGTTTAACATGTGATGAAAATATACAAGGGAGGTTAAACGTATCAGCATTTTTTTTTCACACTTACATGTCATAAGATTAGATAATTTCTAATATTGCACATAATTAACCAAACCAAAGGTAGCATTTTTATAATAATAAACTATTCATCCTTATTTAAGGTCATGAAAAGTTTCAAAATTTTCTTATATTTGCTTAAATTATGAAGAAATTTAATGTGAGATTTTTGTGGCAGCCCTTCTTGTAGTTGAATTGCCAATTCATTAATTATTTTTTTCATTATTTAAGCAAATAAACGAAAATTTGGAAATTTCATGATCTTAAATGACAATGAATAGTATATTATTATAAAAATGCTACCTTTGGTTTGTTTAATACTTAACCTGACAGTAATACAGCCGAAAATAGATCCACCAATCACAGTCACCATTACATACAGCTTTGCTTCACCAAGTATTGCCAGGTAAAATTGCGAGTAAGAGACCCAGGGAAGGGTCAGTGCATCTTTGGTTAACTGTACGTTCCGATTTACGTCTTCGCCTTAACAAAGTTTAGAAGTCACATTGTGCTCAGTTATATATAAACATCTATGGTCTACTTCTTATCACTTGACTTAGGATGGGATCTTGTCTCGCCAATACACTTGTCTTGGGTAGATGTTCATCCTGACTTTGACCTGTACCCTGCTTCCCTCAACACGGGGTTGCACCAATTTTATTTCCACAAACATTAAAGGAGTTGCTCTATCACCACCACACAAACTAGGTTGATGTCTGTCTTAGCAAAACAGGGAAGACTGAGGTGGATATACACAGTTTTTTCAAAATAACTTATTAAAAGGAAAATGCTTAAATTACTTCCTGACATTGGCCTTTATCTTGATCACATTTTATGGTTTAAGTGATGACTATACTTTTATGAGCTTTGAACATACAACACGTCCTGTAGTTTGTTATGTAAGATAATCTATGGCTTCGAATCACTTCCCGCTGAGTAAATATTCTTTCTCATATCAGTGTCCTAGAATGAGGTTGTAAAAACTTAATATCCTCAGAGTTTCATATGTATTGTTTCTACTGGAATTATTGTATCATCCAATGCCAATATAACACATGTGGTAGAGAAGCAGCCAGACTTCAACCTTTCAATATGAGTGAGTGGTTGCAAGCTGTACTCCTTCAACCTGCTCAACCTGCAGTATTGCGTCTTGTCAGGCTGTCGTCTACAACATGATAAATGTGAATATTACTGAGCCTAAATCTCAGTATCTTACTTCTCACTGCTTTGTGTGTGTAAATCAAGACATATTGTAACAAGCAAATAAGACGAAATAGGTTGAGTAGTGCGAGACATTTGTTGGGAATATAATGAAAGGGTTAAGATAGATACACACAATAGAATGTGTACTGGAAATGTTTACTATATAAAGTTAATATATAGTCCAATTTTCGTTAAACTGCGTTAAATTTAAGATAGTAGAAAAATGTGGGATTTGATGCCAGAAAAGTACAACAATCATGGATGTGTTGATGGTAATACCGCTCCGTTAAAGCTTATTTATATAGCAGTAGAACTACATTAGTGAAAACATAACTATAGTATTTCCTATACTATTACTGAATCACTGGTAAACAATAACATTTAATCAGTAATAAACGATACACATATATGTAATAATTA
This sequence comes from Homarus americanus, assembly GCF_018991925.1. Taxonomy (NCBI): domain Eukaryota; kingdom Metazoa; phylum Arthropoda; class Malacostraca; order Decapoda; family Nephropidae; genus Homarus; species Homarus americanus. The sequence goes on along the minus strand of NW_024737042.1, from coordinate 2,854,657 downwards.
ATAAAACTGCAATAGTACTCGGCATATTGAAGTGCATCAGTAGTAGTACAGTACCTGCAAAAGGTGGCCATAGATAATCTATTCGTATTTAACCTAGGCTAGAGATAATCGAGTTGTTAGCAGTGAACACCATTATTTCACAATACTACTTGAACCAAGAGTAACAGTTTTTTATCTTAGGAATATCGTAGGAAAGATAAACTCGTTAACATTCGCTATAACCAAGTCTTATTCGGTAGCCTTCATCTTTATCACAATAAGAAAGTTTTAATCTTATGTTTACATAATACTTTGCTATACTGTGCAATATTTGTCACAAGGAAAGGTGCTGGAATGTTCTGGGTGATGAAGATTACGCAAGAGGAAGTACCCTCAGGTGGTGATCCCTGATGATAGTTCTATATTAAGTTCGTGCAGGCTCCTTAAGATGCCTTTATAACTATACAAACCCAAACTCTTCATCTATTGACACTGTATAAATGTATCTCACCAAAGTCCTGATTTTTTCAAATAATTTGTTAATGGCATATACTTTGTAAAGGAATCGCGGTCATTTTTGTTTTTCACTTATTTTACATAATGATGATCCAATTGCAAATTCGCCACATTATAGGAGATGTTTCATTTCAGATAATTAAATTATTAAATTTTTTCTGCAAAAGCCACATGGGAAAGGCCTCCATGATAAAGACAAGTCCTGCAAGGCCAGAGCCCAAAAGGAGGAGCAAGTATGCTCCCTGCAGGTGTGTGATGGTGAGAGCCTTGATGCCACTGTCTGACTTTGTCTGTTTCTGAGACTCTTCCTCCTCCTGTTGCTGCACCCGTTGCTTAGAGGCTCCCACCAACTGTGGTCAGACAGGAATAACGCTATTCCTGTATGTCCTGCATGATACATATAGATATTCAGTATACAGTAATTTTATTGTCTAGTTCTTATTGGTCTACCGGGATATCTACACTGCAGCGTCCATTAACGTAAGCCTCACTTAAACTAGCCTAACCTAACTTATCATAACCTAACTTAGTCTAACCGAACCTTACCTAACCAAACTAACTTAATCTGTTTAACAGGCTACAGTGTAAAATATCCGGGTAGACCAACTCCAGTTCGGTAGACAGCATACTATAATAGCACCAGAAATTCATTGTTCACATTCGGGAACGTTATTTGTGGATGTTTTGACGTAAAACTTACAATGTGTTATCCTCTTATGAATGCCTAAAAAAAATTACGTGCACAGCACGACACAGAGATTATTCAGGTGTGTTGAACGACGCAGCAATGAGCAGCTTAGTTGGGCAACACAATGCAGCAGTTATCCAATCAAGTGTGTAGCACGACGCAACAGTCAGTGTATTAGGTGTGCATTACACAGAAGAGATGTCCCGCTGACCCACAGGATACACGCCACCTCCAACTACCACATTTACTCTTACTCAACAGTAACACTCACAACCACTGTAAACACCACTGAAAAACACTCATCGTAAATACACAACCTCTAAGCCGAGAAGCAGCACTTATACTTGTGGAGTTGTTGAGTGAGTTGTGTCACCACCACGACCCGCACCTCACTGTCTCACTCACGCATATCTGCAATTTTATATAAGTGGCCTCATCACGAGCATGCATGGGTTAGCTCCTTAATAATTCGGCGCCTCGAGGTTTATTATCGACTTGTCATGGGTGCGCTGGTGGATGTGAAACGGTGAGTCAGACTTTCGGAGATATTCATAGAGTTAGTGACAATAGATAAGAAGAATACTTCATGTAGGGCGAATTCATGACACAGATAAGTTTTAGTATAAATTCAACAATAGTTTAAAACAATCTTGACAGAGAAAAGAAACACAAACTATTTGGTTAATCTTATGATAGACGCTGACGAGTTTATGTACGTGTTCGTGTGAGTTTTTGTTTGTCCCGTGTCGTGTGAGTACGTGTGTTTGTACCAGTGTTCCTGTGAGTATGTGTGTTTGTGTCCTTAGGTTGTTTTGTCTGAGTTTGCATGTCGATGTGTGCGCATTTGTTCATGAGTGTACGTGCGTGGGTTATTGTGTGCTTTCTTTCTTTTTGAATAAAGTTCTACACTCTACCACTCATCGGCAGCGGTGAGGTCAAAATAACAAAGGATGGCCAAAAGACACCTAGGCGCAGTAATCGGCACGACGGACTTCAAGACCGAGTACGTAACGGAAAAGGTAAATGAGTGGGTCGGGGAAATACAAGCTTGTCTGATATTGCTAATACAGAGCCACATGCGGCTTTTGCGGCGTTCACCCACGGAGTCAAGCATCGCTGGAACTACCTGATGCGCACTATCCTTGATATCGGACCCCTCCTCCACCCTCTGGAAGAAGCTATCAGTGTCAGTTTCATTCCCAATTTAGTGAAACACCCTCACTTAAACCCAGCAGAAAAATCACTCCTTGCACTACCACCGAGACTGGGAGACGAATGGGACTGACCAATCCAGAGGAGATTGCTGCCACTGGACATCAAAACTCAGTTAAGCTCACTACAGCCCTCACCGACCACATAACAGCTCAGAACGCAACAGGCGAGGTGGATACCAGCGAAGTAAACAAGATTCGACGGTCCATTGCTACAGAACGACAGCACGGCCAAAGTGATAAGTTGCAGCAACTGATGCTGCAAATACCAGAGAAATTAAAAAAAAAAAGTAGCTACAGCGCAGGAGGTGGACGCCTCTAACTGGTTAACTACGTTACCGAGAAGGGCAAATGGTTTCAGTCTTAATATACAGGAATTTACAGATGCCATTGCTCTAACGTACGGTAGGCCAGTAGAAGGTTAGCACTCCCAATGCGTGTGTGGCTCTTCCTATGACGTCGGTCGCGCCATGGTGTGCAAGAAAGGGGGCTTCATATGCATGAGGCATGACGATTTAAGGGATCTCACTGCAATTATGTTGAAGGAAATCTGTCGTGATGTCAGGGTAGAACCGACCCTCTTTCCATTGGACGGTAAGAATATCCAACATAGGACTTCAAACACATTCAACGAAGCCTGTGTTGACGTCAGTGCTCGAGGATTCTGGATGCGGGTAAAGTGAGCCTTCTTCGACTTCAGGATTTTTGACCCCATGGCCGCATGTCACCGTAACTGAGCTCTCGATGCTGCACACAGGAGGAACAAGAACGACAAGATAAGGGCATACGGGGAGAGAATTCTGAACGTTGATCAAGGCAGCTTCACTCCTCTGGTGTTCACAACCTCTGGTGGGATGGGACCAAGTGCAAGATGCTTCTACGCCAGACTCGCGGAGGTGATATCCGAACAGAAGCAGCAGCCCAGAAGTTATGTTACAGCCTGGTTGAGATGTCAACTGTCCTTCTCTCTCCTTAGGTCTGCTTTGCTCTGCCTCAGGGGAACGAGAGCATCGGCCCCAAAGCCGACAACAGTTGCAGATATTGACTACGAGGCAAGTCACTGAATGCCGTATAGATCTGCGGCTCAACTAACTCAACACAGCTAGGGTAGCTACTTATGTATTAGGATAGTTAATTTTAAGGTAATAAAATGGCGGCGAAGGTGTGGCTATTAGGGGAGGCTGGAGGCCATTTTAATCCCTGCCCCCCCCCAAAAAAAAAAATATGGCCGTTGGGTGGAGGTTGTACCTACTGAGTGATGATAGATAACTGATATTAGTATAACATGAGTGGTTTTTGCGGATTTGTGGTGTCGACAAGAAGCTAGTGTTAGTAAGTAGATGGTAGTGATGGATGGATGAATGTATAAGTTGAGGGTAGAGGCGGGGGTGAGCACAGGTAGCGTTAGTGTAGGGACGTAACACGAGGCAGCAGTCATTCAGTCAGTGTAGCACGACTCAGCAGTCAGGCATGGCAGATGTTCCAGTTAAGATTGACTTCTGGGATACACTCTACCTCCACCACAGCCACATTAAATTGAAGAGGACACAGTAACCTGGAAGGACACAGTAACCTGGAGGGGTACAGTAACCTGGAGGGGCACAGTAACCTGGAGGGGCACAGTAACCTGGAAGGATACAGTAACCTGGAGGGGCACAGTAACCTGGAGGAGTAGAGTAACTTGGTGGTTAGCCAACCCAACGTCATTGCCGTCATAATTATTATCATTGATCGTTTTCTGTGCGACAGTGTCTGGATGCAAGCTTATTGCGTTGACTGTCCAAACCTCTTATATTTAGTACGATGACTTAACCATAACAAGTATGATTAACGGTGATGATGATAATATTGATTGTAATATCATGAATGATGCTGATAATTATAATGCTAATAATATTGACATTGATGGTGATAATTGATGTCAATAATGGCCATAATAATGAGACTGATTGGAAATGATAATAATATTAATGTATTTAATAATAATTATAATAATAATAAATGGTAATTATAACTGATAATAAAAAAATCACTTATGACATTAAGAATAATAATAGCAATGCTGTATTGACAATAAATTAAATAATTTATTCGTAAATGCCTAATGGTTATGATATTGATATCATAATATTGGTACTACTGACAATCACAAGGTAAACTACTGCTACAAACTGCCATACAGTAGTTTATATTTTGGTTAAATACACAGGTAAACTAGAAACGACTTACATCTAGTCTTTGAACACTTTTCATGAATTAAATTTAAGAGAATTTGTCTTCATTTGTTTTTCTGTAGTTTATGTAAAATATCAAAGTCCACAATATACCAAACAGTTGTGTGGAGACTGTTGGTACCCTTGGTTTATTCGTGGTCTGGGTTGTTCGTCCTGAGACAACAAGCACGTCTTCGAAAGTGTTGACTTTTGGTTTAAGAAAATAAAATGTTTTATCGTTATATGTTATGTTTAATACAGTTTTGTCTTGATTTCCGTTTATTTTCCGTTTGGTTGCCTTTAATAAGTAAATACAGCGGAATAAACAATATAAACAATTCTAGATACTTTTTGTCACCAGTTGACTGAACCACTTTGAGACATCGATGACGTAGGCGTTTCCAAGGTTCAAGAACAAATCTGATCAGTTTTCGATACACCAAACCCAATCATCCAAAAACGAACCATTATACGAACTAAAATATTGGCATATAATCTTGTGTAATACATTGCCTTATACTTTTTAATTACAACAGATAAAGACAAAGATCTCTAAATCTCTAAAACTAAAACTCAGTCCGTGATAGCACTAGGACGAAGTTTGGCCAGTTTGCTCAAGTCTTGAATGTGTTCGTTTCGCGGTTTCGGATTTATGAGAATGTCAACAGAGGCCTCTAACAAGACAAGACCTACAGTCACCTACTCAGTGCTGTCTCTTCCTACATGCCGGCAAGGACGCATGCGAATGCTTATTGATAAATAGCCGGTGAAGAGACCGAAATTGACGAGGTATGGAAAGTCAGTGTAATAAAGCGTTTGTGAGTGTCGCAAAGTGTTTATAAGTGTGGTAATGTTATAAGTGTTTCTAAGTGGCCTTAAGTTTCAAAAAGTGCTTTTAAGTGTCGTCCAGTTTTCACAAGTATCGTGGTGAGATCAAAATTGTCATTTACCTGTTCGTAAGTACAGTAATGTAAATTGTTTATAAGTGTTATAAATTGTGTGTTATGAAGTTACATAAGTGATGTGAAGTAGTTGTGTCATGAAGACTTATAAATATCACAAAGTAATTGTGGGCGCAAAAAACACCCATACGTGTCAGAAAAGTGGTATAAAATGTCGTAAAGTGGCATAAGGTGCCATAGAGTCACTTACTGTATATCACAAAGATTCATGTAATATCGAAAACTTTTATAAAGTGCTTTTAAGTGCCAGTCGGTCTAATAGTGCCAGTAAGCCTATAAGTGTCGTATAATGACGGAAGATATGGTGCACAATGAAAAAGTGCTATGAAGTGTCAGAGGTGTCATTAAGTGACCTAAGGTGTCAAAGTGTCCTAAAGTGTCAGTGTCATAAAGTGTCAGTGGCCTAAAGTGTCCTAAAGTATCAGTGTTCTAAAGTGTCATGAACGCCAAATAATTTCAGTGTTGTAAAGTGACATAAAGTGTCTCGAATAATTATAAAGTGTTCAAGCAAGATGACCAACATACAATAGTGTCTTATGGTGTCGAAAAGTGTTGTAAGGTGCTGTGAGTTCTTTCAAAGTGTCAAGTGCCATTGAATAAAAGTGTCCATAAAGCGCCATTAATGTTTTAAAGTCTTGCAAAGTGTCAGTAATGTCATGAAGTGCTGCAAAGTACCTTGAACTATCACAAGGTGTAAAGTGTGTCATGCAGTACAGCAAGGTATTGTCAAGTGTCATGAGGTGTCATAAAAGTATCAATATGGTGCCAGGAGGTGACCCTGTAGGGCGCCAGGGCTTCCACTACCACCAGCACAAGGTAACTACTAATAATACTACTGTTGTGTTCTTGACATATTGGAAGCTTCTCTTAGAAATTCATTTGGTATAAACTAATGCTTAAGATCATTGGTTCTGTCTTTGTTGTTCCTGTAAGTTAAGTGTGAATAATGATATAGGTGCGTGTGTGGGATAGACGGCAGGTAATTTTAACTGAATTTTTCCTTTTCTTTTTCCAGGTAAGTGTGAGTTAAAACAGCTCTTCGAGGGATATTAACACACCATATCTCAGGTGCGTCCAAGTTATCATATTCAGTGATTATCGTTTTATTCATTAGCTAAGTCTGGGAAATTTCTTGAATCAATTATAGCAGATAGCATCCGATCGCATCTAGAGAAAAGCAAATTAATCTACGACTCTCAACATGGGTTTACAAAGGGAAAATCTTGTCTAACAAATCTGCTAACGTTTTTTAGGAAAGTCTTCGAGGTAGTAGATAATGACGAAAATTACGATGTTATTTACTTAGACTTTAACAAAGCATTTGACAGAGTACCGCATCAGAGGCTTCTGAGAAAAATTAAGGCTCATGGTACCGAGGGGAAAGTTTTAAATTGGATAAAATCATGGCTCACGGATAGAATGCAGTGGGTCAGCATAGATGGCGTTAAATCTGAGTGGGGTCGTGTTACCAGTGGGGTTCCTCAGGGGTCAGTACTAGGCCTACTCTTGTTCATATTCTACATAAACGATCTAGATACTGGGATCAGCAGTGACATAAGCAAGTTTGTGGATGACACCAAAATAGGGCGGCAGATTAATTCAGGGCAGGATGCAAATGCACTACAGGAGGATTTAAATAAACTGCAGGAGTGGTCAGAAAAATGGCAAATGAAATTCAACACCAGCAAGTGCAGCGTACTTAATATTGGAAGAACAAATACTGTCAATATATACAGCCTTAACAACATCAACCTAGAGAAGTCGACTTGTGAAAGAGACTTAGGGGTACTTGTAAGCCCGGACCTACGGCCTAGAAAACAGTGCGTTAATGTTGGAAATAAGGCAAACAGAGTATTGGGTTTTATATCTAGAAGTGTAAGTAAGAAGAGTGCAGAGGTCTTATTGCAACTATATCTTGCGCTAGTTAGGCCGCACCTCGATTATGCGGTTCAGTTCTGGTGCCCCTATTATAGAATGGATATAAATTCACTAGAGTCGGTGCAGCGAAGAATGACAAAAATGATTCCGGGACTTAGAAACCTTCCATATCAGGATAGGTTAAAGAAACTTAACTTGCATTTCCTAGAAAGACGAAGAGTGCGGGGAGATATGATAGAAGTATTTAAGTGGGTGAAAGGAATCAATAAAGGGGATATAGATAAAGTTCTTATAATATCCGAGCAGGATAGGACTCGGAGCAACGGATTCAAGTTGGATAAGTTTAGGTTTAGGAGGGAGATAGGAAGAAACTGGTTCACAAATAGGGTGGTGGACGAGTGGAACAAGCTTAGCAACTTTGTAGTAAGTGCGGGAACTCTGGAAAGTTTCAAAGGGAGGCTAGATAGATTTATGGATGATAGAGAGTGGTAGTAACTCTCGACAGGAGCTGCCATGCACAGGCCAACCGGCCTATTGCAGACTCCTTATTTTCTTATGTTCTTATCCCACAACGGTTTTAAAGGAACGTTACGCTTTTCCCCTCCATCTTTGAGGACGTCGGTGTCCCTCCCATATCAATGAATCAACGTGATGCCCCACTCGTTCACACGGACGTCGGACCCACTCCTTATCCTTACACCATTTTTGTAGTCGCCTGAAGTCTCGTCGCTGTCTATAGGAAAGTCTTCTTCCCTCGCGCCCTCTGTGAGGATATCGGAGTCCTCCCCCTCCCACCTTCTTTCCTTCAGAGCCTCATCTCTTTCATTCAAGTGGGTACAGTGATCACACTCACCTGTTTTAGAGGCATCCGTATCTTTCCTGGAAAAATAAAATGACCTTCACCATGCTGTCATGGTTTCATTATCCTGCTTTACAGGCTTATTGGCTTCGTGTTTTAAAGTCATGTCCTCTCTATCGGCTGTTGATATGTAAAAGAGGTCCTAGCCATAATTGGCAACAACTTAACCTAACCATTGGGATTGGAGCTTAGTAATAACAGGTCCCAATCCCAGTAAGTACTAATTCCAATGGATCCGAATTTTAATTGGCTCCCACCATAATGCTGAGGTTCGTAATGCCTCAAGGGCGATTAGGATTAAGGTCTTTTTGGGCAGAGAATCATTTGACCTTGAAATTTTCTGTGTATTGACCCTGCCACAACTCAATATCAAGAGACCAATGTTTTCGGTGAGTTGGGTCTCTCCTCTCGTTTTAGATGTGTGGGAACGTCCTCACACTCCTGTTATCTCGGAAACTTTAGACCACATCCTCGTGTTTCAAGAACATCAAAGTATTTTTCCATGTAATTTTTGGGGATGCCACGTTTTCCTAAGCTTGCATTAAACACCGATTTTTTTTAAGTTTTATGAAAATAGAAAGTCATTCATTTTACTATATTGAAAGCGCTGTTCGTTGTTGACTGGAGTTAAATTTTCTCAGTATTCCTCCCAGACCGAAAGTTTGGGAATATATGTCAATGATGCTGTCCATCCATCCATCCTCCATCCATCCTTCTGTCCGTTCGTCCGTCCGTCCGTCATAGATTTCGTGTCCACTCGGCAACTCGCCACAGACGCGATGGATTAATTTTGGTAACAGTGTGAGAACGTAAATTATGGCAGGGTCTTACAGAGCAGTTTACTGGACGTGTTGATAGTTCAGAGACTTCAGAGATCAAGCCAGAATTTCAGATGATCAAGAGGGGTCTTAATTTTTTTTGGATGGGGGGGGGGACTTTAGAAAACTGTTTTTTGGACAAACTACTTAAAATGTTTCATTATTTCTGTCTAAGGTTATTTTGAAGCCCAGTTACTGTTCTTGGATTCCACAGCTTCAGTTGGTAGATATAAAGCTTTTGAAGAGGGAGAAGCATTGAGCGTACTTCATTTTATTTATTTAGTTAGTTATTATTTATTGATTAGTCATTAAAGTTAAATTGTGTTAAAACTCATTTCAACATAAAATGGTTATCATCTTTGGAAAGACAGTTAAACAAGAAAAATCCAGAAAACTCGCCTTGTATGCAGTGTTTCAGTATACTGTAGTATTGAATCTTTTCATATCCAATATAAATATTTATTGTGCATATATTTTAAGAGTGATAATATTTGTTAAGCTGGATTCATAGTTATTTGACCGAAATCTTATTGTAAAATTTTATTTATTTATTTATTTATTTATTATCAATTTCAATAACGGGTACCAATGCCTTCCGTCTGTACGGGCGAGATGAAGATGGTTTATCCTGCCCGTGTTGACGGGCACCTTGACACTGGCGGAGGACGTTCCTCGATTCACACAGGACGTCCATCAAATGGGCCGGTTCCGTCATCTTTTAAGACTAAGACAGTAACCCTCTTTTATGATTCGCTATTCTTATTGGTTAAATGTTCTTGTTGTATTTCTTCATTGGCTTAATGAGTGGAGAATTCATTAACGTGTAGGTAGGTGGCGAAGACTTTGATAGACTATAGCAGTAAATGTGACTTGCTTTTGAGACAAAAAAGAATATCTGTTTGTGTCTGTTCTGTTTATTGTTATTACTATTATCAGTGATGTAATTTTGTCATAATTATAAAACTATTAATCTAATTAGGAAGGTCAAGGCCGTTGATATACAGTATGTTTATCTGATTAAGGGTGGCGGCACAATTCTAGAACAGAAACACCCGCAACATTTACCATACATCAACCACACAATTATCTTCACTACATCATCTACACTACCGTATATTAAATGCACATTTGACATTATAAGGTTATTACTCTCCTTCAACAAAATAGGTTTTGAGTACGTTAGTAATTACGTTAATCTCCCAACACACATTCTACGGCACTGTAGTGTTCTACATAAGAGAGACATAGGGAATCTAAAATTTGAAATATTTTTTAAGTTTATTGCATCAAGTTCTTAGAAATGCAATGAAAAATGACTTGGTTGGTATCATCAGCAAGACAGCAAATGCGAGATTAAGATTTCAAGTTTTCAGTTATTAATTATTGTTCGTGAGCTTTTATCACAAAACATTTAAGCAAAGGAAATTAAAGCTAATTAGGTGTTTATGGTCATTCTAAGAGATGTTACACGGTGAGAAGTTCCACGATGGAGGAGACTCCAGCCAGGCCGAGGCCTAGGAGGAAGAGTATGAAGGGTCCCTGCAGGTGTGTGATGGTGAGGGACCTCAGGCTGCTGTCTGACTCTGTCTCTTTTTCTGTCTCCTGTTGCTTGTACCTCCTGCGACTCTCCATCTGAGCTTGACGCAACAGGTCGTCGTTCCATCTCTCGTACAGTCCAGCCTGTGGAGCACATGACATATGAGCACCTACACTGGTCCTACACCACGATGGACTGGCCTGATACTTGTCCAATTACAGTAGTCTTCTATCATTGAACACCTTTGTAGTGTGAAAATTGATTCGCCATAAGAGACAGAAGACTTGTTAATCATTGGTCACTAAGTATTGTACTGATATGAGTATACTGTATAATTTGGGAATTATCGTATAAAGTAAGTGTAAATGAAAGCAACGTTATTACGTTTAATTATATTTTCCATTTTAAGGATAATAATTTATGGTGCGGCTACACTAGCGTACATTTTGTCCGAAACCTGTGATCGACAAGAAGAAATGAAGCACAGGGTTCACTGCTACTACATGTAGCCTCGTCCGCACCAGTGCTACCGACAAGTTTCTACAAATGTTACCACCATATACGTGAAACAGATCTCTTATGTTCGATATGATTAAAACTACAGTTTCCAACATTTTCGTCTACTTGTTCGCGACATTATTGTCGACACGGTTGTCAACACATGTTACCGTCTAATGCGGTCACACTAACAGTCGGAATCCTGTGCCTTGTTTATTCCTGTCGATCACATGTTTCGGGCAAAATATTTGCTAATGTGGCCGCATCCTTATAGTTCAAGAGCATCTTCTCTTGTGCTTAGGTCACTGACCTCAATGGCAGCCATGAGGCAGCGGTCGAGGACGGGCCCAAAGGGAGCGTCATGGGGGATGGGCCAGGCGCCCTGGCCAGGAATGATGCTCTCCCGGCCGAGGTATAACTTGGGGGTTCCGTCTGCCCCAATGAACCGCTTTGATATTTTTAGTTGCTGGTAGCGTCCAGAGTCCAGGTGAGCTTGTCTACAATAACCCCAGATAATATTAAGTTATTATATATTTTTTTATCAAAGCCGAGGAGTCTTGAACTTTACTAAAACTTGATCAACCATCAGGACAAATAATATGGCATTATGTGAATTTCAAGCCTCGGCCAAAACTAACGCATGACTTTACAGGAAGTGTGGACTTGCGTTTGTCTTTATAATTGAATTTGGGGCAATGTAAAGTCAGCCAAAGATACAGCGACCCCACCCTGAGTCTCGTACTGGCAATTTTACCTGGCAATACTTGGTAAAGTAAGGCTGTATGTAAAGGTGATTGTGATTGGTGTATCTATTTTCGCCTGCATTACTGTCAGGATAAATATTAAACAATCAAAAGGGAGAATTTTTATAATAATAAACTATTCATTGTTATTTAAGATCATGAGAAGTATCCAGAAGTTCGTATATTTGGTTAAATGATGAAGAAATTATACAGGGTGATTCAGCAAAGAGTACATTAAATTGGAGGATGAAATCCTTGGATAATTCTAAACCACCATGTCTCTATGGTAAAATGTCAGATTCTGCATTGTTTCCATGTTACAATACATTTAAGATGTTGCTTAAAGAGAGTGAATTTGAAGTGAAACCCCCATAGGTTTATCTCATTCGGTCGTACACGGTCCCTGTCTCACTGCACCTCTGTCAGACATCTGTATCACGCTGTACTGCTGTACATAAGACATCTTTGAATAAATGATTACAAAACCCTACGGGGGTTTCACATCAAATTCACTCTCATTAAACAACCTCTTAAATGTATTGTAACATGGAAACTATGCAGAATCTGACATTTTACCATAGAGACATGGTGGTTTAGAATTATCTAAGGATTTCATCCTCCAATTTAATGTACTCTTTGCTGAATCACCCTGTATTAATGAACTGGCAACTCACCTACAACGAGGAACGAGGACTACCAAAAGATTCTCAGATCAAATTTTCTTCATTATTTCAGCAAATATAAAAACATTTTGAAACTTCTCATGATCCTAAATAACAATGAATAGTTAATATTATAAAAATGCTACCTTTTGATTGTTTAATATTTATCCTGACAGTTATACAGCCGGAAATAGATCCACCAATCACAATCACCATTACATACAGCCTTATTTTACCAAGTATTGCCAGGTAAAATTGCCAGTACGAGACTCAGGGTGGGGCCAACTGTACTCTATTTACATCGGAATCTGTGGATACTTTTGTAAAAGTGCTGTTCTATTTTTCTTTTTCTTTTTAAGTAGGAATTAAGAATCAGTTAGGCAACTTACTTTCTCTCAACTGCCTGTTGTTGTCCGACATTTACTGATGGAACGATATGCATCAGTTGGCCCAGTCTCTTGAACAACTGTGAATCTGACTTGCTGAAGAAATTTTTGAACTCGGCCCCGTATGGTGGCATCGTTATCCTGTGTGTATAGAGGCTGGTTTGAGAGGAATGAAAGGCCACACAGGTAGACAGTTTCATTCACTTTTTATCGAATCACCTGGAGTCTACCAAAATGTCAGTTTTTTCTGCTATGTCCTTAAGATGTTTGCGTGCTTGTGACTGAATTTATTGACGATGAATTGAAACACATTCGTTCCATTGCACAGAAACTCGGGTACCCTTCTGTGTTTGTTGATCGTTGTTTTAAAAGGGCTAAAAAATCCTTTCATTCCTCTCAAACCAGGCAAATTCCTACATTTAAGAATATTTTGACTCTGCTGTATCGTAATGAATTTGTCCCGTTAGTTCGGTCCCTCAAGCTTCTAAATATTAATGTTGTTTTCAAGTATGACTCAACCATTACCAATATGTTAATAAGAAATAGCCCAAGTTTGAATGTAAATGGAAGTGTTTATTGCATTCCATGTAGCAAATGTAATTGTAAATATGTAGGACAGACAGGAAAAACACTGCAGCTCAGAATCAAACAACATAAGTATAATATCAGAACAGCATCTGAAAGCAGTGCCTTGTTCGTTCATGTTAGGAATAATAATCATCCCATTGCTTGGGAAAAAAGCTTAGAAGTATTTAAATCATCTTGTGTCACAGAAAGACTTCTGGTTGAAGCTAGTTTGATTAAGGAATTAAAATCAATAAACCTTACTGATGGTCAGTTCAAAACTGATAATATGTTTCATAAATTTATTTGTCAGTGTCCCAAGGTTAAAAATGCTTTGAAAACCTTTGATCTAGATATATGATAGTTATTTAGTGGGTCCCTTATTTTTGACCTGACCTGACTAGTGTGTGTTGGTGTGGGGATTAGTGGATGACATCATTATGACCTGACCTCATGTTTTTAAGGTCACCCTGTATATTTAAGCCTCTCTCTCTGTCCATGTAATCCAGTTGCCTCTGAAGATGTCTTGAATAAAGACGAAAACTAAGGTGCTCCGTTGTTTCCCTTTTCCCGTGTGATTTTATTAAGATTTATCTTATCCACGTTTTCATTGTGGATCTACATGAAAAAAAATATATATATATATATATATATATATATATATATATATATATATATATATATATATATATATATATATATATATATATATATTAAAGGAATAATTGCCGTTTAGTGCTAATTTCTTTAGGCCTATTTTTTAACACTTGACTGGTCGTAGACGATCATGTTGACAACCTTATTGCATATAAATGAATAGCTTTCTACATAACTTGTTTTAACCTTACCTAATCTTACTTTACCTAACAGTTTCAAATATTGTCCATCATTAGAAGTCTACACTTTTCACAATTTAACACGTAACAACAACATTAACATTGTTGCACTTATATTTGTATACTAGTAAGCTGTATAAGCAAATGTTTTTTAATGTAAAGAAAGCACTATGTAATAATAAGAATAAGGTGTGTAAAGTAAAACAAAACTTCATAGTTATTTTGAATGAAGTGCTTTACATTGGTTATACACTTTCACAATTTGAATCGCAGTTGACAAATATGACAAAAAATACCCAGGCAAATTCAGGCCAGTACTCACAGCACAGAGCAGACAATGATGGCGATGTCTGCCTGTACACTGGCAATACAAACGAACAGAAAATCACAATGGACTTCTATAAGAATGGTCATGAATTATTAGAGGGTTTTTTATTTGTATTTTTTAAGTTAATTGATACAACTAAGCAGTTGATATGAAAGTAAATCACAATATGATAAGTCAGTCAATTGTATAAGTAATTAAAATAATTAATTTATTACAGAGTACAATCTAAAATATTATAAAGGCCTTTGGCAAATTAAATAATAAAAGATAGAATGTAACATCACCGAGTGTTATTTAAGGGTATGGCTCGTTCATTATTACTTATTTGCAGCTTTAGTTGTCTCTTAAATAGTAAGTCTAAAAAGTCTTACTCATTCATTTCATGTTTTACATATCTGAAGAGAATTTGGTCGCAGATAAAGTCACTCGTGAACACTTGGGTCTGTTAAGTGGAAAGGGAATACCATATGTTAGATCTAAATGTTCTCTAAATCTTACTTAAAGACAACACATCTATAGCCTCAGCATGGGTATTTATGTACTTTGTTAGATCACACTTGGGCTGGAATTGGGCCATTTAATCCAAAATATGATCCAATAGTCGGAGGATTAGTGAAAAAAAACTTGGTTAGTTATAGATAATGATTTCTTAGTAATTTTGTCAGGTGTTTTATCATCAAAAAGGGAACTTGAAGTAGTTGATTTCGCGAAGGACTTCATAACCCAGAGGTATATCACCAAATTTCCTTCTGACCACGTCCAAGAGTGGGGGTTGGTTGGAAAGCGTCCACTGATCGGGGGTCCGCTCACACTTTCAACCTGCAGTATCCTTCCATATCTGCAGGTAGGACAACCTACAATCACAATCCGGTCTGGCTGCTCCAGGAGCTCAAGCCTATAGGCAAAGGCCCGTGTCGGACTACGGTCCGACAATCTCAACAACAACAACCAAATTTCCTGTTTATAGATTTTTTAACGTTTCTCTGTCAAATTTAGTAGATAATTATTATTTAGGAAAACTTTAAGAAATAAATTTATTTTTGGCGTCTAAGCCAAACTACTGTAAAAAGAAAATATATAATATAGTGGCATCTAAGCAAACAACGAGGATTTAATGATATTTACTTTATATACAATAGGTTCTTTACAAGTGATCGTGGGCCCTTCGTGCCCAGTGGCGAGTCCGGTGGTACAGTTTACCAAGGCGTGAAAGTTCGAACACTCGTGCTTGGCTATCGCGCAACCGCCGTCCAACTGACAGGGTACAGCGACATCGTTTTCCAGCGTAAATAAAATGGTTAATTAATGCTTTCCTAAAGAAACCATCGACATGAGACCAGGTTTGTTCCACTCTACGATTTTTTTTGCGACTTTTCCACCAAGTTTGATGAAAAACGATTGTGCCGTTTTGGCTGCCCAGAACAGACACACACACACGGCTATTCCTATAGTATATTAGACAAGTTATCGCGGGCACATTCGTGCCCTTGTGAGAGTTTGAACGCTCGTGACAGCATACAGCGAATGAGGGTGCGCCAAGTTCGTAAACTTGCTTGGTTAATTAGGGTGCGCCAAGTCCGTAGACTTGCATCGTTTTCCATCGTAAATAAAATTGTTAATGCCTTCCTAAAGAAACCATCGACATGGGACCAGGTTTGTTCCACTCTACGAACTTTTTGCGATTTTTTCACCAAGTTTGATGATAAACGATTGTGCCGTTTCGGCTGCCCAGATCAGACACACACACACACGCCTAGTTCTATAGTATATTAGATAAATGACAAGTAAGAAACCTTTTTAGTGAAAGTAGGTTTACAGTAAACTGATCTTATTAACTTGTCGCTGTCATGTGTGAGGCATCCCTGGCTGCTCTGTATGGTGAGTTCTCAACGAAAATAATCTTTGGGCTTATTGTCACATTCGTCAACCGACTGGTAAATTGTGTAATTCTAGTTTTATTATAACCTGTAGTATTAGTTTCAAAGAGTTTCTGTTACGTGTTAACGTTCACTGAAAATTGTAGAATTCCGATGATGGACATTGATATGGAAAACATCTATAAGGGACCTGTTTTATATGCTTATTCCTTATGTTCCTTATGTTCCTTATGTAGAGTAAATGAACAGTACCTATGTGCAGTACTGACGAGCTCCTGGATTGTCTCAGCACGGGGTGGGTACTTGGGCAGCGTGAGGAAGGCGGTGAGGTTGCCACGATAGGCAGACCCGAATATGAGAGCGAACATCAGCCACGAAGCCACCAGTACACGGCTGGAGATGACTGTGGGCAGCCGTCGTGGCAAGTTCTGTCCTAACAGCATCCCTGTAACATCCTGCACCACCGTTCCTGTGGCTACCCTGTCCCCACCATCCCTCCATTCACCAACACGAATAATCTGAAATAATAATAATAATAATAATTACAAAATTTTCTCTGTATAATTGCCATACAGGCTTACAATTGGATGGGCACTGCATATAAACTATGCAAGTACGAGTATACAGTTCAGCATGAATATAATCATTGTAAGTATCCGGGGTACGAAGGCCGTGGAAGTATCCACTAACATATTTACTCTCGTTTACAGAACATTTAGTGGTACTTGATCATATATATATATATATATCAGTCTGGTTCCCTTTCATCCACTGCTCTATTGGTAAACTATCTACCCACATTTTGTGAAGCAATATGACACGACGGACGAAGTATTTTGACTATACTGCCGAGATAATACCGAGTCATAGTGATATTTCGAAATTCATCGGACCAACTGGACAGATTTTTCTTTTTTACCGGGTGTGCAACTGATTGTATATGTGACCTGTGATGTAGTAGATAACTTTGTTGCCTGGCAAGGAACAGTACCGAGGTGTATCTATTGGCATTTTTTTTCCTACTGTACATTTGCCTTTGTCTTCACCTGGATGTGAATCAGTTTAGTGGCTCATGGTATGGGATAATGGTTAGCAACTGCGGTTGGAAGTTGTCCTGTCCTTTACACTGAATTCTGCAGGTGTCTAACAATGTGTGTGAGTGGTATGTCATCCTAAATCCTCGCCCAGGTGGCTTAAGTCTGATTGTCTGTGAACACAATGGGCAACCGTTAATTAAAAGTCAAGTAAACTGAAACGTCATCTTTTGAAGAGGAGGTACAGTATGTTTCTTGAGGGGTGGCAAGGTGAAGTGGTACTTCGAAAAGACATTCATAAATCAATTCACTGATAATAAATTATCTCAGAAATTTTTATTCTAATCCATTTGTCGAGTAATTATACGAAGAAAAAATCCTGTGATGCAATGACATCTTTCCCATTCTACACCACTTGGTTTGGAAGGACAAAAAAAAAGAGACATTAAAATAAATATCATAATACCATAGACCTACTGTATATATAAGATATAATGTACAAGTCGAACATCCCATGGGAGCAAGTATAATTTCTATTATAGGATGATATTGCTTTTACGTTTCATAACAACAGAACACATGAATATATAAAATGCTTTTCACGTAACTCACCAGCAGCAGGACCAAAGGGGTGAGCAGCAGAGCCAGCAGGACGGCCGCCCACACCAGGTCAGTGAGCGGGTAGTAGAGCGACTGCCACTGTGGCTTGATACCAGGCTGGGCCATACTGAAGTCCAGGGACGCGTACTCGTACACCCATGAGTAGTCGTAGCGTTCAAGACGTTCTGGCAACATAGCATGGAACACAGTAGCCATGAAGGACACCCGTTCCTCTACACGCTGTGAAACCTACAGCCATAATATTGTTAATGGCATTGTAGTAAATAGGGTACAGTACATCTCATCTCAACTACAATGTCCGATGGGACCTTTAGGTGTAGTGTGAATAGGGTTGGGATGTCACTGGATATGGTTTACTTGTAATGATGTGTAATGTCAATTTGGATCTGGCGTAGTTTGTTTGTGCAGGTGTCATTTGATGAAGGTGTGGGTGCTGAGTGGCGTGCGGTCTAGTTGATAAGAAGCGGTTATGGCATTGGAAGTTTGTGTGGAATGACGCGGTGTGAGTTTGGATGTTGCGTGAGATTGTAGCTGTTGTATTGCGTGGATATGGCAAGTTGCAGTGTGGCAGGAAGTAACGTGCTGGTTTAACAGCCTTCTCTTGCTCACCTCTGCCCACGAGGTGGTGGGCACGACGTTGATAGTAAAGTTGAGGGAGTCCGCAATTGATTTTAACAAGAAGTAGTCGGTGCCAGAGTACTGTTTAATGCCATCAGGTCCCTCCAGTTCGTCCCAGTATGGCGGGTAAGGCAGGGCAGTCACGTTGACCTCGGCACCATAGAAGCTGAGGGTAATAACGTTCTCGTTTATATGTTAACTACTTGAAAGCGTCATCACTCCTTATAACTATAACGAAACAACATTTTGCTCATAACAAGGATATATTGATAAGCTATCATCACTTAACCTGAGTTTGTACATCGCCTATTCGACAGTGTGTGAGCTATGATACCCGGAGTGTGAATAGTAACTCCTAGACTCTGTGCTTCTCTAAAACAATGCTGGTAGCAGCAGCTCTGACCTACATCATCTAATTAAGGCTTGGGATAGTCAGTAATCCGATCGTAACAAAAATAATTTTCATCGATTAATTCTGGATAGTCATCAAGATCATCATAATTCTCAGGTGATGAAAGATAACCTTGGAATTCTACCTATATGTGATATGATTTATTTGAATATTATAAACTGCTAATAAAAATAATGTTAAATTTTAATGAGCCATTATTAGAAAAGGTGTAAGAGAATCTAGCGTACAGTTTTCTGACATTGAGATTAAGCTGTAGGGATGTGTCTGTACAGTATATACATGTGCACCCAAGAGCACTTCGGTACACATGCACCCAAGAGCAATTCGGTACACATGCACCCAAGAGCACTTCGGTACACATGCACCCAAGAGCACTTCGGTACACATGCACCAAAGAGCACTTCGGTACACTTGCAGCCAAGAGCACTTCGGTACACATGCACCCAATGAACTGGTACACATGCACCCAAGAGCACCTCGGTACACGTGCACCCAATGCACTTTGGTACACATGCACCCAAGAGCACTTCGGTACACATGCACCCAAGAGCACTTCGGTACACGTGCACCGAAGAGCACTTCGGTAAACGTGCACCCAAGAGCACTTCGGTAAACGTTCACTCAAGAGCACTTTGGTACACATGTACCCATGTGCACTTCGGTACACATGCACCCAAGAGCGCTTTGGTACACATGCACCCAAGAGCACTTCGGTACACGTGCACCCAAGAGCACTTTGGTACACGTGCACCCAAGAGCACTTCGGTACACGTGCACCCATGAGCAATTCGGTACACATGAACCCAAGAGCAATTTGGTACACATGCACCCAAGAGCACTTCGGTACACATGCACCCAAGAGCACTTCGGTACACGTGCACCCAAGAGCACTTCGCTACACATGCTCCCAAGAGTGCTTCGGTACACATGCACCAAAGAGCACTTCGGTGCACGTGCTCCCAAGAGCACTTCGGTACACGTGCATCCAAGAGCACTTCGGTACACATGCACCCAAGAGCACTTTGGTACACATGAACCCAAGAGCACTTCGGTACACATGCACCCAAGAGCACTTCGGTACACATGCACCAAAGAGCACTTCGGTACACGTGCACCCAAGAGCACTTCAGTACACATGCACCCAAGAGCACTTCGGTACACCTGCACCCAAGAGCACTTCGGTACACATGCACCCAAGAGCACTCTGGTACATGTGCACCCAAGAGCACTTCGGTACACATGCGCAAAGAACCTTCATGAATAAGAGCACTTCGGTACACGTGCCGACGTTCTGTACACATGCGCCAAAACCTTCGGTACATGCGCAAGGCACTTCGGTACACATGCGCAGAGCACTTCGGTACACATGCACCCAAAGAGCACTTCGGTACACATGCCGAGCACTTTGGTACACGTGCCAAAACGCTTCGGTACACATGCGCAAAGAGCACTTCGGTACACATGCGCAAGAGCACTTCGGTACACATGCGCCAGAGCACTTCGGTACACATGCGCAAAGCGCACCTCGGTGCTTGCACCCAATGCGCTCTGGTGCACATGCGCAAAAGGCACTTCGGTGCACATGCACCCAAAAGAGCACTTTGGTGCACATGCACCAGAGCACTTCGGTACACATGCTCAGAGCACTTCGGTACACATGCACCAAAGAGCCTTCGGTTCATGCACCCAGAGCACTTCGGTACACATGCACCCAAGAGCACTTCGGTGCACATGCGCCAGGCAGCAATTCTATGCACCAAAACACTTCGGTACCGTGCGCAAAACACTTCGGTACGATGCGCAGAGCATTCGGTACACATGCCCAGAGCACTTCGGTACGTGCGCAAGAACTTCGGTGCACGTGCCAAGAGCATCTCGGTACATGCGCAAAACCTTCGGTACACATGCGCCAAGAGCACTTCGGTACACATGCACCCAAGAGCACTCCAGTACATGCCCAAGAGCACTTTGGTAAACGTGCCAAGAGCACTTCGGTACACATGCACCCAGCACTTCGGTACATGCGGAGCACTTCGTTACACGTACGAAGAGCCTTCGGTGCGATGCCCAGGCACTTCGGTACATGCGCCCAAAGGCACTTCGGTACACATGCGCAAGAGCACTCGGTGCATGTGCGCCAGAACACTTCGGTACACATGCGCCCAAGAACGCTTCGGTACGCATGCGCAAGACGCTTCGGTGCACATGCGCCAGGCACTTCGGTACACATGCGCCAAAGCTCTTCGGTACACATGCGCAGAGCACTTCGGTGCCACATGCACCCAAGAGCACTTCGGTACACATGCACCCAAGAACGTCGGTACATGCGCAAAGAGCACTTCGGTACACGCGCAAGCGCACCTCGGTACTTGCCCAATGCATTCTGGTACACATACCTAGAAACGCCGGTGCATGCACCGAGCACTTCGGTATGCGCAGAGCAATTCGATTACGTGCACCCAAGAGCACTTCGGTACATGCGCAGAGCGCTTCGGTACACATGCACCCAAGACACTTCGGTACACGTGCGCAGAGCACTTCGGTGCACGTGCGCCCAGGCATCTCGGTACACATGCACCCAGAGCACTTCGGTGCACATGCACCCAAGAGCACTTCGGTGCCACATGCCCAAACGCTTCGGTACACGTGCCCAAGAACGCCTTCGGTGCACATGCGCCCAAAGCACTTCGATTGCACATGCCAAGGCTGGCTGGTAAAACACTCGGTACACATGCGCCCAAAACACTTCGGTACACGTGCGCCAAGAGCACTTCGGTCACATGCGCCAAACCTTCGTTTCATGCGCAGAGCGCTTCGGTCACATGCGCAAAACGCTTCGGTGTCGCAAACGCTCCGGTACACATGCCAAGAGCACTTTGGTGCTATGCGCAAAACGCTTCGGTACATGCCACAGCACTTCGGTACACGTGCGCAAGAGCACTTCGTACACATGCGCCAAAACGCTTCGGTACACATGCAAAACGCTTCGGTACACATCACCCAAAACACTTCGGTACCGCAGACAATGAACTCGGTTACACATGCCAAAACATTCGGTACACATGCACCCAAGAGCACTTCGGTTGCGATGCGCAAAAACACTTCGGTACACATGCGCCAAGAACGTTTCGGTACATGCGCCAAGACCACTTCGGTTACACATGCCGAAACGCTTCGGTGCACATGCGCCAGAGCACTCGGTGCACATGCCCAAAACGCTTCGGTACATGCACCAGGCACTTCGGTACATGCGCAAGAGCACTTCGGTGCACATGCGCCGAAACGCTTCGGTACCACATGCAATGAACTCTGGTACATGCACCCAATAGCACTTCGGTACCGCAGAGCAATTCGGTACATGCACCCAAAACGCTTCGGTGCCACATGCACCCAAACGCTTCGGTACACATGCACCCAGCTTCGGTACACATGCGCCAAACGCTTCGGTACATGCGCCCGACGATTCGGTACATGCGCAAAACACTTCGGTACACATGCACCGAAGCGCTTCATTATGCACCCAGAACATTGGCGTTCGTGCACTGCGCCCAAAACGTTCGGTGCCACATGCCCAAAACGCTTCGGTGCACGTGCGCCAAAACGCTTCGGTACACGTGCGCCCAAACGTCTCGGTACATGCGCAAAACGCACGGTGCGATGCGCCCAAAACGCTTCGTTGCCCATGCGCAAAACGCTTCGGTACACATGCGCCCAACGCTTCGGTATGCACCCACGCCTGTTACATGCGCAAAACGCTTCGGTACATGCCAGAGCACTTCGGTACACATGCGCCCAAAACGCTTCGGTACACATGCGCAAGAGCACTCTGGTACACATGCGCCAAAGCAGCTTCGGTACATGTGCGCAAAACGCTTGGTGCACATGCCAAAACGCTAGGTGCACATCGAAGAACGCTTCGGTGCACATGCGCAAGAGCGCTTCGGTTGCCATGCGCCCAAAAGCACTTCGGTACACCGCAAGAGCATTTCGGTACACATGCGCAAACGCCTATTTTACGATGCGCAGAGCACTTCGGTACCGTGCACCCAAAGGCATTCGTTACATGCGCCGAGCACTTCGGTACACATGCGCAGAGCACTTCGGTGCACATGCACCCAAAACGCTGGTACATGCGCCGAAACGCTGGTACACATGCACCAAAAACACTTCGGTACATGCGCAAGAGCACTTCGGTGCACATGCGCAATGAACTCTGGTACACATGCGCAATAGCACTTCGGTGCACATGCGCAGGCACTTCGGTACACATGCACCCAAGCGCCTCGGTACATTGCACCCAATGCGTTCGGGTACACATGCCCCGAGCACTTCGGTACACATGCGCAGAGCACTTCGGTACACATGCGCAAGAGCACTTCGATTTCACATGCGCCAAGGCAACTTGGTACACATGCACCAAGAGCACTTCGGTACCGATGCGCCAAAACGCTGGTACACATGCGCAAACATTCGGTGCCCATGCCCAGAGCACTTCGGTACATGCAAGAGCACTTCGGTACACTTGCAGCCAAACGCTTCGGTACATGCGCAATGAACTCTGGTGCATGCCAATAACGCCTGATGCACATGCGCAAACACTTCGGTACACATGCACCCAAGAGCACTTCGTTACATGCGCAAGGCCTTCGGTACATGCGCAAGCGCTTCGTTGCCGTGCACAAAACGCTCGGTACATGCGCAGGCATTCGGTACACATGCGCCCAAGAGCACTTCGGTACGCACGTGCGCCCAAGAGCGCTGGTACACGTGCGCAGAGCATTCTGTACATGCGCAAGAGCGCTTCGGTGCACATGCACCAAGAGCACTTCGGTTACATGCGCAAGAGCACTTCGGTACACATGCCAAGAACTCTGGTACCATGCGCAAAACGCTGGTGCACATCCAGGCACTTCATTTCTGAGCACTTCGGTGCACGTGCGCAAAACGCTTCGGTACGCGATGCCAGAGCATTCGTACACATGCCGACGCCATTTTATGCCAAACACTCCGGTACATGCAAACACTTCGTTTTATGCGCAAGGCCTTCGGTACATGCAAAACGCTTCGTGCCCAACCAAGAGCACTTCGTGTGCGCAATGAACTCTGTTATGCGAAAAGCCTTCGGTACCACATGCGCCAGAGCACTTCGGATTTATGCGCAAAGCGCACTTCGGTACACATGCACCCAAAGCGTTCGGTACCACATGCGCAAAGAGCGCTTCGTGCACATGCGCGAGCAATTCGGTGCGTGCGCAAACGCTGGTACACATGCGCAAGAGCACTTCGGTACACATGCGCAAAACGCCTTCGGTACACATGCGCAAGAACGCTTCGGTACACTTGCGCAAAGAGCACTTCGTACACATGCACCCAAGAACTCGGTACATGCGCAAAACTTCGGTACCGTCACCCAGAAACACTTCGGTGCATCACAAAACGCCGGTACACATGCGCAAGCGCTCGTTGCACATGCCCCAAACACTTCGGTACCGTGCGCCAAACGCTTCGGTACCATGCGCAGAGCATTTCGGTACACATGCCCAGAGCACTTCGGTACCCATGCGCAAAACCTTCGGTACCGCATGCACCAAAACATCGGTACATGCGCAAAACGCTTCGGTACACATGCGCAAAACACTTCGGTACCACATGCGCAAAACGCTTCGGTACCGCATTGCACCAAAAGAGCACTCGGTACACATGCACCCAAAACGCTTTAGTGCCGATGCGCAAAGAACGCCGGTGCACATGCCACAACCGCTCCGGTACACATGCCCAAAACGCTTCGGTACACATGCCAAAACGCTTCGGTACACGTGCACCAGAACGCTCCTAGTACACATGCGCAAAACACTTCGGTACCCGATGCGCCAAAACGCTCTGGTACATATGCGCCAAAACGCTTCGGTACCACATGCGCAAACACTTCGGTACACATGCACCCAAGGCATCGGTGCACATGCACCCAAACGCTTCGGTACACATGCGCCAAAGAGCACTTCGGTACACATGCCAAAGAGCACTTCGGTACCGTGCGCCGAGCACTTCGGTGCCACATGCGCAAAACGCCGTTGCACATGCGCCCAAAACGCTCTGGTACATATGCCAAAACGCTTCGGTACACATGCGCAAAACACTTCGGTACACATGCACCCAAACGCTTCGGTACACATCGCAGAGCACTTCGGTACCATGCACCGAAACGCTTCGGTACCCATGCGCAAAACGCCGGTACCACATGCCGAGCACTTCGGTACACATGCGCAGAAACGCCGTTTGCCGCAAACACTTCGGTACACATGCGCAAAGCAGCACTTCAGTACACATGCGCCATGCGTTCTGGTGCACATGCGCCAGAGCACTTCGGTACCCATGCGCAAGAACACTTCGGTACCATGCCCAAAACGCCGGTACACATGCGCAAGAGCGCTTCGGTACACATGCGCAAGAGCACTTCGGTACGTGCACCCAAAACGCCTTTTATGCGCAGAAGCATTCGGTACACATGCGCAAAACGCTTCGGTACCATGCGCCGACGCCGGTACACATGCACCAAAACATCTCGGTGCACATCCGCAAAGAGCACTTCGGTACACATGCGCAAAACGCTTCGGTACCGCATGCCCAAACGCTTCGGTACACATGCGCAAAACACTCGGTACACATGCGCGAAACACTTCGGTGCCGATGCGCAAAACACTTCGGTACATGCGCCCAAACGCTTCGGTACATGCCCAAAGAGCACTTCGGTACACATGCGCAGAGCACTTCGGTACCGTGCGCCAAGAGCACTTCGGTACACATGCACCAAGAGCGCTTCGGTACACATGCGCCCAAGAGCACTCTGGTACCATACGCAAGAGCACTTCGGTACCCATGCACCCAAAACAGTCGGTACACATGCACCCAAACGCTTCGGTACACATGCGCAAAACACTTCGGTACACATGCGCAAAACACTTCGGTACCGCTAAAGACTCTGGTACACATGCACTTCGGTACCATGCAAACACTTCGGTACCGCGCAAAACGCCTAATGCCGCAAACGTTCTGGTACATGCACCCAAACGCTCGGTACACATGCACCCAAACACTTCGTGCCACAAGAACGCTTCGGTACACATGCGCAAAGAGCCTTCGGTACATGCGCAAGGCACTTCGGTCGTGCGCAAGAGCACTTCGGTACCCATGCGCAAACATTCCGGTACATGCGCAAGAGCACTTCGTGCCGTGCGCCCAAAACGCTTCGGTGCACACGTGCACCAGAGCATCTCGGTACACATGCGCCAAGAGCACTTCGGTACACATGCGCAAAACACTCCGTACACATGCGGAAGCACTTCGGTACACGTGCGCAAGAGCACTTCGGTACGCATGCACCCAAAGCACTTCGGTGCACATGCCCAAAACGCCTCGGTGCACATGCGCAAGAAACACTTCGGTACACGTGCGCAAAACCTTCGGTGCACATGCGCAGAACACTCGGTCACATGCGGAGCACTCCAGTACTGAAGCGCGAGCACTTCGGTGCACATGCGCAAAACGCTTCGGTACCACATGCGCAAAAACGCTTCGGTACACATGCGCCAAAACGCTCGGTACACATGCGCAAGAACTCTGGTACACATGCCCAAAAGCGCTTCGGTACACATGCACCCAAGAGCACTTCGGTGCACATGCGCAAAGAGCACTTCGGTACACATGCACCCAAGAGCCGCTTCGGTACAGCATGCGCAAGAACGCTTCGGTACATGCGCAAACGCTTCGGTACACATGCGCAGAAACACTTCGGTACACATGCCGACACTTCGGTGCACATGCGCAGGCCTTCGGTACCTGCGCAAAACCAGTTCGATTGCACGATGCACCCAAAACACTTCGGTACCCATGCGCAAAGAGCATTCGGTACACATGCGCCCAAAGAGCACTTCGGTACCACGTGCGCAGAAGCACTTCGGTACACATGCGCAAAACATTTCGGTACACATGCACCCAAGAGCACTTCGGTACACATGCGCCCAAACACTTCGGTACCACATGCACCCAAAACGCCGGTACACATGCGCAGAAACGCTCGGTACACATGCGCAGAGCACTTCGGTAGCGATGCGCAAAACGCTCGGTGCCACATGCACCCAAAGCACTTCGGTACATGCACCCAAAACACTTCGGTACACAGCGCACCGAAACGCTTCGGTACACATGCGCAAAAACGCCATTTTATGCGCCCAAGAGCACTTCGGTACACATGCGCCAAAACACTCTGGTACATGCGCAAACGCTTCGGTGCACATGCACCCAGAGCACTTCGGTACACATGCGCAGAAACGCTTCGGTACATGCGCAGAGCACTTCGGTACACATGCGCCAAACGCTTGGTGCACATGCGCAAAACACTTCGGTACACATGCGCAAAACGCCGGTGCCACATGCGCCAAAAACGCTTCGGTACACATGCGCCAAGAACACCGGTACATGCCAGCGCACCTCGGTACCTTGCACCCAATGCGTTCTGGTACACATGCACCCGAAACGCTTCGGTACACATGCGCCAGAACACTTCGGTGCACATGCGCCGACACTTCGGTACCATGCGCAAGAAGCCTTCGGTACACATGCGCAAAACAGTCGGTGCCGTGCGCCCAAAACGCTTCGGTTACCTGCACGCCAAAACGTTTCGGTACACATGCGCCAAACCTTCGGTGCCGTGCCAAAAACACTTCGGTACCCGATGCGCCAAAACATCTCGTTGCACATGCCAGAGCACTTCGGTACATGCGCAAGAACGCTTCGGTACACGTGCGCCGAAACACTTCGGTACCACATGCCCAAACACTCGGTACATCGCAAAACGCTTTGGTAACATGCGCAAAACACTTCGGTACATGCCAGCACTTCGGTACGTACGCCGAAACGCTTCGGTACATGCGCAAAGAGCACTTCGGTACACGTGCGCCCAGACACTCGGTACACATGCGCCAAGAGCGCTTCGGTGCACATGCGCAAGAGCACTCTGGTACATGCGCAAAAACACTTCGGTACACGTGCCAAGAGCATTCGGTACACATGCGCAAAACGCTTCGGTATGCCAAAACGCTTCGGTGCATGCGCCGAAACGCTTCGGTACATGCGCAAGAACTCTGGTACACATGCGCCCAATAGCACTTCGGTACACATCACCCAAGAGCATTCGGTACATGCGCAAAACACTTCGGTACCCATGCGCAATGAACGTTCTGGTACACATGCACCCTAGAGCACTTCGGTACACATGCGCAAAACAATTCGGTACACATGCACCCAAAACGCTTCGGTACACATGCGCAAGGCGCTTCGGTACACATGCGCAAGGCAATTCGGTGATGCGCCAAACGCTTCGGTACCCATGCGCAAGGAGCTTCGGTTACATGCGCAAAGGCACTTCGGTACGTGCGCAAAACGCCGGTACGTGCGCAGAAACTTCGGTACACATGCGCAAAGAGCACTTCGGTACACATGCGCAAAACCTTCGGTTCACATGCGCAAAACGCTTGGTACACATGCACCCAAACGCTCCGGTACACATGCGCAAAACACTTTGGTACGATGCGCCAAACACTTCGGTACACATGCGCCCACAACTTCGGTACATGCCGACACTTCGGTGCACATGCCAAAACGCTTCGGTACCGTGCGCAAAACGCCGGTACACATGCACCCAAAACGCCGGTACACATGCGCCAAAAGCACTCTGGTTGCATGTGCGCCAAAACACTTCGGTACATGCGCAAGGCAACTCGGTACACATGCGCCGACGCTTCGGTGCACATGCGCAAAACGCTGTTTTAACGCAATGAACTCTGGTGCACGCACCCAATAGCACTTCGGTACATGCGCAGAGCATTTCGGTACACATGCGCAAAACGCTTCGGTACATGCGCAAGAGCACTTCGTTGCACGTGCGCAAAATTGTTCGGTACATGCGCCCAAACACTTCGGTGCATGCGCCCAAAACGCTCGGTACACATGCGCCAAAACACTTCGGTACACATGCCGACACTTCGGTACACATGCGCAAAAGACTTCGGTACACATGCGGTAAAACATTCGG
>NW_024737042.1:2808081-2825227 GCF_018991925.1 Homarus americanus | reverse complement strand
TATTAAGACTTTGTTGTTAATCTAGAACATATTTTGTATAATGCTATATTTTGTAAAGTGATGTATAGTAATTTCCTTATTACATACATGTTGAAATTTATTATTATTTTCAATAAATTTAATAAATTCTTTTATATAAAATGTGATTTCAATTATCAAGTTATTTTCTTAAAATTTGTGAATTTTCATAATCTTCCACCAAGTATAATATTAACAGGTATAAAGTGGTATGCATACGCAATTACTTAAAGGTTAGGTTATATTTATTGTTGACCAGATTATTATTTTTATGATCAATTTATTTTTCATATGCTGTCATAACTGCTTTTGTAAGTAATTTGAATTACATTTAACATTTGTTTCATATTTAAAGTTTGTTTTACACTTAAGATAATCTTTATATTTAAAGTACATTATTACATCATAACAGCAAATACCACCGACAAGTTGTATTACCCGCAGCAACGTCAGTACACAACAGCGCTTCACCCAAGCAGGATAAGATATATAAATTGCAGGGACATAATATTTTGTCGAAAGAAACGGATCGGCGGTGGCAACACAATCAAGGAAGTCATCCGTGTGTGTGTGGTTACGCCACATAAATAAGAGTGTAGCATGAGTGTATAGACAGTAGAGGGGTCGTGGCAGGTCACTCAACACACATCTCCATAAGCGTAAGTCCTGCTCCTCATTTTAGCGATATTATTGTACAGTGGTGTTTTACAGTGGTTTTGAGTGCGAGGTTAGTATGTTAGTAAATGTGGTTGTCGGATAGAGTCCTTTATGGGGACACTTGTCCCGCATGGTTACACAAAACCGACTGATTTCTGCATCATGTTGTACCACTGATCGAGTGTTGCGGCGTTTAGCACACCTGACTGATATGTCGTTATACGTCTATCTAACCGATTGGTGTAACCTTGCACACTAGAGTGACTGGCTGCTTCGTCGTGCAATGTTTATTCAAGTGATTGTTGTGCTATGCCTTGGTGATTGCTGTGTTGTGCCATGATATCCACCACTGCCTTGCCATGTATATACGTGACTATGTGTTGCGTCATCCCACATATTCTTGTCTCAATGCTTGTATTTTGGTGCGTTCATCAAAGCGCTGTCCTCTTCTCCCTCAGGTTATCTTACATCATAACCATTACAAAGAGACGATGTACATATGTTGCTGAAAAATTGAAAAAATTTTGAGCCCAGCCAGTTAAAGATCAACCCTGTTAAGGTGAACATGAATAATGGAATGAAGTATGGTATGAAGATGACGAATAGATGAGCGTTTAAGAAAATGACTTACTTGATTATAATGATCGCTGCAATAGTATGTATAGATAAGTTGTATGAAAATGATATTATTTTTTATATGAAAATATATATATATATATATATATATATATATGATATGTACCGGCTTATACTGACACGGGAGAGAGACAGAATGGCCACCACTGATTGTGTGTTCTGTGTGATTCCAGATAATGCTCGGTGACAGCTGGTAACATCAACACAGGAAAATAATACTGATGATGGTGAGCCCGTCAACACCGTCCTCCCACTGCCTCCACACTCAGGTACCATACGATGCCCGTTTGCAACCTCTACTGTACCAGATATCCTGCACTTGTAACAGTAATGGATTCCAAATCATTGAACTCGTATTGTCATATTATTGAATTTGACTTGTTTCCACAACGAATTTCTATATTATGCATATAAAAAACATACCGATAGATCCCACAAAAAAAATTACGATGCAGAGTCAATCTGGCCAGAATTTAGATATCTACCCACAATATTTAATAAAATCACTTACGCATCCAATGGAATCAATGAAATAAAATTTATTAGTCTGATCGTTTGAGTTAGTGCAGGAGAGTTGTCAGTCGCTGGTGTGCTGGGCGCCGTGCTGGAGTGCGGACCTGTCTCTGGCACCCACCTGTATGTTATGTAGCCTCCCTCTGCTGTATGTAGCCTCCACCTGCAGTTATGTAGATTGCTGTAGATAGCAGCCCACCCACACCTCCACCATCCACCTGCTCCCAGCCTCCACCTGCTGTGTTATGTGTTGTATGTTATACATGTTCTCCACCTAGCCCACTGCTGTATGTAGTGCTTATGTAGCCTCCACCTGCTGTATGTTGTAGCCTTGCTTAAGTAGCCTCCACCTGCTGTATGTTGTTCTGTAGCCTCCATTGCTGTATGTTATGTCACTGCTGTATGTTATGTAGCCTCCACCTGCTGTATGTGTTGCTTATGTAGCCTCCACCTGCTATGTTGCTACATGTTAGCCTCCACCTGCTGTATGTTCTTATGTAGCCTCCACCTGCTGTATGTTGCCTCCCCACCATGTATGTGAGGTGTAGTTGCTGTATGTTATACTTCCACCTGTCGCCTCTCCACCCCTGTGTTGTATGTTGCCTCCACCTGCTCCCACCTTATGTAGCCTCCACCTGTATGTTGCTTAAGCCTATGCCTCCACTCTGTGCTGTATGTTGTATATGTGTAGCTCCACCTGCTCACCTGCTGTATCCACCTGTCTAGTAATGTATTCACTCTGTATGTCTGTAGCCTCACCTGCTGTATGTTCTTATGTAGCCTCCACCTGCTGTATGTTCCATGTAGCTCACTTGTTGTATGTATGTAGCTCCACCTGCTGTATGTCTTAAGTAGCCTCAACCTGTTGTATGTCTTATGTAGCCTCCACCTGCGTATGCCTCCACCTGTTGTATGTGTAGCCTCCACCTGCTGTATGTGTAGCCCCATGTAGCCTCCACCTGCTGTATGCTTGCTATGTAGCCTCCACCTGCTGTATGTTATAAGTAGCCTCCACTTGTTGTATGTTCTATGTAGCCTCCACCTGCTGTATGCTTAAGTAGCCTCCACCTATAATATGTCAACTGCTGTATGTTCTATGTAGCCTTCTCTAAGCCTCCACCTGCTGTATGTATTTATGCTCCACCATGTATGTTCTTATTAACCTCCAACTCATGTTCTTATGTAGCCTTCTTATGTTCTATGTAGCCTCCACCTATATGTTCTTATGTATGTTCTTGTCTTCACCTGTTATATGTTCATACTGTATATACCCTCCACCTGGTGTATATTCTTAAATAGCCTCCACTTGTGGAAGTATGTTCTCATATAAAAATATGTAACTCTTATGTGTGTTTTTTTTCTGGTTTCAAATGCGTTTCTTCACCTGTCAGTACTATAAAACATCCTTTTGTAGTGAACGTGTATCTTCTGGAATAGTTTGATTCTACAAATCTAAAAAAAACAAACAAGGTTCTACAGAATAAATTATTTTGTTATATGTAGATATAACTACTGTATGTTTATCTGGTTTACGTCTTTTTTTTATTATATTTATCATGGTAAGACTTCCTTCACTATCTCAGGAGGAGTGTGTAGTACAGAGAATTCCCTGGGTGTGGGGGTGTTCGGGTGGTGGTGGACAACCAGGACGCTAACGAGACCCTGATGCTGCTCTCCCACCTGCTCCACCAGGCTCGACGGGTAGGCCACTCTCCCACCTGCTCCACCAGGCTCGACAGGTATGCCACTCTCCACCTGCTTCAACAGACTCGACAGGCCCAGGCTCTCTTACCTTCTCCCCAGGCTTGAAGGTAGGTGCTCTACCACCTGCTCCACCAGGCGCGATATGTAGGTCTCTCAGCCACCTGCTGCGCAGGGTCGAGAGGTAGGCCACTCTCCCACCTAGCCCACCTGACTCCGAGAGGTAGGCCACTCTCCCACCTGCCCCGGTTTCGACGGGTAGGTCACTCTCCCACCTGTGAGGGTCCACCTGACACGAGAGGTGAGCCACTCCCCACCTGGCCAACCAGGCTCGAGAGGATAGACCACTCTCCCACCTGGAACCCTGACACGAGAGGTAGGCCACTCTCCCACCAGCGTCACCAAGGTCAACAGGTAAGTCTAGGTCACTCTCCCACCTGGTCCACCAGGCTCTACAGGTAGGTCACCATCCCACCAGCTCCACTAGGGTCGGGAGGTAGGTCACCCCCCACCTGCTCCACCAGGTTCCATAGGTAGATTATTCTACAGGGACTTCACTTTACCCTCTGGATCCTCAAGTTGGTCACTCTCCTACCTATTCCACTAACCTCTATAAGCAAACCACTCAACACACTCTAAAGAAATAACATGGCTCATCTTTCTCTCAGTTAAGCCAGACCTCAGCCCCAATCCATATATGGAGCTCGTTCTGTCAGAGATCCTCTGAATCAGTCTGTGGAATAAACCAGATTTATTTAGCTGATTCCTGACAGCATGAAAGTCTCTGGCAAATGAACACCATCTACGGGACGGTACTTCTGTGTCTGTGACCAACCATCTTTGCACCAATTCTGGCCTGCAAGAAAGTTCTCTTTAAATGAAGACGTCTTGGAAAAAAAAAACATTTCCATATATATTAAGACTAAAACATATTCAGGTCATCCGTCATTCTATTATAACTGGTTTGACAGTGAGGTACTGTATATCTAAATAACCATGCGGAAGTTAACGCCACGAGTTAACAGTGTACAATGTGTCACAGGTGAGGATGGGGTCTCGGAGTGTGCGGGTGGTGGTGGTGAGTCACGACCCGGTCTTCCTCGCCACCTTCGCCGAGTGGTCCCTCAAGGGTCGCCTCCTGGTGTGGGCCACCAAGCTGCTGGTGGTCACCAGCCTCCCACTCCCACAGCTCCACTCCCTCCTGTCCTCCCACTGGACCTTCTCCATGATGAACACCATCTTGCTCAACCTAGACGACACACCACCCAACCTCAGGTAATACAGTATATATAAACAACTCATGGCCAGCCTCCTTGTATAAAATTGGCGCCACACCCGGTAATACACGGTTCTTTCCTTTAGTCACTAACTTTGTGTAGGTAATAATATTATAATGTCGTTAGAACAATATCTAAAAAAACCATCTAATAGTCACCACACAGGTCAAGCATCTTCATATACTGATGATCATTTTACTAAGAAAAATCATCATGCACACTTCCTGAGTAGTATTATAATGTTTACCTCCACCATGGACAGGGTCAGCGTGTACACCCACCTGCCATACACCCCAGAGGGTGCTCAGGTGGTGGAAGTTGCTTCCTGGACACCAAAACGCGGCCTTGTCGTAAGAGAGGGCCGTTCACTCTTCCCTCCTAAGTTCTCAAAGTAATCTTGTAATAACAACCCTTGAAGTTGAACTATATACTGTACACATATAACTACAGCTTAATCACAATAGCTCTTGAAATTTTAAGATTTTTATTGGCAGTTAATAATATACAAATAAATCATATCACATATAGATAGAATTCCAAGGTTGTCTTTCTTCACCTGAGAATAATGATGCCCTTGATGACTATCCAAAATTAATCGGTAAAAATTAATTTTGTTACGGACGGATTACTGACTATCCCAAGCTTGAGTTAGATGATGTAGGTCAGGGCAGCTGCTACTGGTATAATCTTAGAGAAGCACAAAGTCTAGGAGTTACTATTCACAACCCGGGTTCTCATAGCTCACACACTGTCGAGTATGCGATGTACAGTTTATCAATATATCTTTGTTACGAGCAAAATGTTGTTTCGTTATAGTTTTAAGGAGTGGTGACGCTTTCAAGTAGTTAACATATAAACGAGAACGATATTACCCTCAGCTTCTATGGTGCCGAGGTCAACGTGACTGCCCTGCGTTTCCCACCATACTGGGACGAACTGGAGGGACCTGATGGCATTAAACAGTACTCTGGCACCGACTACTTCTTGTTAAAATCAATTGCGGACTCCCTCAACTTTACTATCAACGTCGTGCCCACCACCTCGTGGGCAGAGGTGAGCAAGAGAAGGCTGTTAAACCGGCACGTTATTACCTGCCACACTGAAACTTGCCATATCCACGCAATACAACACCCGCAACCTCAGCCATCATCCGCACCACTCATTCAGACCAACCTATCCTACGCAATGCTATAACCTCCTTTTGTACACTCACGCCTAGACTGTATGACACTTGTCTCACATTTCACCACATCCAGATCCTCATAACACATGATATCTAATAAAACACACCAAAACTCAGTGTACAACCCTAATACATAGATGCTGGTCTATGGTATCATTAACAATATTATGGCTGCAGGTTACACAGCGTGTAGAGGAACGAGTGTCCTTCATGGCCACTGTGCTCCACAACGTGTTACCTGGACGTCTTGAACGCTACGACTACTCATGGGTGTACGAGTACGAGTCCCTTTTCTTCAGTATGGCCCAACCGGGTATCAAGCCACAGTGGCAGTCGCTCTACTACCCTCTCACTGACCTGGTGTGGGCGGCCGTCCTGCTGGCGCTGCTGCTCACCCCTGTGGTCCTGCTGCTGGTGAGTTACGTAATGCTAATATATAACACAAATTTTAATTCTGTATTACTGTGTCCTGTAACACAGAATTAATTTGTCCTTTAAGAAAATTTACGCTTCACTGCAACATAGTATGATGTACATTATATCTTATAAACGTACGATAGTATGTGCAAAATACCTACAGTATTTCGTTACATCGTTTTCTGGCATTCAAAACGAGGCGATGTAAAATAAGAATTGTAAAATTACTTTACATATTGATTGCAAAAAAATTCGGAGATGAAATTTTCATTATCATAACACATGAATTTAGAAACTAATTTTACTAATTGGATAATCCAGAATGCCACTTCACCTAGACACTTCCTCAAGAAACAGATGTACAGTACCTCGTCTTCAGGGGACAGCTGGGCGAGAATTTAAGAGGGAGGGGCTGTAGAAATCATAACAATCACATAGTGTAGGTCATTGTAAAGGGATAGCCCGGGAAGACCAGACAGTTCCCCAACCGCACTGGTTAACCATTTTCCTTTGCCATGAACGGCGAAGAAAAAGGCAAATGTAGAAAAAAGACAAAAATAACACCTCACTACTCTTAATTGCCAGGCAACAATGCTATGCACTACACCAGAGGTCAACAGTGCAATCTGGTATACATCAAAAGACCAATAAATGACAGGGAGCTAAACTGGCAGTTACTGAGGACCAAATAACTCGAAATGAAGTAAATACGAGGATAAATTGTTGTTAATACTGAAACTTGTTATTATTGCAGATTATTCGTGTTGGTGAATGGAGGGATGGTGGGGATAGGGTAGCCACAGGAACGGTGGTGCAGGATGTTACAGGGATGCTGTTAGGACAGAACTTGCCACGACGGCTGCCCACAGTCATCTCCAGCCGTGTACTGGTGGCTTCGTGGCTGATGTTCGCCCTCATATTCGGGTCTGCCTATCGTGGCAACCTCACCGCCTTCCTCACGCTGCCCAAGTACCCACCCCGTGCCGAGACAATGCAGGACCTTATCAATACTGCAGATAGGTAGTGTTCACGTGTCTTAGTACATACCTGAATAGTATATGTAATGGACTTACTCTACATAAGGAAATATTCTTTAATATCAAAATAATTTAGCTCTCACAAAATATATATTGTATATTCTCTACCTTTAAACACAGGATAACGATGCAACCGTATGGAATAGAGTTCAAAAATTTT
Source organism: Homarus americanus (assembly GCF_018991925.1). Classification (NCBI taxonomy): domain Eukaryota; kingdom Metazoa; phylum Arthropoda; class Malacostraca; order Decapoda; family Nephropidae; genus Homarus; species Homarus americanus. The sequence goes on along the minus strand of NW_024737042.1, from coordinate 2,817,628 downwards.
TTCAGCAAGTCAAATTCACAGTTGTTCAAGAGACTGGGCCAACTGATGCACATCGTTCCATCAGTAAATGTCGGACAACAACAGGCGGTTGACAAAAAGTAAGTCACTGTTTTTAGTAGGGAGATTAGAGTTTTCTGGGAAACCTTACAAATTCTCACTTCAATACACCAGCACTTTACAATAATACCCAAAAAGTTCCGTGAAAAAAGTAGGTTGACTCGACTGTAAGCCTGTAAGATAGTAAGTCTCTTAGCCAAGACACTATATTTGCTCTTAACTCTCCAGATGTTCGATCACATTCACAGTTAATCTATAGCTCAGCTTTTACACAAACACCATCAATCATTTTTGCCAACAATTTAATATTATCTGGGGTTATGGCAGACAAGCTCACCTCGACGCAGGACGCTACCAGCAACTAAAGATAGCGGAGAGATTCATTGGGGCGGACGGAACCCCCAAGTTATACCTCGGCCAGGAGAGCATCAGTCCTGGCATGGCGGCCTGGCCCATCCCACATGACGCTCCCTTTAGACCTGTCCTGGACCGCTGCCTCATGGCCGTCATTGAGGTCAGTAACCTAACCCGTAAAGAATATCGTCTTGAATTAGAAGGTAATTTATTTTCCATAAAATGGAAAATATAGCTCAACATACCAACGTGCTATGCTAATTGTCAAACAACTTACAAAAACACAACACGATTATCTTTTCATGTGGAAATGATAAAGTCAACTTTACCTTGAGTAAGCAAGTTGGTGGGAATGGTATTTATTGACCAAAGAGTAACAACTCTTGAGATTTATGACGCATAAGTATCCACAAAAAGGTTTTGGATGATAGCAGACTGACTACGTGTATCAGGCCAGTCAGTCCATCGTGGTGTGGGACCAGTGTAGGTGTTCACATGTCATGTGCTCCACAGGCTGGACTGTACGAGAGATGGAACGACGACCTGTTGCGTCAAGCTCAGATGGAGAGTCGCAAGAGGTACAAGCAACAGGAGACAGAAAAAGAGACAGAGTCAGACAGCAGCCTGAGGTCCCTCACCATCACACACCTGCAGGGAGCCTTTATGCTGCTGCTCCTGGGCCTCGGCTTGGCTGGAGTCTCCTTCTTCGTGGAACTCCTCGCTGTATAGCTTTTGCGACACCAAAGGAAAATTATCAATAACACTCAAGTTGTTTTAATCTTATTCACTTAAAATTATATTGTAATATGAACAAATGAAAGATAACTGATTACTGAAAATAATTAGTCATAATTTTCCATTCGCTATGTGTCGTAGGCAATACTAACAAAGCCAGTTTTCAGTGCATTTCTAGAAACTTTATACTGTACTTCTAACTTTAAAAATATTCCAGGTTTATTTCATAGATACGTTTTTCACACTTAGATACTACGGGAATTTATGGACTATAATTTAATAAAGTATTTGGCTACCAAAAAATGTATCTGCTCCTTTCATCGCTGTGAACGATGGATTCCGGCTAAACCACTGTTTCTATAACAGGAAAAAGATGAGCAGCGTCACTTGTCTTGACTATTTATATATGGCTAGTTTGCCTGAGGCTATGTCGGGATAATTAAAGGTAAAAGTGGACCTTAGTAGCCACCTGAAAATTGCACCCACAGGGTGTCCTAATTTGAAGTTTAATCACCCAAAACTATATTGGAGGGTAATTTCAGATGTCCCTAAGTGCCAAAATTGCGAATGGTCTCGCCCTCGATCTGTCTCTAATTCTAAAGGTTTCGGTATTAGTGGTCTCGACAGAAACCATATAGAGTAAATTATTCCTGTTATAATGTATTTTTTATTTGTTTTACTTTTTGCTCTATCTGCTTCTATAAGAGTCAATATAAAACTCCCTGTATGGTCTCTACGAAATATTTAACGATTGAATTTTCTTTAGCCATTCGAACAATTTTTAATTTCATAAATTTAATTTATCATAACCAGCAAATTTCCAAATGTATTGTGTAATTTTGTCATTCCATTGTATATTTGTTTTAAAGTCAATAAGTGAGACACTATGCATGTTATAAGTGAGTGTTTATTTGTGCACAAAAAATTAAAAATAATTTCTTTAATTAATTATTAAGACTTTGTTGTTAATCTCGAACATATTTTGTATAATGCTATATTTTGTAAAGTGATGTATAGTAATTTCCCTTATTACATACATGTTGAAATTTTATTATTATTTTCAATAAATTTAATAATTCTTTATATGAAAATGGTGATTTCAATTACTCCCAGAAACTTATCGGAATATAAATAATTATCTAAGTAAAACAAAATTTTTTCTTATATTAGTGTGAATTTTCATAAACTTCCACCAAGTATAATATTAACAGGTATATAAAGTGGCGTATGTGCCATACGCAATTACTTAAAGGTTAGGTTATATTTATTGTTGACCAGATTATTATTTTTATGATCAATTTATTTTTCATATACATATACTGTCATAACTGCTTTTGTAAGAAATTTGTATTACATTTAATATTTGTTTCGTATCTAAAGTTTGATTTACACTTAAGATAATCTTTATATTTAAAGTACATTATTACATCATAACAGCAAATACCACCGATAAGTTGTGATTACCCGCAGCAACGTCAGTCACACAGCGCTTCACCCAAGCGTTGTCTTTGGCAGGATAAGATATAATAAATTACAGGGACATAATATTTTGTCGAAAGAAACGGATCGCGGTGGCAACACAATCAATGAGGAAGTCATCCGTGTGTGTGTGCTGGTTACGCCACATAAATAAGAGTGTAGCATGAGTGTATGAGACAGTAAGGAGCGGGTCGTGGTGCAGGTGACTCAACAATTCCACAAGCGTAAGTCCTGTTCCTCATTTTAGCTATTATTATTGTACAGTGGTGTTTACAGTGGTTTTGAGTGCGAGGTTAGTGTAAGTGTTAGTAAATGTGGTTGTCGGAGTTAGAGTGTTTCCTTTATGGGGGACACTTGTCTTGCACGGTTCACACAAAACCGACTGATTTCTGCATCATGTTGGGTACTCAAGTGACTTGAGTGTTGAGGCGTTTAGCACACCTGACTGATATGTCATGTTATATTTCTATCTAACCGATTGGTGTAACTCTTAGCACACTAGAGTGACTGGCTGCTTCGTCGTGCAATGTTTATTCCTAAGTGATTGTTGTGCTATGCCTTGAGTGATTGCTGTGTTGTGCCATGATATCCACCACTGCCTTGCCATGTATATACGTGACTATGTGTTGCGTCATCCCACATATATTCTTGTCTCAATGCTGTATTGTGGTGCGTTCATAAAGACGCTGTCCCACTTCTGCCCTCAGGTTATCTTACACTCATAACCATTACAAGAGAGAGACGATGTACATATGTTGCTCAGAAATGAGAAAAAATAATTTCCTGAACTCCAGTTAAAGATCAACCCTGTTAAGGTGAACATGAATAATGGAATGAAGTAGAAGATGGTCATATGAAGATGACGTACAAAACATTAGTATTGTATAGATGAGCAGTTTAAGGAAAATGACTTTTACTTATATAATGAAAACTGCAAGAGATATATAATGTACACATCACAATTGAGAAACTGGAATATATATATATATATATATATATATATATATATATATATATATATATATATATATATATATATATATATATATATATATATATATATATATATATATATAATGACATCCCAGATCTCCACCGGCATATACTGAACCTGGCCCACGGTCAGAGAGACAGAATGGCCACCACTGACCTACTGTGTGTCTGTGTGATTCCAGATAATGCTCGGTGACAACTTGAGCAACATCAACACAGGGAAAATAATACTGATGATGGTGAGCCTCGCCGTCGACACCGTCCTCCCGCTGCCTCCACACTCAGGTACCATACGTAATGACCGGAGTTTGATAAACAACCTTATACTGTACCAGGATATCAGGCACTTGTACAGTATATGGATCAAACTCGTATGTACTCGTATTGTCATATTGAATTTGACTTATTTCTTCACAAGCGAATTTCTATATTATGTATATATATATATATATATATATATATATATATATATATATATATATATATATATTATATATATATATATATATATATATATATATATATAAATACTGGATAAGATCCCAATAAAAAAAATACGACGCAGAATCAATCTAGCCAGAATTTAGATATCTACCCACAGTATTATTTAACAAAATCAGTTGCGATCTTAGGGAGAATCAATGAAATAAATGAGTTTTAATCAACCCGTTTGAGTTAGTGGCAGGAGAGTTGTCAGTCGCTGGTGGTGCTGTGGGCGCCGTGCTGGAGGCGGTGTCTCGGCCCACCTGCTCCCTGATCCTCCTGACAGATGGCACCACCTCACCCTCCACCATCCTCAAGGTGATGTTTGTTGTTATGTAGCCTCCACCTACTGTATGTTCTAATGTAGCCTCCACCTGCTGTATGTCCTAATGTAGCCTCCACCTACTGTATGTCTTAATGTAGCCTCCACCTGCTGTATGTTCTAATGTAGCCTCCACCTGCTGTATGTTCTTATCTAGCCTCCACCTGCTGTATGTTCTGATATAGTCTCCACCTGCTGAATTGAATTGAATTGAATTGAATTGTAACAGTTTATTTAGCCAGAAAAATACAGATACAGAGGGATAATATAATTTAACATGGCTGAGCCAGTTGAGAACTTGAGCTCTCTTTGAGGCACCTGATATATACTATACATTTATCTCAAAGAAGTATTATGAAACATTTAGTATCATCTGGAATAGTACAATAGCATGGTAGTAATAAGTACATCTCATAGTGTTTCCACGGTTATCACTTCAATATTTATTAATTTTATTATTTATTATTTTTATTTTTTTATTTTTTTTATTTATTCATATACACATACCTATACATATATACACATATATACATATACATATATATATATATATATATATATATATATATATATATATATATAAATATACATATATACATACATACATACATATATATACACATATACACACACATACACACACATATACATATAAATTAGAGTGGAATTTAAAACATAAGTATAATGGGGGAGCAGTACAACCTGTTGTAGTAATAAGGTTGAACAAGAGGACAGAGCTTGAGGATTATGTCTAGTATTATGTGTATTCAATGGTAATTCCTATTTATTTACATGATATTTTCCGATAAAACGGATTTGGTGGTACAATAAAAGCAGGTACTGTAAATATAGTAAGTGTTAAGAAATATTAATACTTCGACAATAGATATTTTTTAGAGATGATTTAAAGGAAGGAGCGTAGTCTTTGCTCGGATGGGTGGGGTAAGTTGTTCCATACCTTCACACCATGATATTTTATGGAGGTCTGGGACTGAGAGGAGGAGCGCTTGGGGGTGGTCTTAGTAGCTCTGGGTGCTTGTTGTATCTCTGATTATTCCGGAGCTGGAAGTAATTATTGTCAAGCAAATGATTGATAGATTTGTAAACAAAGAGGCACAGCAGTAAGTGTTAATATTCGAATTTTAAAAATTTAATATAGCAAATTTTCGTTAGTGAGATCTGTTTTTTTCAAGTAGGTCATTGTCCGTACAACTCTTTGAGCAGTAACCAGAGATGAAGAGCCAGAGGCCCCCATAGTGTGTGACAGTGTATCAGGTGTTGGTAAACAAGATCATGATAAATTTCTTATTGCTGTGAGAGTGAGTGACTGTCGAGTGTGATACATGATACCGCAATGTTTATTGATTTTACTGTGTATGGCTTGTATGTGGTTTCTCCAGTTAAGTTTCTCATCAAAAATAACTCCGAGGAATTTAGTATTTTGTTCACGTTTGAGGACTATATTACCAAGGTACAGGGGGTTCAAATCTGGAGGTAAGTTTTTTCTTCTGTGAAAGATCATGTTGTGGGTTTCCAAGATTTAGGGTCAGTTTATTACGTATTACCCAGGTCCCGACTTTAGTTAATTCGGTGTTCATAGTTCTCATCAAGGAATGGAGGTCTGAGTTGCTGGCATAGAGATTACTATCGTATGTTCTAATGTAGCCCCCACCTGCTGTATGTTCTAATGTAGCCTCCACCTGCTGTATGTCATGTAGCCTCCATCTGCTGTATGTTATGTAGCCTCCACCTGCTGTATGTTCTCATGTACCCTCCACCTGGTGTATGTTATTATGTTGCCTCCACCTGCTATATGTTCTTAAGTATCCTCCACTGGCTATATGGTCTTATGTAGCCTCCACCAGCTGTATTGTTTATGTAGCCTCCACCTGCTGTATGTTCTTATGCTAAAATACTAATTTTTATGTATGATTTTTTTTTCTGGTTTCAAAAGCGTTTCTTCACCAGTCAACACTATAAAACATCCTTTTGTAGCGAACGTGTATCTTCAGAAATAGTTTGATTTTACAGATCTAACAAAATACAAGGTTCTACGGAATAAATTATTTTGTTATATCTAGATATAACTGTGTTTATCTGGTTTACGTCTTTTGTATTACATTTATCATGTGGTTAAGACTTCCTACACTATCTCAGGAGGAGAGTGTAGTACGAGGGAGCCCTGGGTGTGGGGGTGTTCTGGTGGTGGTGGACGACCAGGACGCCAACGAGACCCTGGTGCTGCTCTCCCACCTGCTCCACCAGGCCTGACAGGTAGGCCACTCTCCCACCTGCTCCACCAGGCTCTAGATGTAGTCATTCTCCCACCTGCTCCACCAGGCTCGAGATGTAGGCCACTCTCCCACCTGCTCCACCAGGCCTGACAGGTAGGCCACTCTCCCACCTGCCCACCAGGCTCTAGATGGAGGTCATTCTCCCACCTGCTCCACCAGGCTCGAGATGTAGGCCACCTCCCACCTGCTTCACCAGGCACAAGGTAGGCCACCTCCACCTGCTCCACCAGACTCGAGATGTAGGTCACCTCCCACCTGCTCCACCAGGCTCGAGATGTAGGTCACTCTCCCACCTGCTCCACCAGGCCTGACAGGTAGGCCACCTCCCACCTGCTCCACCAGGCCTGACAGGTAGGCCACCTCCCACCTGCTCCACCAGGCTCGAGATGTAGGTCACTCCCCACCTGCTCCACCAGGCTCGAGATGGTGGTCACTCCCACCTGCCCACCAGGCCGACAGGCAGGCCACTCTCCCACCTGCTCCACCAGGCTCGACAGGTAGGCCACCTCCCACCTGCTCCACCAGGCTCTAGATGTAGGTCATTCCTCCACCTGCTCCACCAGGCCGACAGGTAGGCCTCCCACCTGCTCCACCAGGCTGACAGGTAGGCCACCTCCCACCTGCTCCACCAGGCCTGAGATGGGTCACCCACCTGCTCCACCAGACTCGACAGGTAGGCCACTTCCCACCTGCTCCACCAGCATCGAGATGTAGGTCACTCCACCTGCTCCACCAGACTGACAGGTAGGTCACCTCCCACCTGCTCCACCAGGCCCGATATGTAGGTCACCCACACCCACCAGACTCACAGGTAGGCCACCTCCCACCTGCTCCACCAGGCCGAGATGTAGGTCACTCCCACCTGCTCCACCAGACCCCACAGGTAGGTCACTCTCCCACCTGCTCCACCAAGCCTGACAGGTAGGTCACTTCCCACCTGCCCCACTAGGTTCAAACGTAGGCCACTCTCCCACCTGCTCCACCAGGCTCGAGATGTAGGTCATTCTCCCACCTGCCTCCACCAGGCCTGAAAACGTAGGCCACCTCCCCACCTGCTCCACCAGGCCCGAGATGTAGGTCACTGCCACCTGCCTCTACCCGGCCTGACACGCAGGCCACCTCCCACCTGCTCCACCAAGCCTCGAGATGTAGGTCACTGCCACCTGCTCCACCCGCTCGACACGAGGCCACTCTCCCACCTGCTCCACCAGGCCCGAGATGTAGTTCTGCCACCTGCTCTACCCGGCTCGACACGTAGGCCACCTCTCCCACCGGGTCTACCCAACCTCGAGATGTAGGTCACTCTGCCACCTGCTCTACCCGGCCTCGAGGTAGGCCAGTCTCACCTGCTCGACCAGGCTCGACAAGTAGGCCATCCTCCCACCTGCTCCACCCGGCTCGAGAGGTAGGTCACTCTCCCACCTGCTCCACCCGGCTCGAGAGGTAGGTCACTCTCCCACCTGCTCCACCAGGCTCGACAGGTAGGTCACTTTCCCACTAGCTCCACCCTCCATCTGCTCTACCAGGTTCCATAGGTAAATCATTCTACAGGGACTTCAATTTACCCCTTCGATCCACAAGTTGGTCACTCTCCTACCTATTCCACTAACTTCTATAAGCAAACTACTCAAAACACTTTTAATAGACATAACTGGCTCGTCCTTCTCTCAGCTAAACCAGACCTCCAACTGATCCATATATGGCGCTCGTTCTGTCAGAGATCCGCTTGATCAGTCTGTGGAATAAACCAGATTTATTTAGCTGATTCCTGACAGCACAAGAGAGTCTGGCAACTGAACTTCCTACCTACGGAACGGTACTTCTGTTCGTGACCAACCATCTTCACACCAATTCTGGGCTGCAAGAAAGTTCTCTTTAAATAAAGACGTCTTTGAAAATATATAGCTAATTGTTATAAAATTTCCATAATGTTGTTAAATGAAAACATATTTTTACTGACTATGTTAGCCTTGACTACACTTAATATAATTAAGACTAAAACATATTCAGGTCATCCGTCATTTAATTATAACTGGTTTGACAGTGAGGTACTGAATATCTAAATAACCATACGGAAGTTAACGCTACGAGTTAACAGTGTACAATGTGTCGCAGGTGAGGATGGGGTCTCGGTGTGTGCTGGTGGTGGTGGTGAGTCACGACCCGGTCTTCCTCGCCACCTTCGCCGAGTGGTCTCTCAAGGGCCGCCTCCTGGTGTGGGCTACCAAGCTGATGGTGGTCACCAGCCTCCCACTCCCAAAACTCCACTCCCTCCTGTCCTCCCACTGGACCTTCTCCATGATGAACACCATCTTGTTCAACCTGGACGACTCACCACCCAACCTCAGGTAATATACTCAATGAACACCATCCTGCTCTACCTGGACGACACACCACCCAACCTCAGGTAATACAGTATATATAAACAACTCATGGCCAGCCTCCTAGTATAAAATTGGCGCCACACCCGGTAATACATGGTTCTTTCCTTTAGTCACTAACTCTGCGTAGGTAATAATATTATAATGTCGTTAGAACAATATATAATGAGACCATCTTATAGTCACCACACAGGTCAAGCATCTTCATATACTGATGATCATTTTACTGAGAAAAATCAACATGCACACTTCCTGAGTAGTATTATAATGTTTACCTCCACCATGGACAGGGTCAGCGTGTACACCCACCTGCCATACACCCAAGAGGGAGCTCAGATGGTGGGAGTTGCCTCCTGGACACCACAACGCGGCCTCGTCGTAAGAGAGGGCCGTTCACTCTTCCCTCCTAAGTTCTTCAAGTAATCCCTAAATAGCCCTTGAAGTTTACA
>NW_024737042.1:2671259-2807982 GCF_018991925.1 Homarus americanus | reverse complement strand
ATTAATTAAAAGAAATTATTTTAATTTTTGTTGCACAAATAAACACTCACTTATAACATGCATAGTGTCTCACTTATTGACTTTAAAACAAATATACAATGGAATGACAAAATTACACAATACATTTGGAAATTTGCTGGTTATGATAAATTAAATTTATGAAATAAAAATTGTTCGAAGAGCTAAAAGAAAATTCAATCGTTAAATATTTCGTAGAGACCATACAGGGAGTTTATATTGACTCTTATAGAAGCAGATAGAGCAAAAAGTAAAACAAATAAAATAATTATAACAGGAATAATTTACTCTATATGGTTTCTGTCAGACCACTAATACCGAAACCTTTAGAATTAGAGACAGATCGAGGGCGAGACCATTCTGCAATTTTGGCATTAGGGACATCTGAAATACCCTCCAATATAGTTTTGGGTGATTAAACTTCAAATTAGGACACCTGGGGTGCAATTTTCAGGTGGCTACTAAGGTCCACTTTTACCTTTAATTATCCGACATAGCCTCAGGCAAACTAGCCATATATAAATAGTCAAGACAAGTGACGCTGCTCATCTTTTTCCTGTTTATAGAAACAGTGGTTTAGCGGAATCCATCGTTCACAGCGATGAAAGGAGCGAATACATTTTTGGTAGCCAAATGCTTTATTAAATTATAGTCCATAAATTTCGTAGTATCTAAGTTGAAAAACGTATCTATGAAATAAACCTGGAATATTTTTAAAGTTAGAAGTACAGTATAAAGTTTCTAAAATGCATGAAAACTGGCTTTGTTTGTGCCTACGACACATAGCGAATGGAAAATTATGACTAATTATTTTCAGTAATCGGTTATCTTTCATTTGTTCCTTGCAATATAATTTTTAAGTGAATAAGATTAAAACAACTTGGTGTTATGTGAAATTTTCCTTTGGTGTCGCAAAGCTATACAGCGAGGTTCACGAAGAGGAGACTCAGCCGCCGAACCGGAGCAGCAGCATAAAGGCTCCCTGCAGGTGTGTGATGGTGAGGACCTCAGGCTGCTGTCGACTCTGTCTCTTTTCTGTCTCCTGTTGCTTGTACCTCTCTGACTCTCCATCTGACTTGACGCAACAGGTCGTCGTTCATCTCTCGTACAGTCCAGCCTGTGGGCACATGACATGTGAGCACCTACACTGGTCCACACCACGATGGACTGACTGGCCTGATACACGTAGTCAGTCTGCTATCATCCAAAACCTTTTGTGGATACTTATGCGTCATAAATCTCAAGAGTTGTTACTCTTTGGTCAATAAATACCATTCCCACCAACTTGCTTTACTCAAGGTAAAGTTGACTTTATCATTTCCACATGAAAAGATAATCGTGTTGTGTTTTTTGTAAGTTGTTTGACAATTAGCATAGCACGTTGGTATGTTGAGCTATATTTTCCATTTTATGGAAAATAAATTACCTTCTAATTCAAGACGATATTCTTTGCGGGTTAGGTTACTGACCTCAATGACGGCCATGAGGCAGCGGTCCAGGACAGGTCTAAAGGGGCGTCATGTGGATGGGCCGCCATGCCAGGACTGATGCTCTCCCGTCGAGGGAGTATAAGGGGTTCCGTCCGCCCCAATGAATCTCTCCGCTATCTTTAGTTGCTGGTAGCGTCCTGCGTCGAGGTGAGCTTGTCTGCCATAACCCCAGATAATATTAAATTGTTGGCAAAAATGATTGATGGTGTTTGTGTAAAAGCTGAGCTATAGATTAACTGAATGTGATCGAACATCTGGAGAGTTAAGAGCAAATATAGTGTCTTGGCTAAGAGACTTACTATCTTACAGGCTTACAGTCAGATCAACCTACTTTTTTCACGGAACTTTTGGGTATTGTTGCAAAAGTGCTGGTGTATTGAAAGTGAGAATTTGTAAGGTTCCCAGAAAACTCTAATCTCCCTACTAAAACAGTGACTTCTACTTTTGTCAACCGCCTGTTGTTGTCCGGACATTTACTGATGGAACGTGCATCAGTTGGCCCAGCTCTTGAACAACTGTGAATTTGACTTGCTGAAAAAATTTTTTGAACTCTATTCCATACGGTTGCATCGTTATCCTGTGTTTAAAGGTAGAGAATATACAATATATATTTTGTAGAGAGCTAAATTATTTTGATATTAAGAATATTTCCTATGTAGAGTAAGTCCATTACATATACTATTCAGGTATGTACTAAGACACGTAGACACTACCTATCTGCATATGATAAGGTCCTGCATTGTCTCGGCACGGGGTGGGTACTTGGGCAGCGTGAAGGCGGTGAGGTTGCCACGATAGGCAGACCCGAATATGAGGGCGACATCAGCCACGAAGCCACCAGTACACGGCTGGAGACACCGTGGGCAGCCGTCGTGGCAAGTTCTGTCTAACAGCATCCCTGTAACATCCTGCACCACCGTTCCTGTGGTGGCATATCCCCACCATCCTCCATTCACCAACACGAATAATCTGCACAATAACAGACAAGTTTCAGTATTAACAACAATTTATCCTCGTATTTACTTATTTCGAGTTTTTGGTCCTCAGTAACTGCCAGTTTAGCTCCCTGTCATTTATTGGTCTTTTGATGTATACCAGTTCAGATTGCACTGTTGACCTCTGGTGTAGTGCATAGCACATTGTTGCCTGGCAATTAAGAGTAGTGAGGTGTTATTTTTGTCTTTTTTCACCGTTTGTTTTTCTTCGCCGTTCATGGCAGCGAAAATGGTTAACCAGTGCGGTTGGGGAACTGTCTGGTCTTCCTGGGCTATCCCTTTACAATGACCTGCACTATGTGATTGTTATGATTTCTACAGCCCTCCCTCTTAAATTCTCGCCCAGCTGTCCCCTGAGACGGTACTGTACATCTGTTTCTTGAGGAAGTGTCTAGGTGAAGTGGCATTCTGGATTATCCAATTAGTAAAATTAGTTTCTAAATTCATGTGTTATGATAAATGAAAATTTCATCTCCGAATTTTTTGCAATCAATATGTAAAGTAATTTTACAATTCTTATTTTACATCGCCTCGTTTTGAATGCCAGAAAACGATGTAACGAAATACTGTAGGTATTTTGCACATACTATCGTACGTTTATAAGATATAATGTACATCATCATACTATGTTGCAGTGAAGCGTAAATTTTTCTTAAAGGACAAATTAATTCTGTGTTACAGGACACAGTAATACAGAATTAAAATTTGTGCCGGCATTAGCATTACGTAACTCACCAGCAGCAGGGACCACAGGGGTGAGCAGCAGCGCCAGCAGGACGGCCGCCCACACCAGGTCAGTGAGGAGGGTAGTAGAGCGACTGCCACTGTGATACCCGGTTGGGCACATACTGAAGAAAGGGACTCGTACTCGTACACCCATGAGTAGTCGTAGCGTTCAAGACGTCCAGGTAACACGTTGTGGAGCACAGTGGCCATGAAGGACACTTCGTTCCTCTACACGCTGTGTAACCTGCAGCCATAATATTAGCTAATGATACCATGACCAGCATCTATGTATTAGGGTTGTACACTGAGTTTTGGTGTGTTTTTATTAGATATCATGTGTTATGAGGATCTGGATGTGGTGAAATGTGAGACAAGTGTCATACAGTCTAGGCGTGAGTGTACAAAAGGTTATAGCATTGCGTAGGATAGGGTTGGTCTGAATGAGTGGTGCGGATGATGGCTGAGGTTGGGGTGTTGTGCGTGGATATGGCAAGTTTCAGTGTGGCAGGTAATACGTGCCGGTTTAATTCTCTTGCTCACCTCTGCCCACGAGGTGGTGGGCACGACGTTGATAGTACAAAGTTTAGTGGAGTCCGCAATTGATTTTAACAAGAAAGTAGTCGGTGCCAGGTACTGTTTGCCATCAGGTCCAGCCGTCCCAGTATGGTGGGAAACGCAGGGCAGTCACGTTGACCTCGTACCATAGAAGCTAGGGTAATATCGTTCTCGTTTATATGTTAACTACTTGAAAGCGTCACCACTCCTTAAAACTATAACGAAACAACATTTTGCTCGTAACAAAGATATATTGATAAACTGTACATCGCATACTCGACAGTGTGTTGAGCTACTGAGAACCCGGTTGTGAATAAATCTCCTAGACTTTGTTTCTCTAAGATTATACCAGTAGCAGCTCTGACCTACATCATCTCAAGCTTGGGATAGTCAGTAATCCGTCCGTAATAGATTAATTTTGCCGATTAATTTTGGATAGTCATCAAGCATCATTATTCTCAGACAAGACAACCTTTGAATTCTATCTATATGTGATATGATTTATTTGTATATTATTAACTGCCAATAAAAATCTTAAAAATTTCAAGAGCTTCTTGTGATTAAGCTGTAGTTATATGTGTACAGTATATAGTTCAACTTCAAGGGTTATTACAAGATTACTTTGAGAACTTAGGAGGGAAGAGTGAACGGCCCTCTCTACGACAAGGCCGGTTTTTGGTGTCCAGGAAGCAACTTCCACCTACCTGAGCACCCTCTGGGGTGTATAGCAGGTGGGTGTACACGCTGACCCTGTTCATGGTGGAGGTAAACATTATAATACTACTCAGGAAGTGTGCATGATGATTTTTCTTAGTAAAATGATCATCAGTATATGAAGATACTTGACCTGTGTGGTGACTATTAGATGGTTTTTTTAGATATTGTTCTAACGACATTATAATATTATTACCTACACAAAGTTAGCACTAAAGGAAAGAACCGTGTATTACCGGGTGTGGCGCCAATTTTATACAAGGAGGCTGGCCATGAGTTGTTTATATATACTGTACCTGAGGTTGGGTGGTGTATGTCGCTGGGTTGAACAGATGGTGTTCATCATGGAGAAGGTCCAGTGGGAGGACAGGAGGAGTGCTGGCCTGTGGGAGTGGGAGGCTGGTGAGCCACCAGCAGCCAGGAGGCGAATCTCTGAGGGACCACTCGGCGAAGGTGGCGAGGAAGACCGGGTCGTGACTCACCACCACCACCCGCACTCCGAGACCCCATCCTCACCTGTGACACATTGTACACTGTTAACTCGTGGCGTTAACTTCCGCATGGTTATTTAGATATACAGTACCTCACTGTCAAACCAGTTATAATAGAATGACGGATGACCTGAATATGTTTTAGTCTTAATATATATGAAGTGTAGTCAGGGCTAAGATAGTCAGTAAAAATAGGTTTTCATATAACAACATTATGGAAATATAATAAATGTTTTTTTTTCCAAGACGTCTTCATTTAAAGAGAACTTTCTTGCAGCCCAGAATTGGTGTGAAGATGGTTGGTCACAGACACAGAAGTACCGTTCCGTAGGTAGGAAGTTCAGTTGCTGACTCTCTCGTGCTGTCAGGAATCAGCTAAATAAATCTGGTTTATTCCACAGACTGATCAAGCGGATCTCTGTTAGAACGAGCGCCATATATGGATGGTTGGAGGTCTGGTTTAGCTGAGAGAAAGATGAGCCATGTTATTTCTTTAGAGTATGTTGATTGGTTTGCTTATAGAGGTTAGTGGAATAGGTAGGAGAGTGACCAACTTGTGAATTCAGGGGGTAAATTGAAGTCCCTGTAAAATGGTCTACCTATGGAACCTGGTGGAGATGGAGGTGACCTACTTCCCGACCCTGGTGGAGCTGATGGGAGATTGACCTACCTCTATAGTCAGGTGGACCAGGTGGGGGGTGGGGGGTGACCTACCTGTCGAGCCTGGGGGCCAGGTGGAGAATAACCTATACTTACCTGTTGATCTGGTGGCGGAGGTGGGAGAGTGGCCTCCTCTGCATCAGGTGGGCCAGGTGGGAGAGTGGCCGACTTGTCGAACCTGAAGTGGAAGAGTGGCCTACCTCTCAGTCAGGTGGATCAGGTGGGAGTGACCTACCTCTCGAACCTGGGGGCAGGTGGGAGGTGGCACCTCTCGGTCAGGTGGGCCAGGTGGGGAGAGTGACTTGCCGCTCGAGCCTGGTGCAGCAGGTGGGAGAGTGGAAAACCTCTCGAGTCAGGTGGGCCAGGTGGGAGAGTGGCCTCCTCGAACCTGGGGGCAGGTGGGAGGTGGCTACCTCTCGAGTCAGGTGGGTCAGGTGGGAAGTGACCTACCTCTCGAGCCTGGTGGAGCAGTGGCGGAGTGACCTACCTCTCGAGCCTGGTGGAGCAGGTGGCGAGTGACCTACCTGTCGAGCCTGGTGGAGCAGGTGGCTGAATGACCTACTTGTCGAGCCTGGTGGAGAGTGACCTACCTCTCGAGCCTGGTGGAGCAGGTGGCTAAGTGACCCACTTGTCGAGCCTGGTGGAGGTAGGAGAGTGACCCACCTTCGAAGCCTGGTGGAGCAGGTGGCTGTGTGACCTACCTCTCGAGCCTGGTGGAAGAGGTGGCTGAGTGACCTACCTGTCGAGCCTGGTGGAAGAGGTGGCTGAGTGACCCACCTGTCGAGCCTGGTGGAGCAGGTGGCTGAGTGACCTACCTGTCGAGCCTGGTGGAGCAGGTGGCTGAGTGACCTACCTGTCGAGCCTGGTGGAACAGATAGGAGAGTGACCTACCTGTCGAGCCTGGTGGAGCAGGTGGGAGAGCAGCACCAGGGTCTCGTTAGCGTCCTGGTCGTCCACCACCACCTCGAACACCCCCACACTCCAGGGGCTCCCTCGTACTACACTCTCCTCCTGAGATAGTGTAGGAAGTCTTAACCACATGATAAATGTAATACAAAAGACGTAAACCAGATAAACACAGTTATATCTAGATATATCAAAATAATTTATTCTGTAGAACCTTGTAATTTTCAGATTTTGTAGAATCAAACTATTCCAGAAGATACACGTTCGCTACAAAAGGATGTTTTATAGTACTGACAGGTGAAGAAACGCATTTGAAACCAGAAAAAACACACATAAGAGATTATTATTTTTATATAAGAACATACCACAAGTGGAGGCTATTTAAAGATATACACCAGGTGGAGGGTATATACAGTATGAACATATAACAGGTGAAGGCTACATAAGAACATACTATAGGTGGAGTCTACATAAGAACATACTACAGATGAATGCTACATAAGAACATACAGCAGTTGGAGGTTAATTAAGAACACATAGCAGGTGGAGGTTCATAATAACATATAGCAGGTGGAGGCTACCTTAGAATATACAGCAGGTTAAGACGACATAAGAACATACAGCAGGTGGAGCCTACATAAGAACATACAACAGGTGGAGGCTACCTAAGAACATACTACAGGTGGAGGCTACCTAAAAATATACGGCAGGTGGAGGCTACATGAGAGCACAGAGAAAGTGGAGGCTACATAACATACAGCAGGTGGAGGCTACATAACATACAGCAGGTGGAGGCTACATAACATACAGCCGGTGGAGGCTATATAACATACAGCAGGTGGAGTCTACATAAGAGCATACAGCAGGTGGGGCCTACATAACATACAGCAGGTGGAGGCTACATAACATACAGCAGGTGGAGGCTACATAACATACAGCAGGAGGAGGCTACTTAACATACAGCAGGTGGAGCAGCTACATAGCAGCTATACAGCAGGTGGAGTAGCAGGTGGGCTACATAACATACAGCAGGTGGGCTACAACATACAGCAGGTGGAGGCACATTAGAACATAGAGCAGTGGAGCCTACATAACATACAGCAGGTGGGGGCTATAAACATACAGCAGGTGGAGGCTACATAACATACAGCAGGTGGAGGCTACATAAGCATACAGCAGTGGAGGCTACTAACATACAGCAGGTGGAGGCTACATTAGAACATAGAGCAGGTGGAGCCTACATAACATGGCAGCAGGTGGGGGCTATATAACATACAGCAGGTGGAGGCTACATAACATACACCAGGTGGATACATAACATACAGCTACACAACATACAGCAGGTGGGCTTCATTGGGAACATACAGCAGGTGGAGGCTACATAAGAGCATACAGCGCAGCAGTGGAGGCTAACATACAGCAGGTGGAGCCTACATACATACACCAGGTGGAGGATGCATAACATACAGCAGGTGGAGGCTACATAACATACAGCAGGTGTACA
This sequence comes from Homarus americanus, assembly GCF_018991925.1. Classification (NCBI taxonomy): domain Eukaryota; kingdom Metazoa; phylum Arthropoda; class Malacostraca; order Decapoda; family Nephropidae; genus Homarus; species Homarus americanus. The sequence goes on along the minus strand of NW_024737042.1, from coordinate 2,799,923 downwards.
ACATACAGCAGGTGGACAGCAGTGGGCTACATAACATACAGCAGGTGGAGGCTACTACACAACATACAGCAGGTGGAGGCTACATAACATACAGCAGGTGGAGCGCAGGTGGAGGCTACATAACATACAGCAGGTGGAGGCTACACATACAGCATAAAGAGGCTACACTGGAGGCTTCAGAACATACAGCAGGTGAGGCTACATAACATACAGCAGGTGGAGGCGCATACAGCAGGTGGAGGCTACATAACATACATGGGCAGGTGGAGGCTACATAACCATACAGCAGGTGGAGGCTACATAACATACAGCAGGTGGAGCAACATACAGCAGGTCACATACAGCAGGTGGAGGCTACATAACATGCAGCAGGTGGGCAGCATATACACACAGGAGGCTACATAACATACAGCTGGCAGGCTACATAACATACAGCAGGTGGAGGCTATAACATACAGCAGGTGGAGGCTACATAACATACAGCAGGTGGAGGCTACATAACATACAGCAGGTGGAGGCTACATAACATACAGCAGGTGGAGGCTACATAACATACAGCAGGTGGAGGCTACATAACAACAAACATCACCTTGAGGATGGTGGAGGGTGAGGTGGTGCCATCTGTCAGGAGGATGAGGGAGCAGGTCGGCCGAGACACCGCCTCCAGCACGGCGCCCACAGCACCACCAGCGACTGACAACTCTCCTGCCACTAACTCAAACGGGTTGATTAAAAATCATTTATTTCATTGATTCTCCATAAGATCGCAAATGATTTTATTAAAAAAGGTGTGGGTAGATATAAAAATTCTGGCCAGATTGACTCTGCATCGTAATTTGTTTTATTGGGATCCTATCCAGTATGTTTTTTTTTATATACATAATATAGAAATTCGCTTGTGGAGAAACAAGTCAAATTCAATAATATGACAATACGAGTACAAATGAGTTTGATCCATATACTGTACAGTGTACAAGTACAGGAGATATCCTGGTACAGTAGAAGGTTGCTTACCAAACAAGGGGCATCACGTATAGTACCTGAGTGTGGAGGCAGTGGGAGGACGGTGTTGACGGCGAGGCTCACCATCATCAGTATTATTTTCCCTGTGTTGATGTTGCTCAAGCTGTCACCGAGCATTATCTGGAATCACACAGAGAACACACAGTCGATCAGTGGTGGCCATTCTGTCTCTTAACAGTGGGCCCGTATTCAGTATAAGCCGGTGGAGATCTGTGATGTCATTATATATATATATATATATATATATATATATATATATATATATATATATATATATATATATATATATATATATATATATATATTATATCTGTTGCAGTTTTCATTATAAAAGTAAGTCATTTTCCTTAAACTGCTCATCTATACAATACTAATGTTTTGTACGTCATCTTCATATGATCATCTTCTACTTCATTCCATTATTCATGTTCACCTTAACAGGGTTGATCTTTAAACTGGAGCTCAGGAAATAAAAGTTTTCAAATTTTTTAGCAACACACATCGTCTCTCTTTTGTAATGGTTATGAATGTAAGATAACCTGAGGGAAGAAGAGGGGCAGCGTCTTGATGAACGCAGCAAAATACAGCATTGAGACAAGAATATATATGGGATGACGCAACACATAGTCACGTATATACATGGCAAGGCAGTGGTGGATATCATGGCACAACACAGCAATCACTCAAGGCATAACACAACAATCACTTAGGAATAAACATTGCATGACGAAGCAGCCAGTCACTCTAGTGTGCAAAAAGGTACACCAATCGGTTAGATAGACGTATAACATGACATATCAGTCAGGTGTGCTAAACGCCGCAACACTCGATCAATTGAGTACCCAACATGATGCAGAAATCAGTCGGTTATGTGTGAACCGTGCAGGACAAGTGTCCCCATAAAGGAAACACTCTAACTCCGACAACCACATTTACTAACCCTTACACTAACCTCGCACTCAAAACCACTGTAAACACCACTGTACAATAATAATAGCTAAAATGAGGAGCAGGACTTACACTTGTGGAGATGTGTGTTGAGTGACCTGCACCACGACCCTCCCCTTACTGTCTCATACACTCATGCTACACTCTTATTTATGTGGCGTAACCAGCACACACACACGGATGACTTCCTGAGTGATTGTGTTGCCACCGCGATCCGTTTCTTTCGACAAAATATTATGTCCCTGTAATTTATTATATCTTATCCTGCCAAAGACAACGCTTGGGTGAAGCGCTGTGTGACTGACGTTGCTGCGGGTAATCACAACTTGTCGGTGGTATTTGCTGTTATGATGTAATAATGTACTTTAAATATAAAGATTATCTTAAGTGTAAAACAAACTTTAAATATGAAACAAATGTTAAGTGTAATTCAAATTACTTACAAAAGCAGTTATGACAGCATATGAAAAATAAATTGATCATAAAAATAATAATCTGGTCAACAACAAATATAACCTAACCTTTAAGTAATTGCGTATGGCACATACGCCACTTTATATACCTGTTAATATTATACTTGGTGGAAGATTATGAAAATTCACAATTTTTTAAGAAAATAACTTTGTAATTGAAATCACCATTTATATATAAGGAATTATTAAATTTATTTAAAAAACAAACAAAGCAAATTCAACATGTATGGAATAAGAGAAATTACTGTACATCACTTTACAAAATATGGCAGAATAAAAAATATGTACTAGATTAACAACATAAAGTCTTAATAATTAATTTAAGAATTATTTAGAATCTTTGGTGCACAAATAAACACTCACTTATAACATGCATAGTGTCTCACTTATTGAGTCTTAAAACAAATACACAATGGAATGACAAAATTACACAATTCATTTGGAAATTTGCTGGTTATGATAAATTAAATTTATGAAATTAAAAATTGTTCGAAGAGCTAAAGAAAATTCAATCGTTAAATATTTCGTAGAGACCATACAGGGAGTTTTATATTGACTCTTATAGAAGCAGATAGAGCAAAAAGTAAAACAAATAAAAAATAAATAATAACAGGAATAATTTACTCAATATGGTTTCTGTCGAGACCACTAATACCGAAACCTTTAGAATTAGAGACAGATCGAGGGCGAGACCATTCGCAATTTTGGCTCTTGGGACATCTGAAATTACCCTCCAATATAGTTTTGGGTGATTAAACTTCAAATTAGGACACCCTGGGGGTGCAATTTTCAGGTGGCTACTAAGGTCCACTTTTACCTTTAATTATCCCGACATAGCCTCAGGCAAACTAGCCATATATAAATAGTCAAGACAAGTGACGCTACTAATCTTTTTCCTGTTATAGAAACAGTGGTTTAGCCGGAATCCATCGTTCACAGCGATGAAAGGAGCAGATACATTTTTTGGTAGCCAAATACTTTATTAAATTATGGTCCATAAATTCCCGAAGTATTTTAAGTGTGTGAAACGTATTTTTTAAATAAACCTGGAATATCTTTAAAGTTAGAAGTATAAATTTTCTAGAAATGCACTGAAAACTGGCTTAGTTAGTATTATTGCCTATGACACATAGCGAATGAAAAATTATGACAATAATTATTTTCAGTAATCGGTTATCTTTCATTTACTCATATTACAATATAATTTTAAGTGGTTAAGATTAAAACAACTTGAGTGTTATTAATAATTTTCCTGTGGTGTCGCAAAAGCTATACGGTGAGGAATTCCACGAAGAAGGAGACTCCAGCCAAACCGAGGCCCAGGAGCAGCAGCATAAAGGCTCCCTGCAGGTGTGTGATGGTGAGGGACCTCAGGCTGCTGTCTGACTCTGTCTCTTTTTCTGTCTCCTGTTGCTTGTACCTCCTGCGACTCTCCATCTGAGCTTTACGCAACAGGTCGTCGTTCCATCTCTCGTACAGTCCAGCCTGTGGAGCACATGACATATGAGCACCTACATTGGTCCCACACCACGATGGACTGACTGGCCTGATACACGTAGTCAGTCTTCTATCATCCAAAACCTTTCTGTGGATACTTATGCGTCACACAGTGACTTTGAACACCTTCAAAGAGATCTAGATACCTTACATGAGTGGTCAGTAGACTGGCAAATGAATTTTAATACTGATAAATGCAAGGTACTACAGATAGGGAAGACGAATACAAACGTTAAGTATAAACTAGGTAACACGGAAATAGAAAACTCAGTTTGTGAAAAAGATCTAGGTGTATTTGTTACCAACGACTTGAAACCTAGAAAACAATGTATTAGCGTTCGCAACAAGGCAAACAGGATTCTTGGGTTCATATCTAGGTCTGTGAGTAACAGAACTGCTGACGTTATCTTGAAACTTTACCTAGCATTAGTGAGGCCACACATGGATTATGCGGTTCAGTTCTGGTGTCCTTATTATAGAATGGACATAGATTCTTTGGAGAGAGTACAAAGAAGAATGACAAAAATGATCCATAATATTAGAAACCTTCCATATGAAGAAAGACTGAAAAGCTTAGTTACATTCATTAGAGAGGCGTAGAGTTAGGGGAGATATGATAGAGGTGTACAAGTGGGTAAGTGGGATTAACAAGGGTAAAATGGAAGATGTTCTGAAGCTCAGTAATAACGAAATAACTAGAACAAATGGCTTTAAATTAGATAAATTCCGATTCAGAAAGGATATAGGCAAGCACTGGTTTGGTAATAGAGTTGTGGATATGTGGAATAGGCTACCGAGAGTGCTATAGTAGGATCGGGGACGCTAGGGAGCTTCAAGACGAAGTTGGATAGGCACATGGAAGTGCTGGGATGGGTGTGAAAGGGATCTGCCCTGTATGGGCCAGTCGGCCTCCTGCAGTATCCCACTTTCTTATGTTCTTATGTTCTTATAAACCTCAAGAGTTGTTACTCTTTGGTCAATAAATACCATTATCACCAACTTGCTTACTCAAGGTAAAGTTGACTTTATGATTTCCACATGAAAAGATAATCCTGTTTTGTTTTTGTAAGTTGTTTGACAATTAGCATATAACTTACGAAGTGCAGTAAAAAGTCATTATAAAGGGAAGCACGTTGGTATGTTGAGCTATACTTTCCATTTTATGGAGAATAAATTACCTTCTAATTCACGATATTCTTTACTGATTAGGTTACTGACCTCAATGACGGCCATGAGGCAGCGGTCCAGGACAGGTCTAAAGGGAGCGTCATGGGGGATGGGCCAGGCGGCTTGGCCAGGAATGATGCTCTCCTGGCCGAGGTATAACTTGGGGGTTCCGTCCGCCCCAATGAATCTCTCCGCTATCTTTAGTTGCTGGTAGCGTCCTGCGTCGAGGTGAGCTTGTCTGCCATAACCCCAAATAATATTAAATAGTTGGTAAAAATGATTTATGGTGTTTGTGTAAAAGCTGAGCTTTACCCTAACTGTGATTGTGATCAAACATCTGGATAAGAGTGAATGTAGTGTCATTATGATGTACGAATTATAAATCTCGGTTAAAACTAACACCTACTTTTTTCAAGGAAGTTTGTTGGTATTATTGTAAAGTGTTAGTGTATTGCAGTGAGAATTTGTAAGGTTTTCCAGACAACTCTAATCTCCCTATAAAAAATAGTGACTTACTTTTTGTCAACCGCCTGTTGTTGTCCGACATTTACTGATGGAACGATATGCATCAGTTGGCCCAGTCTCTTGAACAACTGTGAATTTGACTTGCTGAAAAAATTTTTGAACTCTATTCCATACGGTGGCATCGTTATCCTGTGTTTAAGGTAGAGAATATACAATTTATATTTCGTGAAAGCTAAATTATTTTGACATTAAAGAATAGTTCTTTATGTAGAGTAAGTCCATTACATATATTATTCAGGTATGTACTAAGACACGTGAACACTACCTATCTGCAGTATTGACAAGCTCCTGGATTGTCTCGGCACGAGGTGGGTACTTGGGCAGCGTGAGGAAGGCGGTGAGGTTGCCACGATAGGCAGACCCGAATATGACAGCGAACATCAGCCACGAAGCCACCAGTACACGGCTGGAGATGACTGTGGGCAGCCGTCGTGGCAAGTTCTGTCCTAACAGCATCCCTGTAACATCCTGCACCACCTTTCCTGTGGCTACCCTGTCCCCACCATCCCTCCATTCACCAACACGAATAATCTGCAATAATAACAAGTTTCAGTATTAACACCAACATTACCCTCGTTTCACTACATTTGGAGTTATTTGGTCCTCATTAACTGCCAGTTTGGCTCCCGTTCATTTATTGGTCTATTGATGTATATCAGATTGCACTGGTGACCTGTGGTGTAGTGCATAGCATTTTGCCTAGCAATTTAGAGTACTGAGGTGTTATTTTTGGCTTTTTTCTGTATTTGCCTTTCTCTTCGCCATTCATGGTAAAGGATAATGGTTAACCAGTGCGGTTGGGGAACTGTCTGGTCTTCCTGGGCTATCCGTTTACAATGACTTACACAGGCATCTATCTTACTATGTGATTTATATGATGTCTACAGCTGTCCCATGAGGACGAGGTACTGTACATCTGTTTCTTGAGGAAGTGTCTAGATGAAGTGGTATTCTGGATTATACAATTATTAAAATGAGTTTCTAAATTCATGTGTTATGATAATGAAAATTTCATCTCCGAATATTTATGCAATCAATATGTAGAGTAATTTTACAATTCTTATTTTACATCACCTCGTTTTGAATGCCAGAAAACGATGTAACCAAATACTGTAGGTATTTTGCACATACTATCGTACGTTTATAAGATATAATGTACATCATACTATGTTGCAGTGAAGCGTAAATTTTCTTAAATGTCAAATTTACTTCTGTGTTACAGGACATAGTAATACAAAATTACATTTTTTTTATATATATTAGTATTACGTAACTCACCAACAGCAGGACCACAGGGGTGATCAGCAGCGCCAGCAGGACAGCCGCCCACACCATGTCAGTGAGCGGGTAGTACAGCGACTGCCACTGTGGCTTGATACCCGGTTGGGCCATACTGAAGTCAAGGGACCCGTACTCGTACACCCATGAGTAGTCGTAGCGTTCAAGACGTTCTGGTAACACGGTGTGGAAGACAGTGGCCATGAAGGACACTCGTTCCTCTACACGCTGTGTAACCTGCAGCCATACTGTTGTTAATTACATCATAAACCAGCATTTATGTATTAGGGTTGTGCACTGAGTTTTGGTATGTTTTATTAGATGCGTTATGAGGATTTGGAGAGATATGATGCTAGTGAAATTCAGTCCAGTCGTGAGTTTACAAAAGGAGGTTATGGCATTGGGTAGGATACGTTGGTCTGAATGCGTGGTGCGGTGTGGGTTTGGATGAAAGCAGAGGCTGCAGTTGTTGTATTGCGTGGATATGACAAGTTGTAGCGGTTTCAGGTAGTAAACGGCTGATTTAGCGCCTTTCCCTTGCTCACCTCTGCCCACGAGGTGGTGGGCACGACGTTGATAGTAAAGTTGAGGGAGTCCGCAATTGATTTTAACAAGAAGTAGTCGGTGCCAGAGTACTGTTTAATGCCATCAGGTCCCTCCAATTCGTTCCAGTATGGCGGGTAAGGCAGGGCAGTCACGTTGACCTCAACACCATAGAAGCTGAGGGTAATAACGTTCTCGTTTTATATGTTAACTACTTGAAAGCGTCATCACTCCTTAAAACTATAACGAAACAACATTTTGCTCGTAACAAAGATATATTGATAAACTATCATAACTTAACCTGAGTTTGTACGTCGCCTACTCGACAGTGTGTGAGCTATGATACCCGGAGTGTGAATAGTAACTCCTAGACTCTGTGTTTCTCTAAAATAATACCAGTAGCAGCAGCTCTGACCTACATCATCTAACTGAGGCTCGGGATAGTCAGTAATCCGTCTGTAACAAAAATAATTTTCACGGATTAATTCTCGATACTCATCAAGATCATCATTATTCTCAAGTGATGAAAAACAATCTTGGAATTATAGCTATATGTGATATGATTTATTTGGATATTATAAACTGCCAATAAAAATGTTAAATTTTCAAGAGCCATTGTGATTAAGCTGTAGGGATGTGTGTACAGTATATATGTCAACTTCAAGGGATGTTATTACAAGATTACTTTGAGAACTTAGGAGGGAAGAGTGAACGGCCCTCTCTTACGACGAAGCCGCGTCTTGGTGTCCAGGAAGCAACTCTCACCACCTTAGCTCCCTCCGGGGTGTATGGCAGGTGGGTGTACACGCTGACCCTGTCCCTGGTGGAGGTAAATATTATATATTACTCAAGAAGTGTGTGTGTTGATTTTTCTCGATTAAATGATCATAAATGGACAAAGATGATGGACACTTGTGGTGACTGTAAAGGATGGCCTCTTTACATGTACTTCAACTCTGTACAAATTCATCGACCACCCAATTACAGATGATTTATTATCGACTGTGTAAATAATTAATGGTACAAGATTAGAGACTAGTAGAGGTAAAATGTATTCTTGGTTGAGGCACAAAGTATGTATTCGGAGTGGCCATGTTTGGAAATGTTAATGGAAATGGATGAACTCTACTCTAGGTTGAGCATTGTGTAGATTACCTGAGGTTGGGTGGTGTGTCCTCTAATTTGAACAAGATGGTGTTAATTTTGTATATTACCTGAGGTTGGGTGGCGTGTCCTCCAGGTTGATCAAGATGGTGGTCATTGTGTATATTACCTGAGGTTGGGTGGTGTGTCCTCCAGGTTGAGCAAGATGGTGTTCATCATGGAGAAGGTCCAGTGGGAGGACAGGAGGGCGTGGAGCTGTGGGAGTGGGAGGCTGGTGACCACCAGCAGCTTGGTGGCCCACACCAGGAGGCGACCCTTGACGGACCACTCGGCGAAGGTGGCGAGGAAGACCGGGTCGTGACACACCACCACCACCCGCACACACCGAGACTTGAGCCTCACCTGTGACAAGACAGGGTTATGACCTATATGTTTCTAATTGTTATTACGCAGCAAATGTAATCACCGTTAAGATAATTGGTATAAATTAGTTTTTAGATGGTAACCTAATTTTTTTTAATTATATATATATCTAAATATATATTATAAGCAGTCCAGAATTGGCGTAAAGATGATTACTCACAGGCTCAGCAGTACAGACTCAGTAGGTAGGAAATTCAGGGGCCAGAGACTCTCATGCTGTCTGGAATCAGTTAAATAAATCTGGTGCATTCCACAGACTGATCCAACGGATCTCTGATAGAACGAGTGCCATTTGTGGATCTATTGATGGTTTGGTCTAGGTGAGAGATGGACGAGCCATTTATGTTTATTCCACCGTTTGACCTTTTTTTCTTGAGGAGGCTGGTGGAATAATTCGGGTAGTGACCTTCTTGTAGATCCCATTTGAGCAGAGGCTAAGTGAGCATCCTGCTTAGTGCGATGGAAAGCCTATCAATCTTACAGGGAAGTGACTTGCTTATTGTGATGGTGTATTATCCCCTATCTAACAAACAGTTATACCTAAATAAATGTGGGTTACATACATTAGGTTTTTATAATTATATCACCACGGTAATATTCCTGTGAGCCGTGATTAGTCATCAATTGGACATGTGACAGTGTACTCCCACTGTGCCCTCACACCTTGACCGCAGAGTCATCAATTGAGTAGCCGGCTATCGCCAGTTCGTCTCCCACCTCTGAGCCAATGAGACGTGAAGCTCGTTATACTTAAGCTTCGTCCCTTATTTATGCTCACAGCTCAAAGCGATGATTACGGTGATATCCTAGTTATAGTGCAATATTTTATTTTCTTAATAAATGGAGAAAAGACTATTTGGGTATAAAACGTAACCCATAAACATTTGTAAATGTTGCTTCCAGTTCACCTCTAATTAGTGATTCCACAGGTAACCGGAAACTGCAACAGTGGGAAGAAAGTAACTTTCTAATGCATTAGCTTGGAGCTGGTGAGAGAGTTACCCAATTGTTGATCCAAATGAAGCAGGTGGCAGAGTGACCTACCTGTCGAGCCTGGCGAAGGAAGCGGGAGAAGATCGCCTGCGTCACATTACCGTCCTTGCCGTCTACCTCCACCTTGAAACACCCCACCCCCCAAGGGCTTCCTCGTACTACACTCTCCACCTGAGACGTAGATGGCTCTTATAACCATTTGATATTCATAACAGTGGCCAGATATAGTCATAGCTAGATACAACAACATAACTAACTAAAAATAAGATGCAGTTGTTCGTGACTGCACATTTAGTATTTCAAGATGAAGAAATGCCTTTGTAAATTTTTTAAAACGAAGGAAAACATAACGTAAGTTTGAAGGATAATTGGAAGCTACTCAAGAACATAAAGCAAGTGGAGGCTGCGTCAGAACATACAGCAGGTGGAGGCTACGTCAGAACATACAGCAGGTGGAGGCTACATGAGATCATGCAGCAGGTGGAGGCTACATAAGAACATACAGCAGGTGGAGGCTACGTCTGAACATACAGCAGGTGGAGGCTACATGAGAACATGCAGCAGGGGGAGGCTACATAAGAACATGCAGCAGGTGGACGCTGCTTAAGAACATACAGCAGGTGGAGGGTACATAAGAACATACAGCAAGTGGAGGCTACATAACATACAACAGGTGGAGGCGACATAGAAACAAACAGCAAGTGGAGGCGACATAGAAACATACAGCAAGTGGAAGCTACATAAGAACATACAGCAGGTGGAGGCTACATAGGAACATACAAAAGGAGGAGGCTACATAAGAACATATAGCAGGTGGAGGCTACATAAGAACAAACAGCAGGTGGAGGCTACATAAGAACAAACAGGAGGTGGAGGCTACATAAGAACATACAGCAAGTGGAGGCTACATAACATACAACAGGTGGAGGCTACATAGAACATATAGCAGTGGAGGCTACATAGGAACATACAGCAACATAAGAACATAAAAACAGGTGGAGGCTACATGAGAACAAACAGCAGGTGGAGGCTACATAAGAACATACAACAGGTGGAGGCTATATAAGAACATACAGGAAGTGGAGGCTACATAAGAACATACAGCAGGTGGAGGTTACATAAGAACATACAACAGGTGGAGACTACATAAGAACATACAGGAAGTGGAGGCTACATAAGAACATACAACAGGTGGAGGTTACATAAGAACATACAACAGGTGGAGACTACATAAGAACATACAGCAGGTGGAGGTTACATAAGAACATACAACAGGTGGAGGCTACATAAGAACAAACAGGAGGTGGAGGCTACATAAGAACATACAGCAAGTGGAGGCTACATAACATACAACAGGTGGAGGCTACATAAGAACATATAGCAGGTGGAGGCTACATAGGAACATACAGCAAGTGGAGGCTACATAAGAACATAAAAACAGGTGGAGGCTAAATTGGAACATACAGAATGAAGAGGCTACATAAGAACAAACAGCAGGTGGAGGCTACATTAGAGAGGCTACATAAAACATACAGCAGGTGGATGCTACATAAGAATATACAGCAGGTGGAGGTTACATAGAACATACAACAGGTGGAGGCTACATAAGAACATACAGCAGGTGGAGGCTACATAAGAACATACAACAGGTGGAGGCTACTTAAGAACATACAGCAGGTGGAGGCTACATAAGAACATACAACAGGTTGAGGCGACTTAAGAACACACAGCAGGTGGAGGCTACATAAGAACATACAACAAGTGGAAGCTACTTAAGAACATACAGCAGGTGGAGGCTACATAAGAACATACAGCAGGTTGAGGCGACTTAAGAATATACAGCAGATGGAGGCTACATAACAACATACAACAGGTGGAGGCTACTTAAGAACATACAGCAGGTGGAGGCTACATAAGAACATACAACAGGTTGAGGCGACTTAAGAACATACAGCAGGTGGAGGCTACATAAGAACATACAACAAGTGGAGGCTACTTAAGAACATACAGCAGGTGGAGGCTACATAAGAACATACAGCAGGTTGAGGCGACTTAAGAACATACAGCAGATGGAGGCTACATAACAACATACAACAGGTGGAGGCTACTTAAGAACATACAGCAGGTGGAGGCTACATAAGAACAACACAGCAGGTGGAGCTACATCAGAACATAGAGCAGGTGGAGGCTACATAAGAACATACAGCAGGTGGAGACTACATAAGAACATGCAGCAGGTGGAGGCTACATAAGAACATACAGCAGGTGGAGGCTACATAAGAACATACAGCAGGTGGAGGCTACATAAGAACATGCAGCAGGTGGAGGCTACATAAGAACATACAGCAGGTGGAGGCTACATAAGAACATACAGCAGGTGGAGGCTACATCAGAACATATAGCAGGTGGAGGCTACATAAGAACATACAGCAAGTGGAGGCTACATAAGAACAAACAGCAGGTGGAGGCTACATAAGAACATACAGCAAGTGGAGGCTACATAAGAACATACAGCAGGTGGAGGCTACATCAGAACATATAGCAGGTGGAGGCTACATAAGAACATACAGCAAGTGGGGCTACATAAGAACATAAAGCAGGTGGAGGCTACATAATAACAAACATTACCTTGAGGATGGTGGAGGGTGAGGTGGTGCCATCTGTGAGGAGGATGAGGGAGCAGGTGGGCTGAGACACCGCCTCCAGGACGGCGCCAACACCACCACCTGCGACTGACAACAACTCTCCTACAACTGACCCAGATACGATGAGTGATAATTTAGCGGTTCAGTGTAAGAATGCAAACATTGTTAATTTGGATCTAATTATACTTTATGATGAAAATGTGAGTAGGTATGTACACTGACTTCACATCGTAAAAAACTTTTTCATCGAGATTTTAGTCACTGTCTTAAATATATATATAAATATATATATATATATATATATATATATATATATATATATATATATATATATATATATATATATATATATATATATATATATATATATATATATATATATATATATATATATATAGAGTTACATAAGAGGTACATGTCCCATATACAAGTGCCTGATATCCTGGTACAGTATAAGGTTGTTTACCAAACTCGGGTCATTACGTATAGTACCTGAGTGTGGAGGCAGCGGGAGGACGGTGTTGACGGCGAGGCTCACCATCATCAGTATTATTTTCCCTGTGTTGATGTTGCTCAAGCTGTCACCGAGCATTATCTGGAATCACACAGAGAACACACAGTAGGTCAGTGGTGGCCATTCTGTCTCCTGACCGTTGGCCCGAGTTCAGTATATGCAGGTGGAGATCTGTGATGTCACACACACACACACACACACACACACACACACACACACACACACACTTTTTTATATATGACGATTTTTCTAAATCGGGATATCATTTTATTTTTGTATCACTTTTTATAAATTATTTTGTAAATGGTAAAACTGTTTGTTTCATTTAACACGTTGTTTGCCATCATAAAAGAACCAAAATATACAGTAAAAAGGTTTGGGAAGGTTGACCTAATTTAGGTTACGTATGCCGCTAGTCATTTATATGTACTCTATTGTGATTATCTACAAGATCGTGTATGTGCCGTCAGAAGTTTAAAAAATAAGAAATACATAAAAGTTATCGCTAACTGCAATTATCCCTGTTTAGTGTGGAGCGTATATATATATATATATATATATATATATATATATATATATATATATATATATATATATATATATATATATATATATATATATATATATATATATATATATATATATATATACTATTTTTAGGTCGTTGATTATATATATATATATATATATATATATATATATATATATATATATATATATATATATATATATATATATACCATGTTCTCAATTGTGATGTGTAAATTCTATATCTGTTGCTCATCTATGCAATACTAATGTTTTGTTCGTCATCTTCATATTACCATCTTCTACTTCATTCCATTATTCATGTTCACCTTCGTGTAACAGGGTTGATCTTTAAACTGTGGAACTGTGGAGTTCAGGAAATAAAGTTTTTCACCTCTCTGAGCAACATAGATCGTCCCTCTCTTGTAATGGTTATGAATGTAAGATAACCCGAGGGCAGAAGAGGGATAGCGTGGGGTGACGCAGGGGTAACACAGCGAGCAGTTATGAAGGAAGACAGCAGAATGAAGGAATTAGTCAGTCAGGTGTGCCGCACGCAGGGCAGGTGTCCCACTAAGGGCTGACCCACGGGATACACACCTACTCCAACTATCACATTTTCTCTCAATCAACACTAATACTAAACTAACACTTGCAACCACTGTAAACACCACTGAAAAACACTATCGCTAAATACACAACCTCTAAGGTGAGGAGCAGCACTTACACTTGTTGAGTGAGTTGTGTGTTGTCACCACCACGACCCGCTGCTTCCCATTATACGTGGCCTCACGAACAACACAGTGCAGATGACCTCCTTGGTTATTGAACGCTGTTGTGGGGGTTATGGCGAATGTGGAACATAATTGTCTAATATTATTTACAAAACCGTGTTAATGGGTGCAATGAAGGGTGCACAGGTCATTTGCATGACCCTCTAGGATGCTATAATGTTAGTGACCTTATTTACTAAGTATGTTTATTCTAGGTGAATTCCTGACACAGTAAATCACTCACACATCTACCTCTTATGTAGCATTACAGAACTAATCTTAACACATAAGAAAATAATTTATTTGTTTGTTACACTGATACCACCTGATGCCATTACAGCTGGCTTATTAACGCCGATGAGAATAGTTGTGTATCTACCTGTATACAGTATGTCTTGATTCCATGTTAGTAAGTTTTAATGTATGTACTCTGTCTGTAGATAGCCCACGTTTATATAAGGAGTACAGTCAATATGTTGACAGAGGCGATTGCATTGATTTACATGTGTGTATCTAAGTCTTTATGGATTTATATGTTTCTAAGTGTTCTTGTATATACTATTTGGGTGTTGTTAATCAATGTAAGTAAAGTTCTGCATTGTATGATCTCACTGGCGGCGACGTAGTACAAGATGGAAAATTTTTATGGGATATGTCTCTTATTACTCTGCTTTATAAATCTTTTAGGCCAGCAGTTTACTGAGATCAATAATGAGTAACGCAACCGACTCACGTCAGCAACCATGACCAGCAAAGATAGTGATGGGCTGTGGTAGTAATGGTTGGGTGGTGATGGGTGGGTGATGCTGGGTGGGTGGTGATGGGTGGGTGGTGCTGAGTGGGTGATGCTGGGTGGGTGGTGCTGAGTGGGTTATGCTGGGTGGGTGGTGCTGGGTGAGTGGTGCTGGGTGGGTGGTGTTGGGTGGGTGGTGCTGGTGGTGATGCTGGGTGGTGGTGTTGGGTGGGTGGTTAGTTGGGTGATGCTGGGTGGGTGGTGATGGGTGGGTGGTGCTGAGTGGGTGATGCTGGGTGGGTGGTGATGGGTGGGTGGTGCTGGAGTGGGAGATGCTGGGTGGGTGGTGTTGGGTGGGTGGTGCTAGTTGGGTGGTGCTGGGTGGGTGGTGATGGGTGGGTGGTGCTGAGTGGGTGGTGAGTGGGTGGGTGGGTGCTGGCTGTGTGGTGCTGGTTGTGTGGTGGTAGTTGTGTGGTGCTGGGTGAGTGCTGGATGGTGGAATTTGGTAGGTGGTGTTGAGTGGGTGGTGCTGGGTGGGTGGTGTTGGGTGGGTGGCATTGGGTGGCTGATATTAAGTGGGTGGTGCTCGGTAAAGTGTTGGGTAGGTGGATTGGTGTTGGGTGGTATTGGTATGGGTGGTATTAGGTGGGTGGTACTAGGTGGGTGGTGTTGATTAGAGTGGTACTGGGTGGGTGGGATTGGTGGGTGGTATTGGTGGGTGGTATTGGTGGGTGGTATTGATTGGGTGGCATTGTGTGGGTGGTATTGTGGGTGGTATTGTATGGGTGGTACTGGGTGGGTGGTATTGAATTAGAGTACTGGGTGGGTGGTATTGGGTGGGTGATGTTGGGTGGGTGATGTTGGTGGGCGGTACTAGGTGGGTGATAGTGGGTGGGTGGTATTGGTGGGTGATATTGGGTAGATGGTGTTGGGTGGGTGGTGCTGGGTGGGTGGTGCAGGGTGGGTTGTGCTGGGTGGGTGGTGCTGGGTGGGTGGTGCTGGGTGGGTGGGGTGGGTTAGTGGTGCTGGGTGGGTGAAACTGGATGGGTGGTACTGGGTGGGTGGTGCTAAGTAGGTGGTGGTGGGTGGGTGAAATTGGATGGAGTGGTACTGGGTGGGTAGTGTTGGGTGGGTGGGTTTGGGTTGGGTGGTGCTAGGTGGACGGTGCTGGATGGGTGGTGCTGGGTGGGTGGTGCTGGGTGGGTGGTGCTGGGTGGGTGAAATTGAATGGGTGGTGCTGGGTGGGTGGTACTGAGTGGGTTTTGTTGGGTGGTTGTAGGTGGTGAGTCGCAAGTGATAGATAACAGGTGGGTGCTGGGTGCTTAGTGGCAAGAGGTGAACAGTAGGTGGTGGATGACAAGTGGTGGTGGTAGATGATATTTACTGGTTGTCGGTAGTGGGGTGGTGAGATACAGTTATGGGTATGGGTGGTAAAAGGTACTGCACGTGGCTTTGATGGGTGGTGGGTGATGATGGGTTATATGTAGCAGATGGTGGTAGGTGGTAGATGAAGGATGTTACAGCATATGGTGTTTGAAGGGTGATGGGTAATGGGAGGTAAACATTGACTAGTAGGTGGTGGGTGGTTGGTAGACAGCACACCTAGAAATCACTTATGTGTACAACTTGGAACAGCAGTCGTTCCTTTAGCACACGACACAACAGTCTGTCTAGTGAGCAGCAAGGCGCAGATATCAGTCATTTGGGCACACTACGCCTCAATCAGTCAGGTGTGCAGCACCCTGGACAGGTGCTTCACTAAGGGCTGACCCACGGGATACACACCATCTCCAACAACCACATTTACTCTCACTCAATACCAACACTCACAACCACTGTAAACACCACTGAAAAACACTCGTCGCTAAATACACAACCTCTAAGGCGAGGAGCAGCACTTACACTTGTGGAGATGTTGAGTGAGTTGTGTCACCACCACGACCCGCTCCTTACTGCCTCACACACGCATTTCACCCTCTTATATATGTTACTTCCCCAACAATATGCACTTATGACCTCGGTGATTGGGTTCCCACTACGAACTGGTTATTACTGTGACAATACCCTCGGAATCGATTGCGTTTTTCATGTGAAAAACAAAGCACTTCTTTGAGGTGTTGACTGATGGGACACCTCTGCGTTGTAATATCAAATTTTTCTTAACTGTAACAAGCCTCATGTAAATCTTAAATGAGATATACATATTAAATGTCATAGGATTTACTTACAAAAGTAATCATAATAGTAGATGGATTATTTATTAACTTAAATGTAATAATTTAGTCAATTGTAAAAATAGCACCAATTTAAGATAACCTTTAAGAGAGTAATTACATGAAGAGGTGTCATACGCCACGCAGTGTCTGTTTCTCTGGAATATCTAAAGGAGGTGAAACTTACCTCATAAATTGAAGAGTCCAGTCATAAATAAATTTACTAATGAATATAATAAAAGTGTGTGTGTGTGTGTGTGTGTGTGTGTGTGTGTAAATAATAATAATAATAATAATAATGTGTGTGTGTGTGTGTAATAATAGTGGGTGTGTGTGTGTGTGTGTGTGTGTGTGTGTGTGTGTGTGTGTGTGTGCCCTTGGACAGGTGTAGGTGGAGGAGCACAGTGACCTGTGGAGGGTGGAGGAGGGGTACAGTAACATGGAGGTGGGGGGTACGTGACCTGGGTGGAGGGGGTACAATGCTTTCAGGTGGAGAACTGCAGTAACCTGGAGTGGAGGGGCACAGTGACCTGGAGAGTGGAGGTGCAGTGACCTGGAGGTGGAGAGGTACAGTGACAGCACCAGGTGGAGGCCTGCAGTGACCTGCCTGGAGGTGGAGAGTACAGTGACCTGGAGAGGTGGAGGTACAGTGACCTATAGAAGTGGAGGGTACAGTAACCTGGAGGTGGAAAAGTACAGTAACCTGGAAGTGGAGGGGATAAAAGTAATCTATGGAGGTGGAGGGGTACCTGCAGTGACCTGGGCGAAGGGGTACAATAACCTGGAGGTGGAGGGAACAGTGACCTGGGTGGATGGGTACAGTAACCTGGAAGTGGGGCGGATGGTGGCAGGTGGAGGGGTACAGTAACCTGGAGGTGGAGGGGCATAGTGATCTGGAGGTGGAGGGGCACAGTGATCTGGAGGTAGAGGGGTACAGTGATCTGGAGGTGGAGGGGTACAGTAATCTGGAGGTGGAGGGGTACAGTGACCTGGAGGTGGAGAGGCACAGTGATCTGGAGAGGTGGAAGGCACAGTGATTTTGGGAGTGGAGGGCACAGTGATCTGGAGGTGGAGGGGCACAGTGATCTGCAGGTGGAGGGGTACAGTGATCTGGAGGTGGAGGTGCAGTGATCTGGAGGTGGAGGTACAGTAACCTGGAGGTGGAGGTGCAGTAGCCTGGAGGCGGAGGCTGCAGTGATCTGGAGGTGGAGGGTACAGTGACCTGGAGGTGGAGGTACAGTGACCTGGAGGTGGAGGCACAGTGATCTGGAGGTGGAGGTGCAGTGACCTGGAGGTGGAAAGGGTGCAGTGGAGCCTGTGGAGGTGGAGAGGGGGCACAGTGATCTGGAGGTGGAGGGGGCACAGTGATTTGGAGGTGGAAGTGCAGTGATTTGGAGGTGGAGGGTACAGTGACCTCCTCGAGGAGGGAGGGTACAGTAACCTGGAGGTGGAGGGGGTACAGTGACCTACCAGAGTGGAAGGGTACAGTGACCTGGAGGTGGAAGGAGTACAGTGACCTGGAGGTGGAGGGTACCTGCAGTGACCTGAAGGTGGAAGGGGTACAGTGACCCTAGAGGTGGAGGAGTACAGTGACCTGGAGGTGGAGGGGAGTAGAGTGACCTGGAGGTGGACGGGTACAGTGACCTGGAGGTGGAAGGTACAGTGACCTAGGGGTGGAGGGTACAGTGACCTGGAGGTAGAGGGGGTACAGTGACCTGGAGGTGGAGGTACAGTGACCTGGAAGTGGAAGGGGAACAGTGACCTGGAGGTGGAGGCGGGGTACAGTAACATGGAGATGGAGGGGTACAGTGACATGGAGGTGGAGGGGCACAGTGACCTGGAGGTGGAGGGGCACAGTGATCTGGAGGTGGAGGGGCGCCGTGATCTGGAGGTGGAGGGTCACAGTGACCTGGAGGTGGAGGGGTACAGTGACTGGAGGTGGAAGGGGTACAGTGACCTGTAGGTGGAAGGGGTACAGTAACCTGGAGGTAGAGGGAATATAGTGACCTGGATGACATTATAATCTGGAGATAACCTATTTAATGATTTAATGAGGTGACAGGTCAAATCTCCCCCACAACAAATATTTTGACCTACTATTCAGTTATATCTATGTCATATTAGAGGCAAGTTAGCACACGCACGGTACCACAAGTATCACACAATAATATTAAAATCCCCCACAAGATTCGTATATTTAGTAATTTCTTTTTGTTAATTTTTTCGTCCGTTTTTTTTCCAATATCAAACTAATAAACGCAGTACACGGTTACCTTGGTTGTGACCTCAATAAATTGATTTCATTATAAGCGTCAAAGGTCATTCAAATAGCTTAAATTAAGGTTTTAAACTCATTAATGTGTTTAGATAAATATATGCCTTGTCACATTCCCCAAACATCGATTTAGATTTAGATGGATTTTTTACCCTATATTCTTATCCTTATCCACCACAAAGTTGCATTTAAGTGTTCCAAGGTAGATTAGCAAACGGCCCATGAACGGAACAAATGTTGGTAACTAGATTTTATGAATTTCAGGAAGTATATTCAGTCAAAAATTGTTTAATTGAAGGTTTTCAGCTCATTTTACCCTCGAGAAAGTGGTGATAGTAGTAGTGGTCTGGTGGTGGTGGGCTGGTGGTAGTGGACTGGTGGTAGTGGACTGGTGATAATGGTAGTAGTAGGCTGGTGATGGTAGTGGGCTGGTGGTGATAGTGAGTTGGCTGTAGTAGTGGTCTGGTTGTAGTGAGATTCTTATTTTTATTATCCTAAAACAGATGTTACGAACCCCTCCCCAGCACTACGAAACACGCCATCTATTGTCCTGATCTACCTACCCAGCACCACGAGCAACGCCATCTAGGACGAGACACGAGTATGACTCGTCTTAGTTACCACCTCCGGTTTCCCTTCTCCTATCCTGGTTGTTGCGTCACCTCCTCAAAAGTCTTCTTTGTCAGCTCCAATTCGAGGAGAGAGCACTTGGCTCTGGGAAGTGACCACAGGATCATCTATCCTCTAAACCTACGTGCAGTGACTACCTACCGTCTTCTACAATACTCAGCCTTACTCGTCAGCCATCTCAGCTCCTCACTTAAGTACTAATATCTTGTATTAATTTCCCCACGTCCACTTGCTTCGAGATTGTTTTATGTTTATTAATATGTATATACTGTTAATGTTTAGGTTAAGTTTGGTTAAGGGTAATTTATAAGCTGAATATTTTGTTAAGGGATTTATGGTACTCTATTATATACAACGAAAACTCGCATCCTTTGTCTACCCTTTTATAGTCCGATTGTCTTTGTGTTTTTTTATTGTTGTTACCTGTTGGGATCTGGGTAGACGTATAACTATATTCTAAATCCCCAACTCGTAACACAGACAACAAAAAGATATCCTTATCAGCCGGTACTTAGCTTACCGGTAAATTAATCGGCAAAAACCGATAATATATGTTTGCTGTTACCGATATCGATTAACCGGTGCATCCCTAATCATTAATGATCTTAATAGTTTAAACACGGACGTCATTCCTAATTCTTTGTTGACGAAATCAGTGAATAGGAAGTTGACTTGTACACAACCTGGAGTCCATCACGCCTCTTACTTATCTCTAAACTGTAGCAAAGCAATCTACACTACTGTACGTAATTTTTAACCTGTAAAACACTACTTCACATCACTTTAACTTGAGTCATACTGCAGCTACACAACTTTTTGAGGTGTGGATCTATGGAAATCCCCAGGCAGGCCAACATTATTTGTAGTTTCTGAGGACAAGACTCTCCACGGTGGCTGCCATCGAAAGTGTTTTGTTCATTTTGCATTAAAAAAAGTTTTTATCTACTGACAGTAACAGTGAAAGCTGCCGGGAGATGGTCTCTCTCTTGTAGAATTTGTCCTCGGACCGGATATTGCACCTGTTGAACCAAGCACTTACTCAGCTTGTATTATATTACACACACACACACACACACACACACACAGTTATCGCCATTTTCCTGATAAAAGACGTAATATTCGGTGCGGGTGGTAAATGTTTTGTTTTGTATAATAATGATAAGGAAAAAGAAAGAAAACTTTGGTGTAATTATATATTTTATATCAGGTGGGTTCACTGAGTTGCTATGATATACTCCTATAAGATATAACAGCATGAGAGACGTATATATATAATGTAAACCTGGAATATTTGTAAGTTAGATGTATCAAGTTTCCAGAAATGCCAACGAGACATAACGATAGTAGAAACAGGACAATTATTAATTAATTACCAAATATCTCTCAATGTGTTTCCATTACAATAAAAAAAACTATTAATCAAGATCATAAATATTTCTCTGTTAATGATCAGTTTTCCTGCTACGCTTTGAAAGCCACATCATGAACAACTCCACCAAGAAGGAGACTTCAGCCAAGCCGAGGCCTAGGAGGAGCAGCATGAAGGGTCCCTGCAGGTGTGTGATGATTAGAGGCCTCAGGCTGCTGTCGGACTCTGTCTCTTTTTCTGTCTCCTGTTGCTTGTACCTCCTGCGACTCTCCATCTGAGCTTGACGCAACTGGTCGTCGTTCCATCTCTCGTACAGTCCAGCCTGTGGAGCACATGACATGTGAACACCTACACTGGTCCTACACCACGATGGACTGGCCTGATACACGTAGTCAGTCTTCTATCATTGAACGCCTTTGTAGTGTGAAAATTGATACATCATGAGAGACTCGACTTATTACTTATTGGTTGGTACGTATTATTATTATTATTAGCACTTTATCTGTTCAAGGTATATTTGAGTTTACTATTTAAAAAAAATGCTTTTAGAGTTTGCTGATGTAAAATTTGTATAATATAAACTGACAGCAAGCATAATTATACACCCATGAACTTCAGTAAACTACTTTTATAAAGTGAAGCAGCGTTGGTACAGTCCCCGTCACTAGTGCGTTTACAGGGTCTCGTCAGGTTTTGTGGTATGACAGAGCTGTATTTGGTTATAGAAAACTTGCAATAGTAAACATAATATGGAATAAAAGTAAAAAAAAAAATATTTTAAAACAAATATATAAATTTAAAGATTTGTGGAATGTTTATATGTATAATAATAAATACATTAAATAGACTGTTATTAGATCGTGTCTTTTGCCTAATGGACGGTGTTATAGCGAGGTAAAGTGACGTTAAGTGAGTGTGGGGGCAGCAGGGAGGGAAGTGGTGGCAGGTGTCCCTCTACCTCATGTGAGGCTTAAGTTTATATCTATTATTTTCCTCGTCTGCTATATTAGGCAGGTAACATTCATATTGTTCATGTTACACTTTGGCCATAGTGTAAACAAGAAGAGGTTTGAAGTTAATTGCAGTGACTCTTTATTCACATGTGCTTGTTGCTTGCTAGAACAATCAACTATACTATACTAATGGAGTAAATAAAACATGTAATAATAATAAGAGTGCTTGAAATTTGTCTCAGTATCCGAGGTGCATGTCACGTCTGGTTGTGTAAGGATGGTGAACTGTACAGTAAATTAAAATATGACTTTATTCTAAGCACAACTAATTCCCTTTCTATAAGCTATATCTATTTTTTTATCTATAAAGGAATCGGGGCCAAGCGAGGGGTATGAATTGACTGATCATTGATAACATACCGTAATCAGTGTTTGCACTTGTCACATTTAAGGAATTTTAAATCAGTTGTCATTTCAGACATTTTATTTTTTGAAACCAGAATGAAAGTAACAATATGTGTTGAGTATGTTTTTAAATAAATTGTCTGCGGTGGAGGAGACTCCAGAGGTGTGTCCACCGCTTTTATTAAAATGGAAACATGTTGCAACACTTGAGGTGCCAATGCAACATTTCATACTTATTCGTCACAATGGGAGGTTTTTTCTGATCTAGTATTTTGATATAATCATTGTATCGTGGTGACGGGTGTCGCATATAACGAATTTTCAATATAATACGCAATTAGCTATATAAGATAATTATATCGATCACACACACACACACAGAAACCCACCCCTGACAGACCTTACCATTACACTGAAGTTCCACGGATATGGTATGATCTCCCGTCCTTACTGCTCGACAACGTCACTTCCCTAGCCAACAATTTTTTTTTCGCCCATCACGCCTGGATGTTCAAGTCCTAGCAGATGTGGAAACATTATGGATACGTGTTGTGCCCACCCGCGCCACACTGCTTCCATCATAATCTGTGTCATACCATCCTCCTCACTCACCCACCAGAGACACTCTTATCAATCATCTCATTACCACCTCAGACCACCTAAGAGTTAGGTACCCATGTGCCAAGTTAGTATTATGCGGGGATTATAATGAAATTGACACCACTGATATCCAGGACCAGCTGTCACTATCTCAAAGTTGTGAACTTCCCCACACACGGTCAAAATACCCTTAACCTTATCTTAACTGACTTAGCGGGCCAGTACCAACCACCTCAACCAATGCCTCCTATCGGATGTAGCACACACCTATCAGAGCTCTGGTCCCCAGCTGCCACTCCCACTCAAGTACAGAGACCCTACATCAGGACCTACGGGCCGATTACTGACTCTGCAGTGCGCCACTTCGGACAGTGGATAGTTCACAATCCCTGGACTGAAGTACTTAACGTGGATGACGTGGAACCCAAATGGATAAATTATACTAACACCACCACGGAAGCTCACCACCACTTCCCTGAGAAGTCCGTCAGATCTCACCCAGCTGATTTGCCCTGGATCACACCTCGGATCAAACGACTCGTGCAACAGAGAGACAGAGCCTTTTATCTCAATGACCACAACTGCTACAGGTCCCTTTGCAACCGAGTCATCCGCGAAATACGCACTGCAAGGATGTCTCACTACCCAATCAAATTGCAACATCTGAAGCAGACCAACATCAGTCGCTGGTATGGTAAGCTTAAAGAACTCTGTGGACTAAACAATAAGATACACCCCCTCCCCTTCCTTAGCCATCTCACTAATGTTGACGCAGCTGAGCAATCAAATAACCATTTCGCTACTATATGCCAGACGCTCCCCCGGCTTGACACAATCAATCTCCCTGTTTACCTACCAGCCCCCTTTCCCACTGACTTAGTAGAAGAATTTGAAATTGCAAAACGTCTGGACAAACTAAAGTTAAAACGCTCCACCAGCCCCATTGACTTACCGATGAAACTCTTCCTAAACCCCCCTGCTCCACCATCAATGCTTCTCAGTCAAGCCAGTTGCCCAGCTGACTGGAAGACTTCTTTTGTATCACCAGTGCCCAAGTCAACCAGCACACAATCCTTAAATCAGCTACGACCTATTGCAATCACCCCAATACCCAGCTTAATCTGTGAAAGTTTTGTGTTCGACTGGGCTTATGCTGATATTGTAGGAGCCGCAGAACCTCAGCAATTTGGTAATATGAAAATTTTCTCCACCACTCACTGTCTTGTCAGCTTTCTCGACTACATATACCGCCATCTGGAGTAACGAAAAACGTCTGTAGCTGTCGCCTTCATTGACTTCACTAAAGTATTCGACCTAGTCGACCACAATTTAATCATCAACAAAGCTATCGACCTCGGGTTTCGAAGAAGTCTTATACCATGGCTTACAGACTTCCTCAGTGACCGACGCCACGCTGTACGCTTACGAGGGGCTGTCTCCACCTTTCAGTCACTCACCTGTGGCGTCCCCCAAGGCACCAAGATGGGACCACTAGGCTTCCTTATGCTTATCAATGATGCTCTAAGAGAAACCCCTGCTCGCTGGAAATATGTTGACGACTCCTCCATTGGGATCAGCGTCAACAATTCTGCTCCCGACTATACCGCCCTTCAGGATTTATTGAACAGTCTCCAAAACTAGGCCACCAACAACCACATCATCATCAACCATACCAAGACCATGGTTATGCACATCAACCTCTCCTCCGACGTTGTCCCACCCCCTTCCATTAATTTAGATCCCAACACACTCCAGGTTGTAGATTCCACTAAGCTCCTCGGCGTCACCATAGACGACGAACTAAATTGGAAACCACATGTCAGTGAAGTTGTCAAATCCTCCAGTTTCCGTCTCCACCTCCTCTGCCGACTCAAGCCCCTCGGAGTTCCTGCACTCGAGCTCCTCAGTGTTTACTCAACATTCATACTTCCCAAGCTCACCAATGCCTCCCCTACCTGTTCTTCCTCCCTAAATGCCACACAACGTAAACACCTAGAAAAAGTGCAAAAGAGGGCATGCAAGACTATTCTCTCCCCTTCCTACTCCACATATCAAGAAGCGCTCAACACACTGACCCTCTCGGCTCTCACTGACCATTACCACGACCTCATCTGCAAATTTGGTGAGAAGCTTCTGCACCATCCTCGACACCGGATCCTACTACCACCTGAGATCCCTCGCCCGAGAATTGTTGTTCGACACCACAACCGCATGCAACCCATACGAGCACGAACTGATCGCTATAGGAACAGCCCAGTCCCAACCAGTGTAAAAATTATCAATAACTTGTCATAAACCAGTGTATTCACTCCCAGTAAATCCTACTTTTTGCACTGTCACTATATTGAAATGCCCTGTAGTTTGAGCTTCTTCCCACCTTAGTTATTATATATCATATTTGTATCACTTATGTTACTTGTATTTTATATGTAAATCAAGAGACCCATTCCCCAATTATGTAACTATATATTTTCAGCCTTCCGGCTGCTATGCTCTTTCAATACACCGTTAATTATTATTACACACACACACACACACACACACACATCCTTTCCACACCTTCACAATATTTTCTTCCTTTACTAATCAAAGACATCAAATACCAGCATTATATATGTTATGTTATTCACTAATGGTATGAATTAACAGCGGCCTTCTTTCTCACGACACCTTCTCGCCCTCCATCACACCCCCCACCTCACATTAATTACTTCACTTCACCTTGCTATAACACCGTCCACGAGGCAAAAGATACAATCTAATAACAGTCTATTTAATGCAGTTATTATTAAGCATATAAACATTCCAAAAATCTTGACATCCATACATTTGTCTTAATATTTTTTACTTTAATTCAACAGTATGTTTAATATTGGGCGTTTTCTATAACAATATACAGCTCTGTCACACTGCACAATACCTGACGAGACCCTATAAAAGCACTAGTGAGGGGGGGCTGTACATGTAATTATACGTTCAAGAGAAAACTTATTTAATGTGTAGCTTGCTAACCTCTATGACAGCCATGAGGCAGCGGTCCAGGACGGGTCTATAGGGTGCGTCGTGGGGGATGGGCCAGGCGGACTGGCCAGGAATGATACTCTCCCGGCCGATGTATAACTTGGGTATTCCGTCCGCCCCAGTGTATAGTTCCGCTATCTTTAGCTGTAGGTAGCGTCGCGCGTCCAAATGAGCTTGTCTGACAATCACAGTTAGTGTTAGATCACTGGCACCAAAAATATTTATAATTCATGCGAATACAATATACTCAAGTGTAAACAAGCTAAAATATCTGGGCAACTAAGAGAGGCAACAAAGGATTTCAATTTAAATATTATCACTTGACTTTATAGTTTAAGTATGGCTTGCACTGGTCACTACACTGCAGCCTCACAACAGTAAAACAAACTTTGTTTCCGTGGAGTTCAATGAATTTTTTTGATAAGTGGCGGTGTTTTGAAAGATATGTGTAAATCTTTTCTGCTGCCAACCAAAGAGAAACTTACTTTCTTTTAACTGCCTGTTGGTATCCAACGATTACTGATGGAACGATGTGCATCAGTTGGCCCAGTCTCTTGAACAGCTGTGAATCTGACTGGCTGAAGAAATTTCTGAATTCTACTCCATACGAGGGCATCGTTATCCTGTGGTTTGTCGATAACTACTCACACATGCACAGACGCACGTAAATTGTGTGTGTATATATATATATATATATATATATATATATATATATATATATATATATATATATATATATATATATATATATATATATATTGATAAAATCACGCGGGAAAGGGGAAACGTTGTTTCATTTTCCCGTGTGGATATCATTATCTTATCCACGTTTTCATTTGATTTACATGAAATATATATATATATATATATATATATATATATATATATATATATATATATATATATATATATATATATATATATATATATGCAAGTAAATCACTGTAGTGCGCGTGATCTAGGTATATGCTGATAACCACAAGGAAGAAAGAAAAACGAATTTCCCAAGCGCTTTCGTGTAATTCACATCTTCAGGGAGTACAGACTAAAGAAAAGTACAAAACAAGGTGTATTATATACAGAGGAGGGTGAGACCAGGTCCACAATGGTCCAGGTATAGTAATGACCCTACTAATCTTTAAATAGCACCGCAACGGTCATGGTTCAGGTCAAGAGGGTGGATACCAACCTTCTCACCTGATTACAAATCTTCTTAAATAAGAAGATTTGTAACAAATAACTGACAACAGTAAGGTAACCAGGTGAAGGTTGGGTCACCTTACCCTGACCTGACTACCATTCGATTGCGGTGCTATTTAAAGATTAGTAGGGTCATTACCTAATACCTGACCATTGTGGACTTGGTCTCACCTCCTCGATATATACACACCTTGTTCATACTACCTGTAATCCTAGATTTTAAATATTTTCTTCCTTGTGTATCATGCATATATATATATATATATATATATATATATATATATATATATATATATATATATATATATATACAAAAGCGGTGTATCCAAAACATCCTTTAATAATATAATAAAGTTATTTCTCACAGCAGTATACTACTTACAATGTTCAGACATTGTGCATGAAGACAGATGAACCCGACCTTTCTGCTACGCGAGCAAGCTCCTGGGTTGTCTCGGCACGGGGTGGGTACTTGGGCAGTGTGAGGAAGGCGGTGAGGTTGCCACGATAGGTAGACCCGATTATAAGAGCGAACATCAACCAGGAAGCCACCAGTACACGGCTGGAGATGACTGTGGGCAGCCGTCGTGGCAAGTTCTGTCCTAACAGCATCCCTGTAACATCCTGCACCACCGTTCCTGTGGCTATCCTGTCCCCACCATCCTTCCATTCACCAACACGAATAATCTGCAATAATAACAAGTTTCAGTCATAACATCAATATTACCCTCATTTCACTACATTTGGAATTATTTGGTCCTCAGTAACTGCCAGTTTGGTTCCCGTTCATTTATTGGTCTATTGATGTACACCAGATTGTACTGGTGACCTGTGGTTTGGTTCACAGCAGTGTTGCCTGTCAAGGGTGTGTGTTCTGAAGTATAATTTTATGCATTGCATTGCCCTTCATAGGACATACTTTTACGCAGTAAGGATTGGGGACATATATGTGAATCAATTCGTGGTTCATGTTACGGGGTAATGGATAACTACTGATTGACAGACTATTTGGTCTTCTTGGGTTCCCTATTGACAATGACTTATACAGCTTGCTAACTAAAGGTGTGATTATATTGGCTGCAATTTTTGTGCCTAAATCAAATTCTTGTCAAGTGGCCTTTGGACGGACCATCTTTGAACACAATGGGCCAAAACATTAATCAAGAGTCAGATGAATAGCGACATTTTCTATTGATGTCATCTTTTAATGAGGAGGTACAATACAGTACAGTGTGCTCCTTGAAGGGGTGTCGAGGTGAAGTGGTACCTAGAAAGAATTATCCCAATAATAAGAGGATACTCAACATTCATGTGTCAAGTTACTTAAAATTATATAAATTTTTTGTAACAGCAACATATATCTAGGATTTTCGTATCCTAAACTTATTTTTATTCCAATCCATTTGTCAAGTAATTCTGCATCACCTTTATGGAATGACAAAAAAAAAATTACAAAACCACATTCATAAGTTATAATGTATGACATCCCACACAGTGCAGAGTAATTTCTGTGTATCATTCATAACGACACATGAATATATGGAATGTTTTATTAGTATTACGTAACTCACCAGCAGCAGGATCACAGGGGTGAGCAGCAGCGCCAGCAGGACGGCCGCCCACACCAGGTCAGTGAGTGGGTAGTAGAGCGACTGCCACTGTGGCTTGATACCCGGCCGGGCCATACTGAAGTCCAGGGATGCATATTCGTACACCCATGAGTAGTCGTAGCGCTCAAGGCGTCCAGGCAGCATGATGTGGAACACAGTTGCCATGAAAGACACCCGATCCACTACACGCTGTGTAACCTGCAACCACACTATTGTCAATGGCATCGTAGAGCAACTTCCATCTACTGTATAATTATATATAGTTTATTTTTCATCTCAGTCTATAATGTCCGCTGGGGTTGTCGTGTGAGTTTTGATGTAGCTTAGTGGATATGATGTGTAATGTGGATTGGGATCTGACGTGATTTATTTATACGAGTTCGTGGTGTCATACGGTCCAGGAGTGAGGTGCTTGGCGTGGGGTCAAGCGGGAAAGAGAGCACTAATACCTAGGTTAAAATGCAGTTTCAGGTTGCGGGTGTTATTTTGCGGTGAAATGGCATAATGTAGTGTGGCAGGTAGTGACGTGCTGGTTTAGTGCCATTTCTTACTCACCTCTGCCCACGAGGTGGTGGGCACGACATTAATGGTAAAGTTGAGGGAGTCCGCAATTGATTTTAACAAGAAATAGTCGGTGCCAGAGTACTGTTTTGCACCATCAGATCCCTTCAGTTCGCCCCAGTATGGCGCGAATGGCAGGGCAGTCACGTTCACCTTTGCACCATTGAAGCTGAAGGCAATAACGTTCTTATTTAAATACTATTACCATTTGGGAGCGTCATCTATTCGTGACACGATATAAAACTTCAATTATTCTTATACAAAAAAGACAATCAGCCATTACTTTCCTAATGATAAAAATTTTATGTGTTAAAAGAAGTGCCATCAATCATGGGCTGCTCCTAGTTATTATGTCATGATGGCTCCTTCAGGATACATGCAGCGTACTAGACTGCGCATGAATGAGACGTGGAGGGGTAATACTGGGTGGGCATCACGAGCACCTTAGTCTCATGTGATGAAAGACAGACAACCTTTGGTATGGAGGGAGTCGCTTGTCTATGACAATTGAGTAGTGGTAATATTGTTAAGGTTATATCTACTAGGATAACACTGTATCAAGTGTCTGATGTTTGATGCCTTACAATAATTATTAAAAATTTAAGAGGATGCATTTTTAGTTATGAAATAGTTTTTCATTATTATGCATATTCAATATGTATTTATTCTTACCTTAAACAAAGTAATTGAAAAATGAAACAACAGACAATGAATTAATATAATCTTTACACAACAACAACTGGAAATACCCATAATGATAAACTGAAAAATCACCAGTGACACACCATGACATACTAAGTATAATCTCAGGAAAATTTATCTTGAGAGACTCTTGGGTTTCATGTACACTAGGTGATAAACAGTGAGATGCTTTGGTCGATTTTAAATCTTTATTGGTACTGAAGACACTTGAATTGTGCATGTGATTTAAACATGAAATTCCGGCAACACCTAAGACCAGTATGAAATGACTTTCAAGACAGTAATGTATTTTACTCGGGAAAATTATTTACATATTATTAGGAGATCTACGTAATTAGGTGATTGCCCGTTTTAGGCTCCAGGGAGAGGTGAAATCATATAACAGTACTTCTTACGGGTAGCTTGTATCGTCTTTTTCAGGGGCGATCACAGCAAGAGACTGGTGGGAATATTACTTTGAGCTTCTTGTATAATTTGATACAAATTGTAGGAAATGGTATACTTTAGTAGGTATTACTGAAGTCTTCGGCAATAATATTGATCTTCTTTGCAGTTATTATTAAGTAAAATATACGTGAGCATAACTTATAATTCTTTATCATTAAGATTAATCCTTTTGATAACATTAAAGGAAAACCACAGCGACGTACGTGCATATGCAAGCTTCATTGATTACTGCATAATTACTTTGAAAATTTAGGCGGGAAGAGTGAATGTCCTCTCTTACGAGTTGTGGTTTCAGGAAGCAACTCTCACCACCTGAGCTCGCTCTGGGGTGTATAGCTGAGTGGTGTACACGCTGACCCTGTCCATGGTGAGAGTAAACATTATATTACTGATCAGCAACTTTCCCAATCTGCAGAGTTTTAATTCAAAATTTACAAGTACAAAGCCCATTTAATTATTATACAATACATGTACAATTGTGCAGCATAGTCCATCAATTCCTCACCTTCTATTGATACACGATAATACAGTACTTAGAAATACTGTAATACATTCACATAAACATGTACTCAAATGTTGCTATAAGACACATAGTGCTAAGAAGTGCGACCTAACTGAGCCACGAATTAATTTAATTATTTACCAGTATATGTTTTGAATATTTTCTAGGTTACTTAACGCCTGAAGTGAAAATAGTAGTTAGAAGAATCATTTAAGCGATATTAGAATATATATATATATATATATATATATATATATATATATATATATATATATATATATATATATATATATATATATATATATATATATATATATATATATATATATATATATATATATATATATATATATATATATATATACATATAGATGTCGTGTTTAATTAATATATCAAATTCACCCTTAGAACAGAAAAATTTTTGTAGTGAAAAAAAAAAGCTTTGTGTTACAGGGTGATGCGCCAGCCATGTATTTGGAAGCTGACAATGTCTGGAAATAACAATGTAGAAATGTAGATGCACTAAAAAGAAAGGGTATGCAAACGGGTTTTGAGTGTCCCTAATGACAAGATATAAAGGCTATATTCTCTAAACCTTTACTCACAAAAGGGCATATAATACAATTAAAACTCTTAGGTTGTAAAAAGGCATATCAAGGTGAAGCGATGCCCTTTGGCTCTGCACTGATCTTCCTCATTACCGTTGTATGCCGCTTATTCAATGAGACATACACTATGACAACACAGTCTTCACGTCTCTCAGTTATATCCTGGATGTTGTTAATAGTAGTAACATGAATACTCAGGTGTTATCACCATAAATAACCGAGTATGATACGGTGCAGAATCGACCATTGGTGCACTCGCGACGTTACGCTCCCATTTTGCAATCAATAGTCCTTTTCCCACAAGAAAGGGTCATGACTTCTCTTTCTAGCATGCCCACGCCATTCACGAACACTGTTACTCATTGATGAACTCGTTGTTAGAATTTTTTTTTTTCCCCAAAGCAAAAGTGGTCCCTCTTTCCCGGCAGACTCAGTGACACTCAGCATGGTGCTGATTGATAGTGAAAGTCAAGAGTGTAACCCGGCGCTATTTGGCTATGTCGCCACATTCGAAACCCAAGGTGTTTTAAATAATTCCTTATTCCATATTTTCTTTCCCTTCTTAATTAATTTTATTCCTCTCATGTTGAAGAGTTACTCTGGATAGCCATGATCATTAGGAATGAATGTTACATGTTAAGTCATTAAATTACCAACATCATACTAACACCTTCTCTTCGCCACACATCGTCTTGATTATATTCTGGTTAGATAACTAGCACATGTAATTAAGAAAAATATTTTAAATCCAAAGTAACGTTTTCAGCCCATTAATTTACAAAGTAGATTAGGAGAAACAATGTGAAGTTTTGTTAAAATTCTTGATGGGATGGAAGTGGTGTCTGGCGACTTTAATGAGCAGTTTTGCCATATGTCGCAATAAAACTAATTGTATTCTAATAAATACTATTTAAAATTTTGGTAATTTAAAGGAACATTTATGGTTATTGATGTTTCGGTACCTCACTGTTATATTGCAAACATTTAACAAACAATGAACCAGTTTGTTGACCAAACTGGAGTGGTCCATTGAAGAATTGGCGAGGGCCAAGTTAGAAATTGAGAGGGCCATGTTGGAGAACCTGAAATTAAGGAAAGAGCTGGCGAAGTTAAAAGGAGAGGCTGGACGAGTAAAGCCAGTGTCTGACGAAAAATCAAACGAGTGGAAAGTCGTGAGTAGTGGCAGGACCAAGCTGGTGGTCAAGAAGCACTCAAAGGATACGACAACAACGACAACAACAGCTAAGTGTACCAACCCGTTCAGTCCCTTGATAGACGAATTGGACGTTAGTACAGTCAGGGGCAGGGATGACAAGGAAGGTATAAAAACTTTAATTGTTGGTGACTCACAGGTAAGGTACATGGACAGGGCCTTTTGTGGTAAAAACAAAAATAGGATGAGGGTGTGTTTGCCAGGAGCTGGGGTGGGGGATATAGTTGACAGGATGGACAATATCCTGTCTGGTAATGGGAACAAACCCATTATCTGCCTCAGTGCAGGAGGCAATGATATTGGCCGGTGTAGGAGCGAGGAACTTCTTGATAAGTTCAAGGCAGCCATAGATCGTATTAGGACTAAGGGAGGGATCCCTATCATATGAGGTGTCCTGCCTAGAAGGAGAGTTGGCAGTGAATGGTTGTCAAGGGCAGTTGGTGTTAACGACCGTCTTGACAGATATTACAAGTCAATATCAGTCCTATTCATTGACAACTGGGACAACTTCTATGGCAGAAGGGACCTTTATGCTAGGGATGGGGTGCACCTGTCTAGGGATGGAGTAGCAACCCTGGCTGGGGCTCTAGAGGGGGCAGTTCAAAAGATATCGAAGTCTTTAAACTGCTAAGAGAACATAGGAGCACGGGGGTGGAGGAGACTGCAGTGGGAGCGGGTAAACAAGGCGAAAGATTACAGGAAAATAGTGTTAGGAATGATGACAAAACTAAATTAGACAGGGAGTTTAAAACTAAACGCGGTAAGGGAAGGACTCAGAACACGACTAACTTAAATGTATACTACGCGAACAGTAGAAGTATGAGAAACAAAATGGATGATATTAAGGCCTTGGTATGTACCGAAGAAATCGATATAATTGCATTCACTGAAACATGGATCAACCTAGACACACGTGAATTACCAGTCTAATACCAAATTGCGGGTTACAAACTGTTCCATACCGATAGGCAGACCAGGAAAGGAGGCGCAGTAGCAATCTATGTTAGGGATAATCTGAAGTGTGAAATAAATAAGGAAATAAATACTGAGAGGAATACAGAAACAATTTGGATAGAATTAAGCAACGGTCGGGAAAAATTAATCACAGGAGTAATATATAAACCCCCTAATCTTGATAGCGTCAATGAGCGACTTATCTGGGATGAAATGCTGAGGGCTTCCGCCACACAACAAAGTCTGGTATAGCAGGCGACTTTAACCTTGGCCAAAATAGATTGAATTCGTCCTACGTGGGTAATTCCAGAATCAGAGGATTTTCTCGAGACGATCCAGGACTGTTTCCTAAGTCAACATATAACCGAACCCACACGGGGTAATAATATACTGGATTTAGTTCTGACGAACAGAGAAAACCTCATTAGCAATGTCGAGGTAGGAAACGAACTTGCAAACAGCGATCACAAAGAAATTCGATTCCAGTTAGATTTTCAGGGCAGACGTAAGGAAAATTCCACTAAAGTACCAGATTTCAGAAGGGCAAACTTTGACAGTTTAAAGAGGCAGCTGAGAGAGGGGTGTCGCGCTTGGCCGTGAACCTGACAGATGACACCGACCTGATAACGAGATCTGAGATTGCCGAGTTCCACGATAATTTAAATAGTGAGTTACTTAATGCACAAAGGCAGAACATACCATACAAAAAACTCAGATCAGACAACAATGACCCCAAATGGATAAATAATTATTTAAAGAACATCATTGGCCAAAGGAAGGCTATAGGTAGAAGGATAAATCGTGGCGAAATTCACCTTCGGGACTATTATAGGGTATTGGCGAGTAGAGTTAAAACCGAGATAAGGAAAGCAAAGAGGAATAATGAGGTAAGGATAGCAAGGGAGGCGAAGACAAACCCCAAAGGATTCTACCAAATGTATCAAACTAAAACACGAGAAAAGATTGGACCAATACGGTCAGACTCCGGCGAGCTCACTGATAACGACGGAGAAATGAGCAATAATTTGAATAAATATTTTTCAACAGTTTTCACCACCGAAAATCTAAACATGATACCCGAGGCACCGACTCTATTCAGAGATAGTGAAGAAAACAAATTAAGTGAGATAGTAGTGACTAGTAACGATGTTAGTAAGCAAATAGACAAACTAAAGCCTAATAAGTCACCTGGTCCCGATGAGATATTTGCCAGAGTATTAAAGGAATGTAAGGAAGAGCTTAGTATGCCCTTAGCAAAGTTGTTTAACATGTCCTTAAAAACAGGTGTAGTACCAGAATCCTGGAGGATAGCGAATGTAATACCGATTTTCAAGAAGGGGGATAGATCACTATCCTCTAACTACCGCCCAATCAGTCTAACATCAATAGTAGGCAAATTACTGGAAGCAATCATTTCAAACTCTATTCGAAATCACCTGGAGAAGCACCGATTGATCAATGATTCCCAGCATGGCTTCACAAGCGGACGTTCTTGCCTAACTAATCTATTAACATTCTTTTCATCAGTTTCGAATCAGTGGACGAGGGGCACAATTTTGATGTGGTATATCTCGACTTTAGCAAAGCCTTTGACAGAGTCCCCCACGAAAGACTAATTAGAAAGGTAGAAGCTCATGGCATCAAAGGTAACATCCTTAAATGGATTAGGGCGTGGTTACAGGACAGGAAACAGCGAGTGAGCATTAACGGCACTAAGTCCCATTGGAGCAACGTCACAAGTGGAGTTCCCCAAGGCTCAGTACTTGGACCATTATTGTTTATTATATACATAAACGCATAGATATCGGCATAGACAGCAACATAAGTAAATTTGCTGATGACACTAAAATAGGACGTGTTATCAAATCTGACGAGGACTCGCAAAACTACAGGAAGATCTAAACAAATTTTTTGGAATGGTCTGAAAAATGGCAGATGAAATTCAACGTCGACAAATGTAAAGTACTCAGTATAGGAGATGTAAACAGGAAACCAGATACCAGATGAACAACGATGCCATAGAGAAATCCGACTGCGAGAGAGATTTAGGAGTTAATGATAAGTAGGAACCTTAAGCCAAGTAAACTAGGCGTAGGTCATCAAAGGAGTGTTAGTTACTAAACTGTATCTTGCTCTTGTGAGACCACACCTGGATTACGCAGTTCAGTTCTGGTCACCGTATTACAGAATGGATATAGAATCCTTGGAAAGAATTCAGAGGAGAATGACAAGACTAATCCCGGGCATTAGGAACCTTGAGTATAGAGACAGGTTAAAGCATCTTAATTTGCACTCCCTCGAGAGACGTAGAGCGAGGGGCGACCTGATAGAGGTGTATAAGTGGAAGACAGGGCTAAACAAAGGGGACATTACAAAGGTACTCAAATTATCCAACCAGGTGCGAACTCGTAACAATGGTTTTAAATTAGACAAATTTAGATTTAGGCGTGAAATAGGTAAACACTGGTTTGGAAACAGAGTAGTGGATGAATGGAACAAGTTACCAAATATCATCATTAACTCGAATACCCTGAATTGCTTCAAACATAGGTTGGATGCTCATATGAGCAATAGGGGTTGGGTGTAAACGGGACTGCCCAGTATGGGCCAATAGGCCCGCTGCAGTTTCCTCCATTCTTATGTTCTTATGTAATTCCCTACCATGTCTATAAAGAGGGTTAATTACATATCATGATGAATTTTGCAATAATTATACACTATTAGGCCTAAAATACCCTTTTTATGCCATTGTAAGGGCAGAAAACGATCCTCCGGCTAGTTACCGCTGCTAACTCGCTCGTTTGCTGGTGCAGACGACACTTGGGGTGGTTGGACGGAGGTGATAACGGCAGCAACCCTCTCCGCCGCGGGCAGATTCAACCCAGCCGCCATACCGTCAGTATCTAGCTACCCTGCTGTCCGTCAAATTCTGGCTGTGATCTCATCATAGGTCCTGGACTCGTGGGCTGTGTTCCCAGACCTTCACCTATCAACTGCCAACTCTCTGGTCATCTACCACTACCGCATACCACGACCATCAGTTCATCACATTCCGTCGGTGCCCCGGTGTTCTCCTGCCTTTTCAAGACGTTGCTGAGTGTGGAGCGAAGTGGACGCTTCCCTGCCCTGAGTGTGCATCACCGCGTTCCAGAACCTTCCCCCAGGGCCACTGCCGTAGGAAATATTTGTTCATTGTTTGATTCCATTAATTGCTGACTCCCCTTTATTGTTCGATTCTATTATTTGTTTGATTCCTTTAAGTGTTTGCTTCCTTTAATTGTTTGACTCCCGTAATTATTTGATGTTTGTTGAGTGGTGTCAGAGTTTTGTTATATTTTTATAGTAAAGAGATGCCAATCTCTAACGGTTGTTTGTTATTCCTCGGAAAACCATGGTCCTTGACTTGCCTATATTAAGATCCTGATTAGCCTGGTAAGGGATTTCTATCCCTAAGTCCCAGGCCTTTACAACCATAAACATTTTACAGCGTGGGTGTCGTGTCCTCCAGGTTGAACGAGATGGTGTTCATTGTGTATATTACCTGAGGTTGGGTGGTGTGTCCTCCAAGTTGAACAAGATGGTGTTCATTGTGTATATTACCTGAGGTTGGGTGGTGTGTCCTCCAGGTTGAGCAAGATGGTGTTCATCATGGAGAAGGTCCAGTGGGAGGACAGGAGGGCGTGGAGCTGTGGGAGTGGGAGGCTGGTGACCACCAGCAGCTTGGTGGCCCACACCAGGAGGCGGCCCTTGAGGGACCACTCGGCGAAGGTGTTGAGGAAGACCGGGTCGTGACTCACCACCACCACCCGCACACACCGAGACTCCATCCTCACCTGTTACAAAACCGGGACAAGAACCACAACCTTAATCATTTTGGCTTTAAATTATGATTATTAAGGTTCTGTGGCGGTTAGAAGGAATTAGGACTGCAAAGGAGACTTTTGTGCCAATTTTTGGATATCAGATGATTTATAACTGATCGCGCCAAACAGTTATGGCACACTAAAGGTTCTCAGTTCACTGTCAGCTTTTAGATAGTTATTTAGTATATTTCTCACTGCCACATTAATTATGGTCAGAATTATATCTGTGAATCCTGATAATGCCATATATAACTGTGGCAAAAATATTTAGAACAGATATACACCGTAAGAAGTATATGGTATAAAAGGGGTATTTTAGGCCTAAAAGTGTATAATTACTGCAAAATTCCTCATGATATGTAGTATACCCCCTTTATTGACATGGTAGGGAATGTTGCTGTCTATAATATCTTTTATGTTGCATTTGGTTCTTACATTATCGCCTGTTGGTATTTTTTCTCTCTGTCTCTAGATATCTTTGGTTCATTGTTTGTGAAATGCTTGCAATATAACACTGAGTGTGTACCGAAACATCAATAACCACAAATTTTTCTTTAAATGAAAAACATCTTAAATCATACTTATTAGAATACAATTAGTTTTATTGCGTCACATGGCAAAACTACTCATAACGGTGCCGAGAAAATTTAATTTGGATTTAAATTATTTCTGAGTAATTACGTGTGCTTCTTGGGTCATCTTAGCCGTTATAATCATGACAATGTGGTGAAGAGATGATGGAAATATGGTGTTGGTAATTTAGTGACTTCATGTAATATTCATTCTTAATGATCATGTGTAACCTAAGCAACTCTACTGTGCACCTGTACATGAGGAGGAGGCTAGATAATGAAGCAAGAAGGGAAAGAAATATATATATATATATATATATATATATATATATATATATATATATGAACCTGGGTTTGGATTATGCCGCGCACCTTCTTACACAGCCAATGACCACCATGCGGATGAGCGTCAAGCCCGCCACAGAAAGGTGGGATCTAGTTCATTGTTTTGGGAGTTATTTTTACGTAAAAAGGAATATTTTAAGTGACAATGAGTGTATCAGAGAGGGTCATGCTGGTGAGAAAGAAGTCATGAACCTTCTTTGTGGAAAATAAGTGTTGTAAAGTTGGAACGTACAGTAATGTCGT
Source organism: Homarus americanus (assembly GCF_018991925.1). Lineage (NCBI taxonomy): Eukaryota > Metazoa > Arthropoda > Malacostraca > Decapoda > Nephropidae > Homarus > Homarus americanus. The sequence goes on along the minus strand of NW_024737042.1, from coordinate 2,760,470 downwards.
GAGTTACCGTCCAACGGCCGGGAATCTTACAAGCCACCCTCGGTTAATTGTGTATGGTATACCACCTATAGTGTTTACGGTACTGGATGGTGGAAGGGGATTAGCGTCATACAAACGCTAATGTGAGGAAGATTAGTGCCGAGGTATTTTCATAGGGCTTCTATTCACCCTTTTGCAGCCTAAGGGTTTTAAATGTATTGATGTTTATATACACCTTTGTAGTAAGGGTGTAGAGAATGATAATATACCCTTTCTCTCTGCAAGTGTTTATAGGTGATAATATATACTTAAAAGGGTTAACCATTAAGGACATTCAAAAAACTCTTTTCATACCCTTTTCATAACCCCCCTTTGTTACAGTGTCTTGTCATCCAGTGACACAAGAAATATTGAACTACCGGACATATATTATTCGAAACCCTTGATCAAGGGAACTTTATTTCAGTTCAGAACTGGTGTTGGGATGGTTACTTACAGATGCAGCAGTGCCGGTCTGTGGTGTGAAACTCAGTTGCCAGAGACTCTCATGCTGTCAGGAATCTGCTAAATAAATCTGGTTCATCCCACAGACTGATCAAGCGGATCTCTGACAGAACGAGTGCCATTTATAGTTGAGTTTGAGAGCAAGTGTTATTGATAGAAGGACGAGGCGGTTACCTTATATTGGTTCTTTGATATTTTTACCATTTTGATAACCTGCTTTTGCGAGCCTGGCAGACCAGGTGAGAGTGACCTACCTATCGAGCTTGGTGGAGCAGGTGGGAGAGTGACCTACCTGTCGAGCTTGGTGGAACAGGTAGGAGAGTGACCTACCTCTCGAGCCTGGTGGAGCAGGTGGGAGAGTGACCTACCTCTCGAGCCTGGTGGAGCAGGTGGGAGAGTGACCTACCTCTCGAGCCTGGTGGAGCAGGTGGGGGAGTGACCTACCTGTCGAGCTTGGTGGAGCAGGTGGGAGAGTGACCTGCCTGTCGAGCCTGGCAGACCAGGTGAGAGAGTGACCTACTTATCGAGCTTGGTGGAGCAGGTGGGAGAGTGACCTACCTGTCGAGCTTGGTGGAGCAGGTGGGAGAGTGACCTACCTCTCGAGCCTGGTGGAGCAGGTGGGAGAGTGACCTACCTGTCGAGCTTGGTGGAGCAGGTGGGAGAGCAGCACCAGGGTCTCGTTAGCGTCCTGGCCGTCCACCACCACCTCGAACACCCCCACACCCCAGGGGCTCCCTCGTACTACACTCTCCTCCTGAGACATGAATTGAATTTATAACCATTTAATTATAATGAATAACAGAAATTCACGACTTAGACCAGATATGTAAAGGGCTTATATATATATATATATATATATATATATATATATATATATATATATATATATATATATATATATATATATATATATATATATATATATACACGACATAGAGATGACACGTGCTTTATTTTGATAATTTAAAGAAGTAAAATAACAGTTCGTTATTTTTTTCTTTGTTCAAGAGTGACACAACTTACGAGTAGGGAATAGATTGGAAATAAACCCTAGACAACACTTTAATGTTTAACAGAAAATATAACTAATTTCTAATCTTCAGAAAACATACAAAAGAATGTATTACGTATTTCTGAAGAATTTTGGAGGCTACATAAGAACATACAGCAGGTGGAGGCTACATAAGAACATACAACAGGTGGAGGCTACATAAGAACTTACAGCAGGTGGAGGCTACATAGGAACATACAACAGGTGGAGACTACATAAGAACATACAGCAAGTGGAGACTACATAAGAACATACAACAGGTGGAGACTACATAAGAACATACAGCAAGTGGAGACTACATATGAACATACAGCAGGTGGAGGCTACATAAAAGAAACATCACCTTGATGATGGTGGAGGGTGAGGTGGTGCCATCTGTGAGGAGGATGAGGGAGCAGGTGGGCTGAGACAGCGCCTCCAGCACGGCGCCAACACCACCACCTTCCACTGACAACAACTCTCCTACAACTGACCCAGACAGGAAGAATGATAGTTTGCCGGAATCTTTAATGTAGTATTATATAAGATGTGCGCGTGTGTCCCTGTATATCATTTTGGAAGACGGAAAATGTCTCTAAGTTACCCGTGTTACATATGTATATAGATAGAACATATTAATGTTCGTACATCGTTTCATAATTCGCTTCGTCCGTATACTACATTTGGACATCACCTTACGATGATCAAGGCTGGTTGAGGTACCTCAGAACCCTGTTTGTTGTATTTATTTTTAATGAATAGTTGCACATTCCTGGCCATCGCAAAATTAGCGAAGTACTTTGTTTTTCACTATGAATGTCGTGTTTTAAACTTTACTCTCCTGGATTTCTGATTTTCTAGACTGTCTTAAGTGTTCCCGCTTAACAATTTCCCTCACATAGTCCCTAAACTTCGGTTGGGCATATAAATATTTCACCAAAGCAGATAATAATGGGGTCCATGATCTGTGCTTATTAATGTTGTCGCTTCACTATTCAAGAATAATACATAAGAGTTTGCCCCATATACAAGTGCAGGTTATCCTTGTACAGTAGATGGTTGCTTACCAAACTCCGGTCATCACGTATAGTACCTGAGTGTGGAGGCAGCGGGAGGACGGTGTTGACGGCGAGGCTCACCATCATCAGTATTATTTTCCCTGTGTTGATGTTGCTCAAGCTGTCACCGAGCATTATCTGGAATCACACAGAGAACACACAGTAGGTCAGTGGTGGCCATTCTGTCTCCTAACCGTGGGCCCGAGTTCAGTATATGCCGGTGGAGATCTGGGATGTCATTATATATATATATATATATATATATATATATATATATATATATATATATATATATATATATATATATATATATATATATATAAAGGTGTGTGTGTGTGAACATGGCGCGACACAGCATTAACCCCTTTAGAGGGAAGGAGTTTCTTTCAAATGAATTAATAAAATCGTCCGGCTTTGGCCAGACTAAAATACTTAAGTGTGCCGCTGTCCTCTAAAGGGTGAAGCTAATATAACGTGGTATACGAGACAGCACTCAGTTAACAGAAACGTGATGCGACACAGTATTTATTCATGTATAAGTATGGCAGGACTCCACATAAGTGAGGTGTGCAGCACGCAGGACAGGTGTCCCACTAAGGGCTGACCCACGGGATACACACCACCTCCAACAACCACATTTACTCTCACTCAACACCAACACTCACAACCACTGTAAACACCACTGAAAACACTCGTCGCTAAATACACAACCTCTAAGGCGAGGAGCAGCACTTACACTTGTGGAGTTGTTGAGTGAGTTGTGTGTTGTGTCACCACCACGACCCGCTCCTTATTGCCTCACACACGCATCCCGCACTCTTTTTAAGTGGCTTCAGCTCTTTGCGACTGGGCGCTGCTGTGGGTGTTATTGCGAAATATAGAGTCTTGTTGGTTAATATCATTTGCAGCTCCAGGTCATAGGTGCGCTGGCGGGTGCGCGGTGTTGTGTCTGACCTTTCGAGATGTTAAATTTTTTTTCGATATTACACAATGATACACTTTAGTTAATAGATCACCTAACACAGATTAAACATTTTTATAAATCCATCTCGCATATATTATTACAGAGCTACCCTAAACAGCAAAGAATCATTACTATTTGTATGACTGACATCACCTGGTGTCATTACAGCGGGTCATTATTGAGTGTTGCACTGTGAGCTATTATGTGCGTGTCTACACGATCGTGTGTGTTAATGAATGTGGTTTTGCTTGTATGTACAGTATTGTTGATAGTTGTGTGTATGTGAGTGCGGTCTGGTGTTTACAAGGTATGGGGACGTTATTGTGTCTTTGTATTCTTAATCAGCGTAAGTAAAATTCTGTACTTCACTAAAACTCACCGGCGGCAACGAGGTACGAGTTGGAGACATTTTGCATGAGATATGTCACGTATTACTCCGCTTTATGCATCTTTCAATCAATTCAATTTTTTCAATTTCAATTGTTTATTCCTTGATAGAGGAAGCGGGATCCTAGTGCTGTCACTAGGTACCCCTGCCACCTTTCAATCATCAATTTATTGAGACCAAAACTGATTAACACGACCAATAAAATAAAGTGGTTGGTGTTGGTAGTGATGATGGGTGGGTGTTGTCTGGTAGGTGGAGGTAGTAATTGATGATAGCAGTAGGGGGTGTATATGAGGTGTGGTGAATATTAGGTACTGGTTGTAGATGACTGGGTCGTAAGTGATGAGCTTTGGGTGGCAAGTGATGGGTAGGTTGGTGGGTAATGATTAGTAGATGGTAGCGAGTGAGCTGTAGGTTATGGTGGGCGGTGGTAGGCAGCAGAGGGTGTGTGACGTGGTGATGGGTTGAATATAATGGGTGTTAGATAATTAGGTAGTACATATAACCCGGTAGGTGTTACGTGATGGTAATGGGTGTAATTTGCTTTAGATGGATGATGGATGGGTATTAATGGTGTGCTCAGTGGTAGTAGGTGATGGCTTGTATATGACAGGTGGTAGATGACAGATAGTGCACGAAGAATGATATAGTGATGTGTGTATGAAGGGCGGTGGGCAGTGTGTGTAGCCTGGTAGATGGTAGACATGCAGCACGACTTAGAAATCAGTTATGTGTGGAGCACGACTCAGAAGTGAATCAGGTATTTAGTATGATGACAGGTAGGGAGCACTGTGCAGCAGTCAGTCAAATATACAGATCAGCCAGTCATATGTGCACCACGATACAGCAGGAAGTCAGTCAGGTGTGCAGCCCGTAGGACAGGTCGGACCCACGGGTTACACACCACCTCCCACAATCACCTTTACTCATTATTAACACTAAACTAACACCAACAACCACTGTAAACACCACTGAAAAACATTCAAAGCTAATTTCACAACCTCCAAGGTGAGGAGCAGCACTTACACTTGTGGAGTTGTTGAGTGAGTTGTGTGTTGTGTCACCAGCACGACCCGCTCCTTACTGTCTTACACATGCATCCCGCACGGTTATGTATAGTACTGTGTGTGGCCTCATCAACAACACATGCGGATGGCTTCCTCGGTGAGTGCGTCACCACCACGACCCGTTCTTACTGCCTTAAATACAGTACATGTCCCACACTCTTAAGTGGTCTCACCGCCAACTCGCGCTTAACCTTCTCGGTGATTACAGTATATGTCGCCCCTGGGGCAACACGGGGTTAGAATGAGCTTCATCCTCATTAACATTTTACTGTCATTTTCCACGCTTGGAATCACCTTCTGGCAGCTCTTCATACTGCACGGTCTCTTGGAACCTCTTTTGACAGATTCTTAGCTCTAATGTCTTTTCTTACCACTCCCTATGTCTATCTTTGCCTACCTCTGGTTTTCCTCCCTTCTACATTTAGGTTCAAGCACCCCATGACCCAACTGGTCTTATCCATTCTCTCCACACGCCCAAACCACCTCAGCCTACCTCTAAGCAGGGCTTCGCCAATACTCTCAATACTCTCTTAGCTCATATTAAACATCCATCTCGCCATTCTCAATTCAGCTCGTCTAAGCCTGTGTATTTCATCTTTTTTAACTGTCTACGTTTTACTGCTATACAACATCCCGCTTATCATAATTACACTAAGGTTCAGAATATTTTAGATATGATTCCATTCTGTCCCTTAATTTTCTTCCATTTGTTGCCGAGTGAACGTAGATCATCTTAGTGTTCTGTTGGTGCTATTGTTAATGGTATTTTTGTGTAACACCTTAAGTCAATTATCTATTCTATTGTTATGCGTGTGAGTGCCCGTGAAGTTACTTGACCCAAGAACTGAAGAGTTTTGTTCATCTTGATATCCCCGTAAAACCCGCAAAAGTGAACGCCTTCCAGATTACTATAATTTGTGGCAATAGATTCCAATACTGAAATATAAACGTGAAATATAACATGCTTTTATTGATCACGGTGAGGGTAAGCAATAAATGATAGGGTTTGACTCAGGACAAGTTAATACCGTCAGTAAGCCTCGAGGATAATTCACTCAAAGTCTATTAAAGGCCCTTGAAATATTCACCAGTATGTGAAAGAATAATATACAGTGTGTGTGTGTGTGTGTGTGTGTGTGTGTGTTTTACCTTCTCTGAGCCTACTGGGTGTACTTATAAGGAGTGGGCCAATCTTCCACTCCTTTCGGGAATTGAACGTCTGTCCATTTGAGACACTGTGTTTTATTCGCTGTGTATATGTCTGATAGAATAAACATACTACAGGAGGCAACAGCTTGATGGAAGCGAAGTTAATAATAAATGGAGAGTTCTGGGTAGCAGGAATTCAAGAAAGTGAGAAGTCTATTAAAGTTGATGAGCTAAAGAGAGAGAGAGAGTGTAGCTACAAATTGTAAGAAAATAATTGAGATAAAGTGAGCACGTGTTAAGTGGGGGGAAGGAGACAGATGAACTGATGAAGAAATATTTTATAAGCATTAGTCCATAGGATAATTGGATATTTGTATACGTATGTTTGTCTAGTGTAAACATTTTTGCAATGCTTAAATGGGTTATTGCATACTCAGCCACATGAACTAGCAGAAAAAATATAATTAACAAGATCCATTAACTACAAAATCGTTCTGTTTACCTACTGTATTGTTGCGAGCCAAGAATACTTTTAACAAAGTTCACGGGCGTCCATACTGTTGTTTCGTATTAAAATGAAGTAATTGCAAACCTTTGGTAGAGTGTGAAGTCTACAATGTTCGCCTGGCCAATCATTTTAAATTCAAACAAATCTCTTCTGATATTAATTTTTCAGGAAGCGAGAGAGAGAGAGAGAGAGAGAGAGAGAGAGAGGTGCTAAATTGACTACAAGTATATCAAATGAACTCTTCAGGTTTTAGCCTTACCTGTTCATGGCAGTACTGGGGGCGAGGTTTTTCTTTGACCAGTGATTCAGTATCAATTTCAACGATTGTGGTTAAGGTGCGAGTCCTGGGTTGTTATTCATCATGGTTTTGGATTTTATGTTTTGTTTCATCACACAAAAAATAACTTTGACAGCTCTATGTGCTTCCAAACACTGTATACATCTCGAGTATAAAATTTCCGTTTCGGGAAACGCTGCCATAAAACAAACATCAATAAAATATTATGACTTGTTTATCTCTCTTAACAAAAAAAAGTCAGGCTGTAGTTCACGCCTTCTAGGTGAAGGAACATCCGGGGATGAATGAAGTCATCATCTTATTGTTGGTAACAGTGTGTGTTGCCATTTGCTTGTTCCTGAGGAAGCAAAGGATTTCTTTCTTCAGAAAAGATAAATGCTGACAATATTTCCCTGCATTCAATCATCTGATATTTGAGTTCAATGTAGAATTTAAGGTATAAAAATTTAACTCTTCTGAGAGAGTCATGAGTTTCTTATGTGTGTTGAAGTTGTTCTTGTTGACAACACTGTTCATGACGTCACTCTTCTTCAGTGCCTTCTCACATATGGTTCCTGGTGTATAATTTAGTTAACAGTGATATAATGCACTTCATCTTTTTTAAGTAAACTGACCAATATAATTTTTACTGCCGTTTATTACTTCTGCACCGTCAGTTATCTGCAGGAACATCACTAAGTCCCTCCATACTCACTAACAACAGAGACAAGTATCGTATGGGTGTTAGATCCGTTTGTGGTAGTGTCTAAAGGTTCCATCTTAACAAGGTCTTCGTGTATTGAGAAGTCTTTATCAATCGTGCGGATATAAACCAACAATAAGAAACATAAGAACATAAGAAAATAAGGAGTCTGCAATAGGCCGGTTGGCCTGTGCATGGCAGCTCCTGTCGAGAGTTACTACCACTCTCTATCATCCATGAATCTATCTAGCCTCCTTTTGAAACTTTCCAGAGTTCCCGCACTTACTACAAAGTTGCTAAGCTTGTTCCACTCGTCCACCACCCTATTTGTGAACCAGTTTCTTCCTATCTCCCTCCTAAACCTAAACTTATCCAACTTGAATCCGTTGCTCCGAGTCCTATCCTGCTCGGATATTATAAGAACTTTATCTATATCCCCTTTATTGATTCCTCTCACCCACTTAAACACTTCTATCATATCTCCCCGCACTCTTCGTCTTTCTAGGGAATGCAAGTTTAGTTTCTTTAACCTATCCTGATATGGAAGGTTTCTAAGTCCCGGAATCATTTTTGTCATTCTTCGCTGCACCGACTCTAGTGAATTTATATCCATTCTATAATAGGGGCACCAGAACTGAACCGCATAATCGAGGTGCGGCCTAACTAGCGCAAGATATAGTTGCAATAAGACCTCTGCACTCGTGTTACTTACACTTCTGTACTTCTGTACTTCTGTACTTTCTGAACATTGGATTTCAGTTTGAAAGAACGTGTTTACTTACTCGGTCCTCGCCACAGTCTGGCCACACACGAGCCACGTCCGTCCTCAAGTGTACAGTACACCCTTATACAACCTTCCCGTCTCTATACGGGATTTACAGTATTATTCACAAGCATCAGACAAACCTCGCATGCCGCATTACAATTTGTAGTTTGAAACTTTGAAAATTTATTTAAAGAACTTATTTGCTTCTTATGTTTAGGTGGTGATTCTCCTGCGTCCTGGTCACACGTGTACTGTAGAGTCGTACTGTGACCTTATGCTCTATTCCTGTGTTACAATTTTTGCTTGTTATCACACGACACCTCACACCTGAGTCTAATGCTGATCAACTGAGGTAGTGTTTGTTGCTAGTTTACTGGGGAATAGAGACGCGTAGAAGACAAATTACTGATGCCGAAGACCTTATCGTCCTCAGTAGTTACAGGTACCGATGCAATACTCGTCTTATGATAATTAAAATGTTGAAATTTAAAATTGTTGAAATAAATGGAAAATAACATAACGCAAACTAGGTAGTGGGTGGTTGGCAAGGGAATACGTTTTGCTAACTTCAAGCTGAATGATTTAGTAATATTGTAAATTAATCAAGAAATTTGGAATAAATTTACAATATTAATTAGTTTATGTTGACATGCTGCTGAAACACCTGCTTTTTCTAAACTGGTCGTGTTGAAACATAATACACGCAAAGGTACTTTTGTCTTCATTATGAATAATTGTTATTGGTGTATGTAAGTTATAAACAATTACATATACAATATTGAAAATATCTTTCTGTTAAAACGTAATAAGGCTGAGAAGTTCATTAAGCGTTTCATTATCTTCCTGTTATGTTAAGTCAGGGCGCTGTGCTGCGTCTCACCGTCATTAAGTATCACTTGACGACACCTTTCACTTAAGTTCATTAAGATAAAGATTTTAAAGACACTGGAATACAGGAATCATCAATTTCAATTTGTATATTATTTAACGGATATCATCTTCGTTATCTAAGACATATTAAAATAGAGAGAGGGGGAGGCCAGTGTAAAGTACGTGGTCACACCTGCCCTGGGTGCTACACACCTGACTACTGTGTTTAGCACCCAGGACAGGTGTCCCACTAAGGGCTGACCCACGGGATACACACCACCTCCAACAACCACATTTACTCTCACTCAACACTAACACTAAACCAACACTCACAACCACTGTAAACACCACTGAAAAACACTCGTCGCTAAATACACAACCTCTAAGGCGAGGAGCAGCACTTAAACTTGTGGAGTTGTTGAGTGGGTTGTGTGTTGTGTCACCACCACGACCCGCTCTCACACTCACTATAATTCATGTGGCTTCTTCAATATCACACCCACGGAATCTTGGTGCATATATTGCCACCACGACTCGCTACTAACTAGACACACCTTCTAGGAGTTTTTATTACTGTAATTGGCTGAGCGGAGTGAGTGCGACGGCTACGAAGAATTAGGATTGTATTTACTGTCTTGTGCACTTATGGTGTGAATATCGCTAGAGGACACTGGGTAAGAATAACAGTTTATCGACGACGCTGGGAGACCAGTTCATATCTTTCCCTAATGATTTTGTTTCTATTGTATGAAAGGAGGAGCGGTAAAGTGGTGGTAGTAGGGATGGTGGCAGATGGTGCTAGTAGAGGATGGTGGTGGTTGGGGGCGGTGGTGGTAGGGGGCGGAAGTGGTTGGGCGGTGGTGGGGGCGGTGGTAGGTGGTGGTGGGAAGGGGCGGCGGTGGTAGGGGTAGGTGGTGGGAAGGGGCGGTTGTGGGGAGGGGATGGTAATGAATTGCATTTAATTTAGTTGGGCGGATAAAGAGAGGTGGGGAGGGGGGGGGATAAGTAGCGAATGTGAAATGGCACTGGGTGATTGGTGGTAGCAGACAGGTGATGGTAGTGGCAGGGCAGTGTAACGCCTTCCTTCCACTACCCAGCCAGCAACCACCCCACCCCGCTCATATCCTACGCCTAAACTACCGTGGGTGGCCACGGGCCATTGAACTACTGTAAAGTTAATCCCCGCACTAATTAGCCTACTTGAGGCCACACGGTGATGGCGAGTGTGTACCTTTTAAAGTGTTGGGGACTGACCACACGGTTATGCAACCCAGTCGAGGTGATGTTGGGTTAATACCTGATGAGATAGGCAGCAATCTGTCCACCATGTAATGATCACTGTTTAATTCACTCATTCATAACTCTTATTCTGCTATACAGAAATCTCTTATCATGCAGAACTGAGAAAGAAAAAAGCCAGTTCGGCAAGAGGATGGTCAATTATTCACATAAACACAGGAAAAACTACCAAGGGGCAGTTGAGAGTATCTTTTAACCACATAATTTGGGACATAATCACGTCAGCAGTAGTTAGGTATATAACAGAAATATGAGTTGAATTATGTACTGCAGGCGAGGATTGGACTAAGATACTTATTTTACATTTGACTCTATATCAATACACTTGATGTCTCAAACTGGTCCATGACATTTCGATTTTATGTCTGAAATAAATTATATAGTATATACGGATTTGTAGTGGTGGTGTTGCTGTCGAGTAGGATAATATTACGTTCAATAAACAGTAATAACTTTGTTTCTCTTCAGTGGTGATACATATGAAGGCAATTTTCTTCAAATGGTCAAACTTTATTTACATACTTTGTTTTTACTGTGGCTTATGTATATTTTTTTCTAAATCGTAGATGTGTAAATGACATGGCCACATCTACACAAGGTTCTAGTTGTTCCAGTAATATAGCGTCATTTTACGTTTCCAAAATGTTTCCTTTTACAAAATCTAACTAATCCCGAGATGTATTTCTTGAAATATTTGGCCCGACAGATAGTGTTATACAGCTGGACTCAATTAGAGGTTCTAAATATATTTATATCTCAGGCAGTTTGGAAACAACATTTACGTAATTAAAATAGTGTCGTAATAGTGTCAGTCATCATACTTAGCAAATTATGAGGTATTATATTGAGACTGATAACAAACCAGTTAATAATTAGTAATTGTTACAAGGACAGGGAATGACAGGTTGTGTGTGTTGGTATAGTTTATATCAGAAAATTCGAAAATATGACTTGAACTATTTTCAAATGTCTTGATGTGTTGCATATCTACAGTGATATACATTGGTGAGGCTCTAATAATAAATAAGCCAGGACCTGGAGAACATTGTAACTTACCTATAAAGAATCTACCGAAAATTGTTGAAAGTTGTTTAAATTATTACTGCAAATGTTACAAGATGTAAAATCATAACCCTAACGTCTTTAATTCAGTCATTTCTTGTTTCCTATTATTATCTTAATTAAGCAAAACAGTTTCAAACATTCTAGATCACGATGATCAATTTCCCCTGCTGGCCTGCAGAAGCCTCAGTATAAGGAGCTCCACGACAAAGGTGATTCCAGCAATGCCGAGGCCCAGGAGGAGGAGGAGGAAAGCTCCCTGCAGGTGTGTGGTGGTGAGGGACCTGATGCTGCTGTCTGAGTCTGTCTTTTTTGCCACATGTTGCTGTTGCTGCCCCTTGCGGCTTTTCACCTGGGCTTGGAACAACAAGTCTTTGCTCCATTGCTCGTACAGTCCCGCCTGTTGGCAACATCAGACGTAAGAGCCATCACTTGTTGAAGCTGAGACTGGCAATTGTTGTTTTGTCATATATAGCTGCAGTAATTTTGAACTATTTCATAATGACCACATTAAAAATAAGTATCTATTACTAATTCCATAAGTGTTATCTTCGGTAAATGTTTATTTGTTTGCTTATACTGTATGAATTTGTACTCAATAATTCGAAGTCAAATCAAATTGACGTTGAAAATGTAAATAACTTGAGGAAAACAAGACATATTACTGACTGTTCAATAAACTTTATCACTAAGAGTAAAACTTATCAACTTGCTATACCTCGCCATTTTCTTGTGACTATATGAAAATTATATTTACATTTTTGCTAACTATAAATTACAGCGGTTTTCAAGTGTGAGTGACTGACCTCAATGACGGCCATGAGGCAGCGGTCCAGGACGGGCCCAAAGGGAGCATCGTGGGGGATGGGCCAGGCGGACTGGCCAGGAATGATGCTCTCCCGGCCGAGGTATAACTTGGGGGTTCCGTCCGTCCCAATGAACCGCTTTGCTATACTCAGCTTTTGATAGCGTCGTGTGTCCAGGTGTGCTTGTCTGCGTGATGCAACAACCGCAGGCAAAGACAACTATTGTTAGCAAAAATACCTCAGTGTAAACTGGAACACAACACAAAGCTTTGCAAAGATATTTACTACTATCCACTTGAAGTTAAGGATTCTAGTTGCACAATAGTTATTGTTCTTTTCCTTTTTGTTTTATGGAAGGGGCACAATAAGGCTTAGAAGTAATAGTAGTAGTAGTAGTGGTAGTAGTTAGAAGTGGTAGTAGTAGTAGTAGCCGTGACCTAACTCTCGAGGCTCCACACAGGAGAAATGAGAACGAAAACAACAGAGAGTAAGCACAGAGAATCCAGAATGAGGACCAATGCAGAATCCCTCCTCTGGTGTTCATAACATCTGGCAGAATGGGACCTAGTGAAAAGTGCTTCTATGCTAGACTGGCTGAAATATTATCAGAACTAAAGCAGCAACCTCGAGGTTTTATCAGGGTAACTGTTTTTGGCTTTAATGGGTAAGAAGACTTGTTTAGAAGGAAGCCATTACTTTTTACCTGACTTTACACACACTATCTGCTGAACTAGAGTAAAAAAAGGATAAGTGTGTACTTTGTTTAAAATGTATTCTAGAATATTTTAGGAAGATTATATGTTTTGAATTACATAAGAGACACTGTAAGACGTTAATGCATCAACAACACCTCTTGTATTTGGATTTTCAAAAGACAATCTGTAAGCAGCCGGCTTAAGAGAACAACTTACTTTTTGTCAACCGCCTGTTGTTGTCCGACATTTACTGATGGAACGATATGCATCAGTTGGCCCAGTCTCTTGAACAACTGTGAATCTGACTTGCTGAAGAAATTTTTGAACTCGGCCCCGTATGGTGGCATCGTTATCCTGTGTATAGAGGCTGTGTTTATATATATATATATATATATATATATATATATATATATATATATATATATATATATATATATATATACAGTATATATATATATATATGTATATATATATATATATATATATATATATATATATATATATATATATATATATATATATATATATATATATATATATATATATTACTTGATGCATAGAGGAATGCTGTACAGTACATTGTACTGTCCTTATGTAGAGTGTCCTAGAGCCACGTGTACACTACCTATCTGCAGTACTGACGAGCTCCTGTAGTGTCTCAGCACGGGGTGGGTACTTGGGCAGCGTGAGGAAGGCGGTGAGGTTGCCGCGATAGGCAGACCCGAAGATGAGAGCGAACATCAGCCACGTGGCCACCAGCACACGACTGGAGCTGGTCCTGGGCAGCCGTTGAGGCAGATTCTGTCCCACTAACATTCCTGCTACATCCTGTACCACTGTTCCCACTGTAATCTTCACATCATTATTCCCACCTTCATCCACACGGATGATCTGAAAAACGTTATGTCTCAGTAGATACACTTACACAATAATTTTTCATGATGCTTATGCGCACTGTGGTCACGTAATCGTTTATATACAATTATTAATCCGATATATGTACTGTAATAACATCAATATTACGTAACTCACCAGCAGCAGGACCACAGGGGTGAGCAGCAGAGCCAGCAGGACGGCCGCCCACACCACGTCAGTGAGCGGGTAGTAGAGCGACTGCCACTGTGGCTTGATACCCGGCTGGGCCATACTGAAGTCAAGGGACCCGTACTCGTACACCCATGAGTAGTCGTAGCGTTCAAGACGTTCTGGCAGCATATTGTGGAACACAGTTGCCATGAAGGACACCCGCTCCTCTACACGCTTCGCAACCTTCAATCACAGTCCGTATTACTGACATTGTAAAGGAGTTATTGATAATGAGATCATCTCATCTTCTAATGCTCATTATATAATCTATGGATGAAAAGTAACTAGGGGTGTGCTGTGAGTGTGGGTGTGTATCTTAGGTTCGATGTATGATTTCGTTTTGAGTGTTGTGTGTTAATTGTATTTGGTGTCGAGTGTACATTGATGTGGTGTGGTGTGGTGCTTTTGAAGCGTGGTATATTTAGGGGTTTAGATATAGTATGATGGTGTGCTGGAATAGTGACCCTTAACTAACTCACTTCTACCCAGGAATTAGTTGGTACGACGTGAATGGTAAAATTGAGAGCCGCCGCAATTGCCTCCAGCATGTAGTAGTCAGTGCCAGAGTATCGTGTTGTGTTGTCAGGTCCCTTCAGAACATCCCAGTAAGGCGGGAATGGCAGAGCGGTTATGTTCACCGTGGCACCGTGGAAGCTGAAGGTAACAAGGTAATCATTTATATGTATAGAACTAGGGAATATATATCACTACTATAACAACATATTAATTTTACTGTAGCGAATAAATCATAAGTTATTAGTTAAGGAAAATGTTAGTCATAAGTCCTGGCTGCATCAGTATACATAATATTCAACAGCGGTTCTTGGGCTCTTTACCATCTGTCTGATGTTTGGGATGGAGTCAGCAATCCGTTCGTGATAAAATAAACTTAAAGGAGTAAGTAGGATTCATTTGGACATAATTTTGATTAGGAGGTGGCAAAAGAAACAGACTCAGAGAGACAACACGCTGAGAGTTAAATGCTCGTGAGACTGAAACTTTCTTATCTATGTGTCTCTTGTGCTGTAAATGATAAGACAGGAACATAAGACATCAGGTTGGTCCAATAGTCCTAGAATGCTTTGACAATGTTCAAACGCAAGAACATTAAATATTTTCTTGAAATTGCAATACACATTTTTCGTATAAAAAAGTTGTGATTACGTAAGATAAAAATTATCATTACCAAGTTTTTGTCTTCGGAGTTTAGTGAATTTTCGACATTAGTAAAATAATTTACTTGTACACAAAAAAAATAATTGTCAATGCTACTAATGTCATACTGCCATAATTTTTAAATAATAGGAAGAGAATTATAACTTACAATTCTATTTCGTTGTGATTAAGTAGTATGGTTGAGACAAGGAATGCTTTATGGTGGTGGCATGCGTGTGTATAAAAAAAAAAAATAAATAAATAAAAAAAAAAAAAAAAAAATATATATATATAAATATATATATATATATAAATATATATATATATATATATATATATATATATATATATATATATATATATATATATATATATATATATATATATATATATATATATATATATATATATATGTGCAGATAATAGATATTATTTAAAAAAATTACTTTGAGAACTTTGGTGGGAAGAGTAAACGACCTGCCGTTAGTGCGAAGCCTCGGTTTGGTGTCCAGGAAGCAGCTCTCACCACCTGAGCTCCCTCTGGGGTGTATGGCAGGTGGGTGTACACGCTGACCCTGTCCATGGTGGAGGTAAACATGTCATTAATAATCAGTATATGTATGTATTTTACAATTTGTTATAAAATTCCCAAATACAAAAGAAGGAAATTATTGACTGATTTAGTAATTTTTTATACTATTTACACCATTTATACTTCAGAATTGCATTTAACTTTATAGAAATACAGTTTCGACAACAGTCTATTTTGTGGAATAATTTCATATGTACTGTGATACTGTTCATTTATTGTATACTCCTACTTATGATAATTACTGTCCTTTGCTTGCCTTGAAATGAACCAGAAATAGTCTAAGTGACATCCATTTAGAATTATTTTATTTATTTTCACCCATGGATATAAGGTGTGCAGTTAGCAACTAATGCAATTTAGTGCCTAACTATTGTAGTTTAGTACCTAACTACAGGAAAACTCCCACTGTATTCCTAAAACAAATGAAATCAGTTAACAAACACAAAAAACCTTCCTAACTACTGTAAATTAGGACATAACTACTGTAATTTAGCACTTATCACAAATCACATTAAGAAATGAATGAAGTATAAAGTTAGTTCATTACCTTTAGGTACCATGATTTTGTATAGTGAGAAAGTGGCATAGGAATAGAATACCTGTATATTTATTTGTGAATATTGGCAGAGTGAACGCTGGTGTAACGTCAGATACCTGTATGTACAATATTAAGAATTAACATAAAATTGGCAGTACAGAACAATACTGTTGAATTAATATGCCTGCCCCTTGCTTTATGAAATTATCAGGAATATTGCCAGTTAATTATATTACAGTATGTTATTTTAGTTTGCAAAATAATCAAAATTATTTTGAATTAAGACAAATTTTCCAATACTGTACAGTTTAATAATTTATTTATTGTTCAGTGTTTTACTATATGATCTGCTATCAATTTAGTTTTATCCTAGTAAGGCCGGGCTTAGAACTACTAATTCTTCCTATCAAAATTGTGATTCTTGGACTGGGCCTTCATATACAGTATATTGGTAATTTTTCATGGTTTCTCATTTGTATTTAAATTTTGTGTGGTTTTATAAATTAATGATATTTGTGGCATGATTTAATATACAGTACAGGTAGTAGCTTATCATTATTCAATTATTACACATTTTTCCAACCCTGATTATAGGTTAGGTTTGAACATTTCCTCTAAAATATATTTTATGTAACCTAACCTAACCTAACATAACCTAACCTAACCTAACCTAACCTAACAAAACCTAACAAACACTGCTAGTACGTACTGTAAGCACCACCAGAACAACAACCCAAACAGTGAAATATTGCATGGAAAAAATTTCTAAGGTAATTATTAGCGTCAGTCTCACAGGTGACACTTGTATACTATTACCTGAACAATCTACCAAACTCATTTTGTGTCATCTTGGATCGTTCCTATATAATATTTTGGCGAACTGGAAATGAATTTACATCTATTTATCACCAAAAAGTGTGTTCATTATTGTACTTGAGGCTACGAGAGGATGTTTGCCGGAATGCAATGGATGATCATTTGTGAGAAGCGCGATGGGGAGACGAAAAATCTTAGGAGTTGAAGGTAAACATCACGGTGGTACACAACGGTGACTTAAAAGTATGTACATTTCCATCGGAATTGGTTAAGATATTTAAATATTGGATTTCTTTAGTTTCTCATTTTAATTTACATATATTGTATTTCAGAGACTTTATCTATTCATAAATAACAAGTTGGAACTTTCAGGATAAGTCTTCAGGTGTCTACCCACGCACAGAGACTTATCCTGAAATGCTCCAATAACAATTCAGATTACTAAATAGTAACCCGAACCAAATCACGTATATATTTGGTTTAAAAAAAATGAATTATGGCTCGAAGGGCACTTTCGGGATAATAATAAGTAACCCGAATGTTAAAAAAAAATGCCGACTGTCTAAGTGAGTAATGAAAACTTAGTATTTAGTGTACTGCATCCACAGTGTCTATAAGACCCACTGACACTTAAACAAGGCTGATGGCCATAAATGAAAATCAACAATAAGGTGGGTGGTGTGTCCTCCAGGTTGAACAAGATGGTGTTCATTGTGTATATTACCTGAGGTTGGGTGGTGTGTCCTCCAGGTTGAACAAGATGGTGTTCATTGTGTATATTACCTGAGGTTGGGTGGTGTGTCCTCCAGGTTGAACAAGATGGTGTTCATTGTGTATATTACCTGAGGTTGGGTGGTGTGTCCTCCAGGTTGAACAAGACGGTGTTCATTGTGTATATTACCTGAGGTTGGGTGTCGTGTCCTCCAGGTTGAACAAGATGGTGTTCATTGTGTATATTACCTGAGGTTGGGTGGTGTGTCCTCCAGGTTGAACAAGACGGTGTTCATTGTGTATATTACCTGAGGTTGGGTGGTGTGTCCTCCAGGTTGAACAAGATGGTGTTCATTGTGTATATTACCTGAGGTTGGGTTGTGTGTCCTCCAGGTTGAGCAAGATGGTGTTCATCATGGAGAATGTCCAGTGGGAGGACAGGAGGGCGTGGAGCTGTGGGAGTGGGAGGCTGGTGACCACCAGCAGCTTGGTGGCCCACACCAGGAGGCGGCCCTTGAGGGACCACTCGGCGAAGGTGGCGAGGAAGACCAGGTCGTGACTCGTCACCACCACCCGCACACACCGAGACTCCATCCTCACCTGTGATAAAAACAGGTCATTGCCCACCATCTTCATCTGTGATAAGACCGTGTCATGATTCAACCGGAACTGACAGTCACACAAATAAAGAGTGTCGAAAACAGCTAAGACTGTGAGGTGTGAAACATAGTCTGGTCTTCCAGTGAACAGAGCTATTACTGACATATATAAGTCTTCAAATTAGGGAGCGCATCCTGTCAGTGGTAACCTTCCTGACCTCCAGGAGGCAGTCAATGGCATCAACTATAGACCTCGATGTAAGCAACTGGCCTGCCCTCTGACCTGTAAAAGGAAATCAATGGTACCGTAATACATCCCCCAGAGGACAGGTAACATGCTAGATTACGAGTCTGTATGTGTGAATCTTATACATTTAAACTGAAATAATAGAAATCTGAAATATATATGGGATGAACATGTTTTTATAGTGCTTGTGGTTAGATGAGAGTGAGTGAATTGTGGATGCATGTATTTAAGTATTTCAAACTTTTTGATCATGAATACTTACTTGCAGTAAATAACTGATATGATAGTAATTAGAGGCGCAACATTACCTGCTCGTCAGTTTGAACCTTAGTGGCCAGAGACTTTCATGCTGTCAGGAATCAGCTAAATAAATCTGGCTCATTCCACAGACTGATCTACCCGATTCCTGGCAGAACGAGCGCCAGTTAAAGATCAAGTTGGAGGTCAGATCGTGTTGAGGGGAGAACCAGTTGGTAACCGTATCAACAAATACAGGAAAGATGGAACTTGTGGAGCCTGGTGAAGCAGGTGGGAGAGTGACCTACCTCTCGAGCCTGGTGGAGCAGGTGGGAGAGTGACCTACATCTCGAGCCTGGTGGAGCAGGTGGGAGAGTGACCTACCTGTCGAGCCTGGTGGAGCAGGTGGGAGAGCAGCACCAGGGTCTCGTTAGCGTCCTGGCCGTCCACCACCACCTCGAACACCCCCACACCCCAGGGGCTCCCTCGTACGACACTCTCCTCCTGAGACATGAAATAAAAAAAATTCTTATGTCAGATCTCATAATCGTAATTGGAGACCTTGAACAGTTTTTTATATTTATATCTGCGACGTGCATTAATTCTTCCACTGAGCCAACTCAACCAAGGCTGCCAAGTCATAGCATCGTCTGACTGCAGTTCCCTTTGCAAGAACATACAGCAGGTGGAGGCGACATAAGATCACACAGCAGGTGGAGACTATATAAGAACATACAGCAGGTGGAGGCTACATAATAACAAACATCACCTTGAGGATGGTGGAGGGTGAGGTGGTGCCATCTGTGAGGAGGATGAGGGAGCAGGTGGGCTGAGACACCGCCTCCAGCACGGCGCCCACACCACCACCAGCGACTGACAACAACTCTCCCACACCTGATCCAATCGTGTAGAGAAGAATAATGGAAATTGTTAGAGAAATCTTTTTAAATGGATCTATAATCTATCGTTATGTGTACTGAATTTGCTATCTTCGTTGGACTGGGACCCCAACCCTCTAAGGCCTGCAGTGGGGTACAGTGAACTACAATTTAGTAGTTAAGGTACACATTGTGGTCCAGTGGATAAGCTACTGGACTTAATTACCTTGGAGTAAAAATTGTTTCCAATGGTGACCTGACATGGATATTTTGACTTATCAAGAGAGTGATGACCTAGCTTGAGAGGGTCATACCTGATGTCTGGGGCAGGCAGAGGACAACAGAAGCATCGAGGGTCATCATCATCACCAATAACATCTTCCGTTTTCTGTTGTTGCCATAGATATCTCTGTACATTATCTGCAAATGATAAACGATACACCGATGTGGTAAATTCGATTGTATAGTTGGGGTGTCGTCGATGAAGACAGAAACTCATGAAAAGTCTAGCTTTGGCAGATAGTAACTCAGTTTTGAAGAGATAGAGAGAGCATTTCAGAAGACATGAGCAAACTTTAGGTACAAATAACGCACAGTGTGAATATTAATCACTTGATGATTAAACACCCTACCGTAACCTAACCTAACCTAACCTAACCTAACCCCATTAGCGTTTTTTATTGTAGGGTGAAGTATAAGCTGGGATGCCTAATCTTCACGTGATCTGATGAAACTAGAGATTAGGAGAGAACGGATGAGATATATTTGTGAAGGGAAGTGGAAAATGTAATAGATGTTTGGAAAAGTGTGCGGGTATGGGGGGGGGGGACTGGGGAGACCTTTTCAGTGTTCGTTTGTATAAAAGTAAAACAGATAGAAGTTGTAGTAGGACTTCAAACACATCCAACGAAGCCCGTGTTGACGTCAGTGCACCAGGATTCTGGACGCGGGGACAGCGAGCCTTCTTCGACATCAGGATTTTTTATCCCATGGCCGCATGTCACCGTAACTTAGCTCTCGATTCTGCACACAGGAGGAACGAGAACGACAAGATAAGGGCATACGGGGAGACAATTCAAAACGTTGATCAAGGCAGCTTCACTCCTCTGGTGGGATGGGACCAAGTGCAAGATGCTTCTATGCCAGACTCGCGGAGGTGATATCCGAACAGAAGCAGCAGCCCAGAAGTTATGTTACAGCCTGGATGAGATGTCGACTGTCCTTCTCTCTCCTTAGGTCGGCTTTGCTCTGCCTCAGGGGAATGAGAGCATCGGCCCCAAAACCGACAACAGTTGCAGATATTGACTTTTAGGCAACAGTCACTGAATGTCACATAGATCTGCGGCTCAACTAACTCAACACAGCTAGGATAGCTACTTATGTATTAGGATATTTAATATTAAGGTAATAAAATGGTGGTGAACGTATGGCTATTGGGGGAGGCTGGAGGCCATTAAAAAAAGTAGTAGTAGGAGTAGTAGTAGTAGCTGTGGCTATTGGCGTAGGCTGGATGTAACGTAAAAAGTAGTAGAGGTAGTAGTAGTAGTAGTAGCAGAGGTAAGAGTAGTAATGGTAATAGTAGTGGATGTATTATTATAATTATTATTATTGTTATTATTATTATTAGTAGTAGTAGTAGTGTTCACCAGTGGTACCGAGAGTGTGGAGAAGTCGAGGTTAGTATTTGGATTATTTTTTCTTTTTGCTGAATTTCTTTGTTACTTCTAAATTTGTGTCCTGGGGATATATACTGTATGTATGTCCAACGAGCTACAATAACATTACTGTAGCTTTGTTTTTTATTTTTATACAGTTAATGGTGAGGTAAATCCATTTTCAGGCTATTATGTTTATTCATTAGTTATTTACACGTTTTAACTGGTTTGTTCTTTCCTAACTTAATTCTTAGTTTCCTTCTCACTAATGGATATTATTTTGTTACTTTATATAAGTGATCTTTGCCCTCATTGTATGATATTTGTGCAGCTACAGTACGAACGATAAATCACCTTAATCACAGACGTTATGTGGCTCCTCTTGGCCTATTACATAAGTTATCTCTCGCGTTACACAATTCACCTTCAGCGACGTAGAGTAATCTTACCTCCAATACATGACGCATCGGGATCTATGTAATGTAGGTCATTTGCTCTGATAGGACTCACCTTTATGGTTACAAGATCAGCCAATGAAATGCGTGACCTGATTCAATCGAAATCAAAGTGCCACTTGTATGTCTGGGGGTTGGCGACCACCGTCCTACACTCCAAACGTTTTTGGTTTAAACGAAAGATCAGGAAATAACGTCGAAAGATAACACCTGACTTAACTTAGTTCCAGTTGAGAGAAAAAATAAAGACGAAAAGATTCCCAATCTTAATTTTGTCGCCAAACCGATGCTCAGTGAGTGTATCTAGTTAATGTAAATGCTCAGTGTTGTATTAAAGTTATTTTGGATGTTTAATTTGGACTTTAGTTTACATCAACCAATTAGGTGCAGTCTTTAATTATCAATTAAGAGGAATATTCAACGCGTGAACCTTTGAGACTCCTTCAGCCAGAACAGTCTGATGGATAATCAGTAATTCTGCTAATGTATACACTTTACAAACTTGACTCGGGATTTTTTTTTCTAATGAAGAATATACAAACGAGAATATCAAAGACAAATTAAGGTTCGGTGATATAAAGTACAGGTCTTCAAGCGCTGTTTGTGCATATTATAGAGGCATGAGAATTATCACTCTGAGTTAGTTGCAGGATATGCAACAGGAGTGTAGGTCTGGGGTGTGGAACCATTATTAGTTCGTGAATCCTCAAGCCAAATTTATCCTAACCCGTGTATCCCCATGGGTATATACTGTATATATACCAATCAATGGCTTACGTGCTCTGCGAATATGCAGTCCGGAATTTATTGATAAACAATTTGATTATACCTTTAATATTGGATTGAACTTAAAGTACCCTAAATCTTTTATTGATAAATGTTTTAATATAGCTAAGGAATCCTTTTGTAGAACTGATCCTACACCTCCTCTCAAATTCCTCTGCAACTGAAAACCTGGAACGTAAATGTAACGTTTACTAATTCTAGCACTGTAAAGCAAATGCTAATTAAGAATTCTCCAAGCAATGCAGGTGGCTGCATTTACAAGGTTTCATGCAAAGAATGTAATATGTTCTATTAGGGCAAACGGGCAAGAATCTTGAAACTAGACTCAAACAACATAAATATAGTGTTAGGACAGGCCAGGGATCCAATCTTCGTTAGTTCATATGAGATAATAATCATTGTATTGAATGGGTTAATGCCTCCTGAGTCTTACCTTGTAATTCAATTATCAGCAGGAACATTGAGAATCTAGCTCATTAAACATACTGAATTAACCACGGTGCTACGGTGCAAGCAATCAGTCAGGTGTGCAGCAATCAGGACAGGTGTCCCACTAAGGGCTGACCCACGGGATACACACCACCTCCAACAACCACTTTTACTCTCACTCAACACTAACACTAAACCAACACTCACAACCACTGTAAACACCACTGAAAAACACTCGTCGCTAAATACACAACCTCTACGGCGAGGAGGAGCACTTACACTTGTGGAGTTGTTGAGTGAGTTGTGTGTTGTGTCACCACCACGACCCGCTCCTTACTGTCTCACACACGCAACCAACACTTATATTTAAGTGACTTTGTCAAACACACACACGGTTGCCGTGCTCATTGATTGGACGTCGCTGTAAAGCCTTTTAGAAGACGGAGATGTCATTGGTCGATGTCTTCTGAAAGTTTTGTCATAGATGCGTCAGTCGTTGCTCACCCCATGTTGTCTCTCCAGGCGCTTCGGGGAGTTACTGGCATAAGTGTATTTTACGGTTTTGCTAAGGTAAAATACTCAGTAAAAATGTTTGTTTTTAAATTTGATAGGAATTTCACTCTAAGAAAGAATAGTAGTTTAATAATTTATAATTCTTTGGGAAATTCGTAAACGAAATCATTCTTCTCGGGAGGTACTGAATGTGATGTCGGTACAAAGTTTCAGAGGGTTGACATCACCTGTACAGTGAGGTAACGGATGTCAGATTTTCGACGTTTACAAATTCGGATATATGTGGTTGTGTGGATGTGGGAGATGGCACTGGCCCCATGGTTATGTGTGGGTGTGGGAGGATGGTACTGGACCCGTGGTTATACGTTGCTTTGATAAGTTATGGTAGTTGTTAAGTAGTTGATGTGTGGATTTTAAATAGTGGGTGTAGAACTGAAGTAGTTGTTGTGGGTAGTAACTTCGATGTGGATATTAAGTATGGTGTAGATAATAAGAATGGTTTGGGTGTTCAATAGCGGGTGGTGGGTTGGTACTGTAGGGTTTAACTCAGAAGAAGAAGAAGAAGAAGAAGAAGAAGAAGAAGAAGAAGAAATGTTTGAGATAATGATGTTGAAAATATTATCTAAAAGTACACTGACATATTTTGTTAAGATTATATTATGGTATATTAAATTAGTCTCCCATATACTTAACTAAATCAAATACCTGTTCATGATTGGTGTCACGTAAGCCTGAAGTCGATTCCATTTTTACTGCATCTCTGGCATATTTGTGGGAGAATTTGCCTTTTTTTTAATTACTGTAATAACCTCTACATTCTGTGTTCTCTCGAAAAATTTAATCTAGTTTTGTTTAGACTTTATTCAAGTTTACATAAATCGTAGATAAGTAACTGGTCTATATTTTCTTAAGTCTTCATTGTATTTTTGAACAATAATATGAATATAGTATTGATATAATGTTTGCCATGTTTCCATGTTTGATTCAGTCGTAGATACTTGTGTAAAATCCTTCTTCCTCCCCGTCTTGTGTGATATCAGTCATTATGCCATCTGGAGGTGCCGTCTCGTGCGCTTGAAGGGATGAGCTGCCTCACCTTGAAGGGCCTCAGTCACCTCCTAAGAGACAGCCTTAGGTGCAGAAAATGTCTCTCCTGAGTGGGATTTTTGTTTCGTGAACTGTTTCCATGTTTCTGCGTTACAATAATTACATTTCTGATATATTCTCACAAGGTAAAAAATAAACAAGCTTGAGCTAGTGTTTACACCTTCAGACATCTTCCCTTGTAACACTAGATGCCGAGACGATCACTTCGTCTTTGTCACACGTCATTACTTTGAGTCTGTTACTTTTCTATATTCTCATTACATGTCACCACAACACACTCGACAAATTAACGAGGGAGAGTAAGAACTGACCATAATCTGTGTCAGGACGAAGCAGCAGCCGCGGACTAAACAAAATACAGGTATGTCTCAGACAGTAAATAAGTGAGTGAGTGAGTGAGTGACTATTGACGGTCTTAGGAAAGGCTGGCGCACCTGATGCATGACATAAAAATGTTAATATCTCGTGCTGTCATTTACCTGAATTATGGGAACAATTACTACACATTATCGCTAATCTTAGTTACCTAAAACCTTCACTCTTTCTTCCCAAAACGCTATTATAGTGCATGTAGATCCATGCTTGAATAAAGACGAAAGCTAAGGTTTCCATTGTTTCCCTTTTTCCTGTGTGATTTTATCAAGTATTATATAGATAATGCTGTTTGTTCTAAAGTTATTAGTCTCACAGGAAGATATCTAGTAAGCTATATATTTGAGAAATAATTACCCAGTAAATATTGTATCTATTTACCGCTAGAATCTCGAGCGTTATTGCGAATGTCAACATCGTTCACCCCGGCCTCCTCCTTGTGGTGTAGTGTTGATTGAGATGACGGGATTGGAATTAGCTGTTATATACTACTACTACTACTACTTTTTTTTTTATAAACATGGCCTCCAGCTTCCCCAATAGCCACACCTACGCCTCCATTTTATTGCCTTAAAATTAAATATCCTCATACAAAAAGTAGCTATGCTAATTGTGTTGAGTTAGTTAAGCCGCAGATCTATGCGGCATTCGGCATTCAGTGACTGTTGCTTCGTAGCCAATATCTGAGACCGTTGTTGGCTTTGGGGCCGACGATCTCGTTCCCTTGAGGCAAAGCAATGCAGACCTAAAGAGAGTGAAGGACAGTCGACATCCCAACCAGGCTGCAACGTAGCTTCTGGGCTGCTGCTTCTGCTCACACAACACCTCCACCAGTTTGCGTAGAAGCGTCTTGCACTTGGTCCCATCCCTACAGAGATTGTGAACACCGGAGTGAAACTGCCCTGATCCACGTTCTGAATTCTCTGGGCATACGCCCTAATCTTGTCGTTCTCGTTCCTCTTGTGTGCAGCCTCAAGAGACAAGTTACGGTGACATGCGGCCATGGGGTCGAATATCCTAACATCAAAGAAGGCTCGCTGTCCCCGCGTCCAGAATCCTCGAGCGCTGACGTCCACACGGGCTTCGTTAGATATGTTGGAAGTCCTATGATGGAGATTCTCACCGTCCAATGAAAGGAGGGTCGGTTCCACCGTGACGTCGTGGCAGATTTCCTTCAGTAGATTTGCTGTGAGATCCCTTACTTCGTCATGCCTCATGCATACGAAGCCCCCTTCCTTACACACCATGGCGTGGTCAATGTCATAAGATGAGCCACACACGCATTAGAAGGGCAAAAACCGCCTACTGGCCGACCGTACCTTAGAGCAATGACATCTGTGAATTCTTGTTTATTAAGGGTGAAACCTTTTGCCCTTATCGGTAACGTTGTTAGCCAGTTCTAGGCGCCGACCTCCTGTGCTATAGCTACTTTCTTTTCAAGTTCTCTGGCTCTTGTTACATCAGTTGTTGCAGTTTATCATTTTGGGTGTGCTGCCGTTCTGTCGTAATGGACCGTCGAATCTTATTTAATTCGTTGGTATCCACCTGACTTGCTGCATTCTGAGCTATTATGTGCTGAGTGAGGACTGCCGTGAGCTTAACAGAGTTCTGATGTTTTGTAACAGGAAGCTCCACCGGATTAGTCAATTCCATTCCTCCCAGTCTCGGCGGTAGTGCAAGGAGTGATCTTTCTGCTGGGGTAAAATAAGGATTTTTCACTACTACTACTACTACTACTGATAATAATAATAATAATAATAATAGTATTTTTGTATTTCAAGCTGCTGCTGAAATCCTCCCACCCCGACACTTAACAATATAGGGTAAATGTTGATATTCATTATAAGTTATACTGTATGTCAGATTTACAACAACAACAAAAGACAGTATAATACAAATAAAAATCTGAGTAAACAGATGTTATAATGTCTTCCCTACAGGACCCTCACGTTGATATCAGGTAATGTCAAAAGTTTCAAGGGACTTTAGTCCATAACATTTTAAAGGACTGATGACTCGATGGTTGGGTGGAAGGAGGAGCGTTGGAAGCGTTTTGTGTGAAGTGGAGGTTGTTGACATGACTGAAATGAAGGGGAAGCCTTAGTTCACTAGTGGATTGATAAAGCCTGGTAGTGATGATGGTGCTACTACTGCTGCTGCTGCTGATGATGATGATGATGATGATGATGATGATGTTGGTGATGATGTTGGTGGTGATGACGATCATGATAACGGCGGTAATGATGATGATGCTATTGGTAATGTTGATGATAATTTGTGGTGATAACTCGACAAATATTTTGAAACTAAAAAAAATGGTTTTATTTTCTGAGTGTATTTTGTGAAGGAGTTAATTAGTTGAGAAGAAGGAGGAAGTGTGGATAAAGACAATGAGTGATAATACAGAACAGCTCAAACGTATAGGCCATTACTTGCATAATTGATATGTCCATCAGCAAAGAAGAGTGGCATCATGTTTTATACTACATTGCTGTTTTAATTCACGCTAATTTCAACACTAGGTCTGGGACATGAGGCTGTATGGATCTTCATTTGTATCAAAATATACATTTATACACATAGTCTATTAGTGCCCAAGGGTGAGACCTCCACACCCACCTGGAACTGTTCACTGAGACCCTATAGAAGAATAATCAAACGAGAACAAAATTATATCAGACACTTTGAGGTTGGCCCCTCCCACTGCCGGACTAGTAATTATTATGTAAGCCAATGCGGAACTGTATGGTGTCATCCGGGAGAAATGACGAGGAATACTGACTAGAGTTGTGCTCTTGGTTTATGACACCCACTCGGCCACAAATCCCATGTTACTGAAATGTCTCTTCACGACCCTCCCTACAGCCCAACCCTGACCCAAGGTTACTCTTATCCTGATCTGCAACCTGAATTCTCACCTCCATCAGCACCTTCAGGATGATGAGCTGAAAGAGGCTACTGAGGTGTGGTTTGAGGAGGAGGTGGGAGATTTCTATAATAATGGCATAGTGAGTTTGAAGGACAAATGGAATAAGTGTACTGATGTCAGGGGAGACTATATTGAAAAATAAAATAGAAGTTGTGGTTCGTCATTTTAATTATACATTGATTTTATAAAACTTGTTGACTTCCATCCTATAACTAACTGATTTACTTATTACATTATTTATGAATTTTAAAACGTTCATCTAAATATAGACCCTTTACAAGACACTTAGAAATATTGTAGAATAACATATGATACTTCTAGTTATAAGTAGGTATTTATAACACGTTTAGACATGATATATTAAGATAAGATATAGCCATTTGTACTAAGTTTAGTTACAAGATATGATAACTATTTTCTGAAGACATTTATAAAGCTCAGATACATAGGGTGATTCATAGCACGTTCAGGTATAATACAGAGCCATTTATAATACTTAGGGATAATTTAATAATTTAGAACACACTTAAGGATAATAGAGAAACATCAATAAAACGTCCATAAACACCATAAAGTGCATAAAGTGCTAACACCAACAATAGTAATGAAGTCTGTAACACCATCCACCGAGGTACTGACACCGTGACAACATTTTGACATCATCCACCGAGGTATTGACACCGTGGCAACATCTTTGACATCATCCACCGAGGTATTGACACCGTGGCAACATCTTTGACATCATCCACCGAGGTATTGACACCGTGACAACATCTTTGACATCATCCACCGAGGTATTGACACCGTGGCAACATTTTGACATCATCCACCGAGGTACTGACACCGTGACAACATTTTGACATCATCCACCGAGGTATTGACACCGTGACAACATCTTTGACATCCTCCACCGAGGTATTGACACCGTGACAACATCTTTGACATCATCCACCGAGGTCTTACCACAGGATGTTTTACCACCTAGTCATTCGTGTCAGCAGCTGTGATGTGAACGTCAGCAATGGTATCAGATGGGGCTGTGATGTCATATGCAGAAAGGACGTCACGTGTAACAGTGTGTTGATACTTAATAAGGGTGTTAGATGTAATAATGACGTCGTTTGTAGGTGTAAGGTATAAGTGATAAGTGTTGGATATGTACAGGAATGACTTTATCCATGTCCAATACAAGGATAGGAGATGACATCATTTGCAACAGTGACATCAGACGAAGCAGTACCTCAGCAGTTAGGGTTTGACAATGATAAAAGGTGGAACTGCGAACTTCACTGACGTATAACTGTAACCAGATTATTACGATGATTTAAGCTCGTTGTTAAGGTTATGAAGACTTCAATTAATGCCATGCAAATGAACATGTTTTTATTCCCATCAAAGATTTCAGCAGTTTATAATGGTTGAGGATGGACATTCCTTGCATCGCCTAGCGCCTAATGTGTTCCAAGTGATTTCCTTTTCAGTGTACAGATTATTCTTTAAATGCTTCTTAGTAATTCGTCCATCAACATAGATTTTTATTAACAAGTCAGATGTTAGGTGACGTTAGAGTTATGTTAGTTATTTTCACTCTTGCTCTTCAGATCCTGGTCTTGGTGTTCCATCAAAACATCCTCCCTGTCCTTTTATCTTATCGCTCCAGTGGCGCAATCGGTTAGCGCACGGTACTTATACGACAGTGTCTGAGCCATGCCGGGGTTGTGAGTTCGAGCCTCACCTGGAGCAGTGGTTTTCTTGTTTGTTTGTTTGTCTGTCTGTCGTCTGTTCAGGCGTGTTCAAGAATAATTGGAAGGCCTTATTGAAGCCATTGCTGTCTGTGATGGCTGTCAGGTAAACAATGTAAAGATAAACTTGCTTGTTTCGGGTATCCCGCAGGAACATATCCAAGAACCAGATGTTATGGATGTCTATTGAGAACTGATGTCCCCCTTCTATACCGAAATCTTGTCATGCTTTACACCCACTAAAAAATTATTCGGTCCCCTTACGGCGTCATACAATATGACACGGGTGCCGAATAATTTTTTAGTAGGTGTACAGTACATGCGTACTGCACGCGCAAGCGTCCAAATCATACCGTGACAGCCTCATTTTTACACCACGTGGTGGCAATACTTCTGTTATGTCAACACAGTCTCGGGAACTACTGACGAAATGAAACGTCCTGAAAATCAACCATTGACTACCCGCACCCATTTTCATGCTACCTCCTCGACCAATTATAATTGTCTTTGAAAAATCGGAGTATATTAACCCCCTTTAGATGTTTGAATGTGTAGTTGATGCCATGCTGGTGGCCATTACAGTATACGCCTGTGTTTTCTGTGGGTGTAATATGCTTTAAGTAGTCATGGCGTCATTAAACACGTCTGATAGTGAAGATCAATTTTTTTAAATTACTCAGAAAGTGATAATAATCTTTCAAATGACTCTTTAGAGGAATATGGCAGTGATTATGATCCTGAAAAAGAGATACATATTAATGAAGACAGTAGTAGTGGCTAAGCTATTGACCGGCAGTGGTTCATCATCATCACCTCCGTCCCTGGTCCCTACACCTCCACTCATCATTTCTCGCTCATATGAGACCCATATGAGCGAACTCGACAGAACTCTCAAGGTAAATAAACAGAACATTAATTTGTGCCTGCTATAATTTGCACATATATATGTTTGTCCAATTCCCAAGTACAGTATAGCATAGATGAAAGCATACAACAAATTACAATATTTATATTTTTATCGTTGGAACTACATTTTGCTGGGTTTATGTGATCATATATCTATAAACAATAAACAGTGTGGTGAAGGTATAATTATAACACCCCTCTTGTACTGTTCAGTTTGGTTACATTGGGAGGAGTGCGTGGCAACGAAGAAGTTAACGCTAGACGCATACAACTTTAAAGTCTTTTCATTATAAATAATTATATTCGAACTCTTTTGGTGCATGATCCTTCATCAACATGAGGATGTAACCCTGAACAACAGGTCAACATCCCTTTTGGCTTTGTGCCCATAACATGGTGAGAAGCTTGGGAGGTGTAAATATTCGCAAGAACTCTGCGCTTCTCAATCAGGAGCTCTTCTCTTAACTATTGTTGGCAAAGACTGAAACAGCTCCCGTTTTATGTTTCTTTGTAGTCTTTATTGGCAGTACTCGATCCTCAACCAACGGCGTGGCGCTGAATAGCGACAGTTGACTTGCAACATGTCATTCAACTCCTTGTATGATTTTTCAAGTACTGGGTATAAGTAATTTGCATAATAACTGAATAAGCTCTGTTAGAAAATGTACAGCTACAATTTATGTTCACCAAGTTACGAACTGGTTTTACAGTTCATACTTAACTGCTATATCGCCCCCCCCCCCCTCTTCGACTCGTGTCAGACACATTCCTCTTCCATTCATAAATGTTTCAATAACTAATTATTTTCCTTCAGAACTTGAGACTCTGTTACCTCTAACTGGACACTTTCTGTCTTCACTGCAGTAAGAGTTACATGTCTATGTTTAACTTGAGTAATTTTCTCGTTATTTTCAATTTTCAGATTTGTCAACAACTCTTAAGATTCACCTGCTAGCTCTTATCTTTTAAACTCAGGATAACACCTTTAGTTACAAAAGAGTCGTTGCATGGGATTGTTTTTGACGCCATAACCAATTTCGGCTCTTTGTTAAAAACTGTGGTCGTGCACAGGGGGGTCCAAGTCTAGGTGGGAGTCAGCTCCTGAAGGGCCGGCACCTCCAATTTAGGCATTCGAAGGCTTTCTCGGGGGCTACTTACATAAGCATACCAAATTTCAGCTTTCTGATAAACCGTGGCCGTTCATTGCAATGAAACAAAACATATACATTTGAAATGTTTATTGAGGGGGTTTCACCTTTGGGAGTGAGTGGTCGGCCGCTGGGGCCATTCCTTCAAAATTTTACATTTGTAACACTTCTGAGGTGAATAGACTGCCTACTCTTCCTCGTGCCAAATATCAATTCTCTATCTTCAATATTCCACGCAAGCACACAAACACTGCTTTATATATATATATATATATATATATATATATATATATTTATATATATATATATATATATATATATATATATATATATATATATATATATATATATATATATATATATATATATATATATATATATATGTGTGTGTGCAAGTAAATCACTATAGGTGCGCGTGATCTAGGTATATGCTGATAACCACAAGGAAAGAAGAAAACACGAAGTTCCCAACCGTACTTCTAAACAGAAAACCCTCTTTAAATTGAATACAGCTTCATGGTGACTTACGAGTAAACTGTTATGACGCCAGATGTACAGTACGTCTGTATATACAAATCTACCAGTCAAGACCCTGCTGGCATATGGCATTACGAAAATTGTGACCAATTCCAGGTTGCTGATCTGACTTCCTGCCAATTTTACACATAATTGCAGGGTCTCAATTGATTCTATTACTTTGACAACACAACATACATATATTGTTTCTAACTTAATTGTTTTTTTATTTATTTATTATTATTATATTACATTACAGTATAGTATATATTTATTTAATATTTATTATAATTTTTATTAATTTTTATTAATTTTTATTAATTATTATTATTATTATTATTATTAATATTATTATTATTATTATTATTATTATTATTATTATTATTATTATTATTATTATTATTATTATTATTATTATTATTATTATTATTATTATTATTATTATTATTATTATTATTATTATTATATTTTCGCCCCCATTCCCTGATGTGGGTCATTGACCTGTGTTCTGGTGGGCTAATCTAGTAAAAAAAATAAAAAATAAAATCCTTTTGAATATAGAACGTGTAACCTTCTATATAAACAGCTGTGTTATACGGATTAACACGGGGACTGTTGAAGCCATTCATCCTGCTGAGATATTCACAGAACTACAGGCGAATGTTCGTTTTATTGAGTGAACTAAGATGCTAAGACTATCTCACTTAAATGAGGATTTAAGATTATTCATCTTAAATGTTTACACTTTCTTTATAACACAATAAATGAGAAATATTCCTTGTATAATTAATCGGGCTCGGAGTAATTTATTGATCGTTAAGAAAATATATCTGGTTATTCTTCCACATAATTATTTAATTATTTAATCAATGCAAGAGTCAACACCACCAGACTGAGTTTTGGCACGAACGGTCGATCAGTGACTGGTCAAACAGTCCCTAGGTCTAAGAAGTACCAACCTAATCTAGCTATTAAGGTTGTATTAGTCATAAGAAAACATAAGAAACATAAGAAAATAAGGAGTCTGCATTAGGCCGGTTGGCCTGTGCATGGCAGCTCCTGTCGAAAGTTACTACCACTCTCTATCATCCATGAATCTATCCAGTCTCCTTTTGAAGCTTTCCAGCGTTCCAGCACTTAATACAAAGTTGCTAAGCTTGTTCCACTCGTCCACCACCCTATTTGTGAACCAGTTCCTTCCTGTCTCCCTCCTAAACCCAAACTTATCCAACTTAAATCCGTTGCTTCGAGTCCTATCCTGCTCGGATATTATAAGAACTTTATCTATATCGCCTTTATTGATTCCTTTCACCCATTTAAATACTTCTATCATATCTCCCCGCACTCTTCGTCTTTCTAGGGAATGCAAGTATAGTTTCTTTAACCTATCCTGATATGGAAGGTTTCTAAGTCCCGGAATCATTTTCGTCATTCTTCGCTGCACCGACTCTAGTGAATTGATATCCATTCTATAATAAGGGCACCAGAACTGAACCGCATAATCGAGGTGCGGCCTGACTAGCGCAAGATATAGTTGCAATAAGACCTCTGCACTCTTATTACTTACACTTCTAGATATAGAACCCAATACTCTGTTTGCCTTATTTCGAACATTAAAGCACTGTTTTCTAGGCGGTAGGTCCGGGCTTACAAGTACCCCTAGGTCTCTTTCACAAGTCGACTTCTCTAGGTTGATGTTGTTAAGGCTGTATACATTGTCAGTATTTGTTCTTCCAATATTAAGTACGCTGCACTTGCTGGTGTTGAATTTCATTTGCCATTTTTCAGACCACCCCTGCAGTTTATTTAGGTCCTCCTGTAATGCATTGGCATCCTGCCCTGAATTAATCTGCCGCCCTATTTTGGTGTCATACGCAAACTTGCTTATGTCACTGCTGATCCCAGTCCTCATGAGCTGCAATGAGCATTAGTCATAATGGGAAAAAATCGTAATATAACGCAATATTAATGAGGTTCAGTCTTAATGGTTAGGCAATACCATAGGTGAGAGCTTTGTAGCTTTGACTCTTTCCAAGACTAATGTTTAGAGTAGATTAGCAGGGATGTGTTGGGTCTTGGGAAAAATAAATAGCTGGGGAAGTCGGGGAAACACCTACCCGGGAAGTTTTTACCACATTTAACTGAATTTCTCACATTGTTAATCATTTCGTGAGCGCCTAATAATTGAAATACACAGTACCCAGAATCAAGCATGAATGTTTATTGCAACAATACTTTTCATGCGCAAAGTCTTAATAATTCCTTTACAAATTTTAGTTGTTAGTAACTTGAATTTGTTTAATATTTTTAATTGTCTCCATTATTATGGGAAGATAAACTAAAAGGTAGGCTTTTTTTTGCACTGTATTGTGTGAGAATTCAAAACTTAATACTTACTAAAGGGATTTATCTCTAATGCACCAGCAACTGGGATTTCAATAGCATGTATAGTACTCAAATAAGAAAAATAAGCTGTTCCATGATATATACAAACAAAATATTTAGTTTTCTTTCCCGTGTAATATTCACTCATTTGGGTGTTTTTTTTTATTCTTAGTTTTAATTGCTGGAAGGCCTCTCTGCTCTCCGTTGATTTTTGAGCTATTTCCTTACACTCTGTTTTCCTTGATTCTAACTGTTTCTTTAACAAAAAAATTCCTCCTATTTTCTTCCTGCTACAATCTCTTCTGCTCTAACATGCTTCTGTATCTACTGCTGGAGAGTTTTATGTTCGTACACATCATAGGGGTCCCCTCCTGGGGGAAGGGGACACACATGCCCTACAGCCCTGACCTCCTGGAGGATACACACAAACATGCCTTACAGCCCTGACCTTCTGGGGGCACACACACACACACATGCCCTACAGCCCTGACCTCCTGGGGACACACACATGCCCTGCCCTGACCTCCTTGGGGACACATGCCCTACAGCCCTGAACCTCCTGGGGGACACACACACATGCCCTACAGCCCTGACCTCCTGGGGGCACACACAGGACACACACATGCCCGACAGCCCTGACTCCTGGGGACACACACACCCATGCCCGACAGCCCTGACTTCCTGGGGGACACACACACCCATGCCCGACAGCCCTGACTTCCTGGGGCACACACACACCCATGCCCTATAGCCCTAACTTCCTGGGGGACACACACACACACCCACGCCCGACAGCCCTGACCTCCTGGGGACACAAACACGCCCTACTGAGTTCCCGATACAACTTTGAAATATGGCATGGGTTATACAGGGAGAGTCAAAAGTCTCCATACATAGGAAAAATTATCACTTTATTGTACATTCACTTGTAAGTCACAAAATATGCTCTGTGTGGGCACCATTACACTGAATGCACATACGGATGCGTTCCTCCCACTCAAGGCGAACGCGCGTTATCAAGTCTGGTGTTATAAGCGCACACGCATCACGAATGCGTTCATCTAGGTGGCCCGTGTTTTGTATCTTCACCTGGTACACCATGGCCTTCAGGTGCCCCCTCAAGTAAAAATAAAGGGGGGTAAGGTCTGGGGACCTTGGAGGCCACTCTACGGGACCACGGTGGCCAATCCAGTGAGCCGGAAACTGCTATCCAGCCACTGGCGCACGCGGATACCGTAATTGTGTGGCGCCCCATCTTGCTGAAGTGTAATGATGCCCACATAGAGCATATTTTGTGACTTACAAGTGATTGTACAATAAAGTGATAACTTTTCCTATGTATGGAGACTTTTGACTCACCCTGTAGATTAAATTTTGAACAGCAGAAAGTGTAAAATGATTACAGAAACTTAGTTATATTGGAAAATGCTTAGTCCCTCCCCCGCCAGTGGCGGCGGGGTAGGGTGGATCAAGGGGACAGGGTGAACGGGCATATTATAATGCTTCTAATAATGATGTTGTATGACGTAATTGATCTTTGGTCAATGAAATACTAAAGAATCGAAGAATCGAATGCAAAACAAACAATACTCAGCCAATGGGATATAGAGTATATGATGTAATAAATGAACATGTAGAGTAAGGCCACTATACTCAGTATACTGGCTCATTGTCCTCGCGCGGCAGACCCACCGACTCTAGAGGGTCAATTATTGTTATTTATTGTTAAATATTTTTTTCGCCATGGTTATACCCCCCCAACCGCTCCCCCCAAGTTTTTTCTCAACGGATCTACGCGAATCACCAGGATCTCGCTTAGAACGATGAGAAAAAAAAATAACGGAAAACCGGACAACCGAAAAAACCCGGAGAAATCACATCCCTGGTTTTTAATTTAGATTAGATTAGATTGGGACTATAAGGTCTGAGCCTCAACTGACTTGTAACTGCTCCAACAGGGGTTTAGAGAAGTGTGTGTCACCCTCCACACAGTACACACAACGCTATTTACTCCTTATGACGTTCCACCCTCTTAAACAATTCCTTCCTCAATGTCAGATTTCTTTCCTTACCCTGAGGGGTATCCTCCCCTTTGAGGGTGTCCTCCCCCCATTATGTGATTCCTCTCCTCCCCCTAAAGAGGTTCCTCCTCCTTTGAGAGCCTTCTACATCTGTTGAGAAATTCTTCCCCCTTTTTAATGTTTCCTCCTCCTTTGAAAGATTCTTATCACCTTAAGTGATTCATCTTTTCCCCCTTTAGAGGTTCCTCCCCCTTGAGAGATTCCTCCTACCTCTCAAAGTTTTTTTCACCCTTCGTAAAAAATGCTCCCCTAAGTGTTCTCCTCAAATTAGGGATGGAAGGCGCCCGACGCCACAAAATACAACGCTACGTCATTTACGTGTCAGGACTTCTTGGCTTCTCTACGATAATTTGTAGTTTGGTTCGTTCCCGAAATATCACGGGTGGGGGCACCGTGGCTGACTGACGGTAATTAACGACATCTTCTCAAACTCCGAAACGTTTACCAAAAATTCGAGTACCATGTGTGTGTGTGTGTGTGTGTGTGTGTGTGTGTGTGTGTGTGTGTGTGTGTGTGTGTGTGTGTGTGTGTGTTTCTCTTTCTCTGCCTGTGTTTCTTTTATGTACAATATATTTTACTTGCGTGTCTCGATGACTTTTAGGTATAAATTAAAGCGATAAGACAGAAGTTTCCGGACCAACCAAATATGAAGAAAGATATGACAGACTCTACCGCCGGCCCCAGAGGGAGTAACTAGGGGAGGGAGTCTAGGACAGGGTGGACACATAAGCATCAGACACTCCCCAAGCACTCTCAGGAGCAGCTAGGAGTACGTATTACCTTATTGCTGAAACTTATTTGATCTTTTGATTCTAACTAATGTATTTAATTACCACATTTAATAGTAATAATAATAATAATAATAATAATAATAATAATAATAATAATAATAATGATAATAAAGACTGTGATTCAAGATGGCTAAAATAAGTAACAGGTTCTATATTAAAAAAAAGGGGAATATTATATAGATAATTATTATTGTTTTTATTATGTAACATATTTCATCAACATTATAGGTTCCTATACTATGTTTGTTTTTTCAAGTAACAATGATAAAAACTCACATAGTGATATACATGTATAGTTGTACCAGCACTTAATTGTAAAACTGTTATTGTTTCACTTCGTTTGCTTTTGATTAATTATTTATGTGGCTGTATGTGATGAAATTGTAATATATTCCGACCTAGGTACAGTTGCATTTCTGAAGTGATATTTGTGATCTTATGTTACGTACTAAAATTTTTAAATATTTTCTTATTACTACAAAAATATATTTGTATTTATTTTTTCGTCAGATATGACTATAGGATCGCCTTCGTTTTTAGCTGCGTTAATAACCTCTACAGATATTGCTCCTTCACTCACTAAGAGAACATTTTACCTGGTCTACACTGATCACTGCCCTAACACAGTTCATGACCAGTTTTCACCAGCCCGCTTATTACTTCTAACAGGATACAGTATATTACTAGACCGCAGCTACTGAGTCAGGTCGTTGATTCATCATCGTGTTTTTTGTTGTAATCACTCCAGGTTCCTGATATCATGTCACCACATGAGACGATACTCAGAACCGTGTATCGAATCCATATATCAGTCGAAGTCCAAAAATCCTACCTGATCGTAGCTAACCTAAAAGGGCACAAGGAGTTAAAGAAACTTGTGCTGTTGACAGTCTGACCTGCGTTAGGATAGCGCCCGGTTAGTTACTTGAAATTACCCAGCTTCGATTCCTTACATGGCCTGAAGGACAAAATCCCACGTAACCTAATCCAAAATGACATTTATAATTAGAGACAAACCAGACGAATTTTGACCATAAAGAAATAATCTGATGGGATTAGAGGATATGCCTATAGGGGAACCAGGATATTTATCACCCCTGCTGGTGAATACTGAACTATATAGTGTACGCTGTTACATATGTCTGCGTATTTACATGTATGGTGTATATTAATGTTGTTTCAGTACACGATCATAACGTTACTCTTCTCGTTATCTTTAATCAGATAATTATGTGATTTGTAAAAGGAAATAAGCCAAGATTAATTTTTTTTAGTACAATTTGTTCAAGAAGAGTTAATTACTGTATCAAGAAGTGCTTACATACATACATACATACATACATACATACATACATACATACATACATACATACATACATACTGTACATTTAACTAAGAAAGAATACTATGTTGAGAACGGTGTGTTGTGTGTGTGGGCGTGTATAAGTGCGTTGTCATTTTACCAGCTGACACAATATCCCTGACACCATCATATCACCTGCTGACACAAGATCCCTGACACCATCATATCAGATCCCTGACAGCATTATATCACCTGCTGACACAGGATTCCTGACACCATCATATTACCAGCTGACACAAGATCCCTGACACCATCATATCACCAGTTGACACAATATCCCTGACATCATCATATCACCCGCTGACACAATATCCCTGACAGCATTATATCATCAGTTGGCACAAGCAAGATCCCTGACACCATCATATCACCAGCTGACACAATATCCCTGACACCATCATATCTCCTGCTGACACAAGATCCCTGACACTATCATATCACCTGCTGACACAAGATTCACTGCTGACACAAGATTCCTGACAGCATCATATCACCAGCTGACACAATATCCCTGACAGCATTATATCACCAGCTGACACAAGATTCCTGACACCATCATATCACCTGCTGACACAATATCCCTGACACTATCATATCACCAGCTGACACAAGATCCCTGACACCATCATATCTCCTGCTGACACAATATCCCTGACACCATCATATCACCTGCTGACACAAGATCCCTGACACCATCATATCACCAGTTGACACAATATCCCTGACACTATCATATCACCAGCTGACACAAGAATGTAAAGTACAATTAAATTTATAGTTGATGGAGAAGAAGGATGATTCTAACAAAGTGAGGCAATCTAAGAGAGAGAGAGAAAGAGTGTGTGTGTGTGTAAATAGTAATTAAAGAGTGTATCTACTCTCATTCTCAAACTGTCTTTAAGCCAACTCCATGTATCTATGTAATGTACGTAACGTTTCCTATTGAATTAAGAACAAGGTTGTCATAGGTGATACATAAGTTTGTTCTATGTTTGATTAAATTTGTATTGACCATTTTTTACCGTTGGTTTTTGTATCTATGAGCAGTTTGTTTAATATTATTATTTGATATCGTTAATTCGTGAATTGTTTATATTTCCTGACAATAATCTTCATCGGTAGAAAGATAATCATGTTATTTAGATTTGTTATTATACTGTTCATGATTGCTGTGTACCATTGTTGTTATCTTAATCAAAAGTTTTTCTTATTCACTTAAATAACTTCCCGCGTTATGGTGTTTCTGCCTAAAACTATAATAATTAAGATTTCTATTGACAAGTTACCATTTTTTCTTTCGTTAGTTGTTTTTTTAATGAACTTAGACAAAAGTTAGAGATCAGACGGGCATTCTTAAGACATAACTCTTACAACAGACAGTAGAATGTCAGTTTTGTGAGTGTAAAATGAGATATTTATTGCACTGATGGCCGCCAGATGTCACCACCCCGGGTGCTTTCAGGAACACAACACCGCGACAGTTATGAAAAATCTCTATATTCTTTCTGCAAATTTGATTAATAATGATGCAATTAATTTATCCACCTTGTTACTTCATTTTACAAAATATTTTTACAATTATACATTATCAAAGTTAGTGTAGATGAACATATTTGATAAAGTATACGAAAAAGTGTTCATGTACCTTGACTTTTCTCGACTATTAGCGTTTAAAGCACAAACCCCGTCAGTCAGTGTCTCAACTTGTGCCAAGTTTTTCGTTGCTTCCAGGTTAATGACAGGGTAAGTATGGGTGCCGCCTGTTGTGTAAAGATCAGGGGGAGGAGGACAGTCTTCCCGGGACCATCATGCATTACCCACACTGTTACCTTCACAACTTCTTACTCTCGGGTCAAGGGATGATTCATGGGTCTTTCCTCAACCCATGAAGACAAAGGGAAGGGGGGAAGACAAAGGGTGCTAACTGAGTCCCAAAAGTTACACTACTGCTGTAACTTTCCCTCGTAGCCACACTCCTCTATTGTTTTTGTTTTTTTCTATTCATTAGTGTCATAATTTGTTTTATTTAAGTATCTCACCGTTTTCTTTATATTTAATTTCGTTATTCCTTTCACAGTTTTCACACGTTCTTTCTTTTTTATTTATTTTGTTGTTCTTGTTAATTATTATTATTATTATTATTATTATTATTATTATTATTATTATTATTATTATTATTATTATTATTATTATTATTATTATTATTATTATTATTATTATTATTATTATTATTATTATTATTATCCGGGCTTATCTGGGATCTGTCTCTTGGTCATGTTGAGAGCTCTGAGTTTGCTACTTTGACTTCATGTATGTTTTGTCTGGTTCACGTACAGTCGTCTAGTGTTTCTCCTTCAGGCGGTGTCTTCTCTTCCCGCCATCCCATACAACGTTACTCGTGACTGATATTGATCGGAAGAACAAAACCAGACATATTAACAATTAATAAGTATTGCAGAAACCAAAAATAGGTCTTGAAATATTTCCTTGATCTCTTTACCCCCAGAAAGTTTAGAAAGAATCGTTTTTTTAAGTTTGATAGTTTTTGGTAACAAGATAAAACTTTAGGCAGTCGATAAGCAACCATATTGTTACCTGCCTGTATTTCTGTCATCTAATTACTAAGGTTTTCAGCACATACTCTTAAGTAAATCAACGCACTGGGTAACGAGTATAAAATATCATAGAGAATTATCGCTATGAATTAATATTACAGAATACTCAGAAAATTTAGAATCTCATGTCCTTGAATTTTCTATTTAGAGTTTTAAGAGCTGTCAGAGCTGTCAGGGGAAGCTTCTCTCATTTAGTCGAGAAAGATGATAGATGAGTCAGAGCATTAAAGATCACTCGGACTAATACCCCGCATGCAAGCTGTCATGTTACACTGGGGACCGGAAAAAGATTAAAAGAAAATAAGTCACAAAAAGTCACAATTTTGGCTAGGTTAGGTTAGGAAGTTGGGTGATTTTTCCGTGAGTTTTGTTCTATAGATTCGTTACGCTGTGGTCCTCACCCGCCACCTTCACCAGGGAGAACCGTAGCCGTCTCCGCCATAACCTTTCCTCAGACGTTATATTTTTTTCTTGTTTTTTATATAAATATTTTTTTTTATTATTCTTTTTATTATTTATTTCTTACCTTTTCTCGTTCTTGAGATTATTTGTTGAGGTTGACAATTGGTTTAATTAAGATTTGCATGGCATAAAATAATCTTGTTTGGCGAGGCAGCTGGGGCTATCCGAGGGTTGGGTAAACTGTGGTTGAGGCAATCGGGTTCTACTACTGGTGTCATTAGAGGGGATTTTTTTGTTTTGTATGACTGAATATTTTTTGAGATGAAAAATGCTCTCTTTTGAATGGGAAATAACATCTAAAGATAGCAAACAATTCTGTGTAGAAAATAAACCAATAAATTTTAAGGAATAATAAATATAATCATATATAAACTTTAACTTAATAAAAATCATATAGCATCAGATAATGTAAACAAAAGATTCATAATATATATAGGCATTCTGAAATTTATAATTATAATAAAAATTAAAATTGTGTGTAGTGCGACGGCCGGACACACAATTCGCCTCTTATCCAAAGGTCGCTGGTTCGTGCTGAATCTGCACTGCCCCTAACGTGCTGTCAGGCCTATACAGTAGATCGCACTTCTGCCACGATTTGCCATAAACAGATTAATTGTATCGGGAACTTTCACCCCACACACTCATTATTCTGCCATTATGTATGTAACTTGCTTACAAAACCCATCGCCCTTCAGGCACTTACGCCCTTAATGTATGAGTCACAAAAGCAAACATGAGCTTCGCATGTTTCCCTGTCAGCGCTGTAAACACTTCTGCGCTTCGCCTTGCACAGGATGCAAAGGGGTGCCCAGTAAACTAGTTACCTGGCGGGGCAAATTGTACAAAAAAAAATCAATGTAAAGAGATGACGAACTGCCGTCT
Source organism: Homarus americanus (assembly GCF_018991925.1). Classification (NCBI taxonomy): domain Eukaryota; kingdom Metazoa; phylum Arthropoda; class Malacostraca; order Decapoda; family Nephropidae; genus Homarus; species Homarus americanus. Next base: position 2,717,346 of record NW_024737042.1, on the reverse strand, counting down.
GTTAGCTTATTCTTCTAAGGACATCTGAGTGATAATTTATTTAGCTCAGGTTGACTGAAGGGGCCATGTGTGTGTGTGTGTGTGTGTGTGTGCGTATGTTTAAACCCCTGACTTGACCCTTAAATATATACACATCATACACAAGCAGCTTTACCATCGTTTTGGTCAGTAAAGTAAGTTATTGCCGCGAACAATAAAGGTATTTATTTATATTCGCTGGGAATAAGCAGTCCACAACAAGGGTATTAGTCACGCTGGCAGTGTAATAATTTATTAATAATAGTACTGTTCCTTAATGCAGTACCAACCTTTCCTGCTGTACGGATAAATTATAAACGTAAAAATTACCTTCAGTGTAGTAGACTTTGACTTGAATTGTCATAAATATATCAACACTTTATACCGTATAACAACAAACTAATCTTACCCACTTATAGTTGACCAATTGAGTACATTTACGGTATATATTTCTATACATAAAATGTTATTATTACATTTACAGTCAATTGGTATGAAATTTAGGGTTATATCACCTTTAAGATCTGCGTTACATTTAAGGAACTAGATAAATGGAAGACCACACAGCGCGCGTTAACCACCAACACCATCTTCCCTTACCTGGTGACGTAACCCAACTCAGTCTGTTGGAGATGGCTTATGGGGGAAATAATTCACCCATTTCACCATTCTCAGAAAGCCTGCTTGAACCACCATTACCTTGACGTCGATACTGAGTCGCTGACGTAAACTCGCTACAGAAAGTATCTTCAAGGTGGGATCCGATGAATATCAAAATGAACATCGCGACTTCTGTTGTCTCGGTAGGATTGTCAAAATCCTTCGTCCAATGTCATAATTGGCTCACAAAATCGTTTTAAGAAAATTTATGAGAAATATAGCTGCCTGATTAAGACTTACCACACAAGAATAACGAATGATATGTATGGATTTTGTAGTGATGGCGCTACCCTATGCCTTCTCTTGTGTATTTTCTTCCCTGTAATGTTATATCGTAGTAGAAGGCGATGCTGGGGAGGTTACAACATCAACAGAGGGATTGTGTATGACAAGAGGAACTAGTGGTTTTTTTTTATTCTTCGTGGAAAATGAAGACGGAGGAGAAGAGAAATTGAGAAGAGGAAGTACACGTGGAAGTGAAAAAAGAATAAATGAAAAACACGAGTTAGTAAAAGAAAAGAAAAGAAAACAAAAGAAAATGGAGAAGAAAGCAAAGATAAAGAAGAAGGAGAAGAAGAAGAAGAAGAAGCCTCTAGGAGAGAGCTTCACGGTACAGAAAAAAAGTTTGTTGCTGGCAAAAGGTGAAGCCTACAAGATTCACGGGGCAAGCGTCGCAGTCTCGGGTCCAACCCCACCTGATATTTTGGTAATTGACGCAGGTGTTGATCACATCCACACACACCTGCAACTTAGTCCTGGACGCTCTGTGACCTTTTCCTTGTTAATCACTATTTGGAAAGTTTTCTTCTCTTTCTCTCCCTCTAAATCTGTATTTTATTTATTTATTTTTTTATTTTTTTACGGGATTAGCCAACCAGGGCACAGGTCAATGACCCACACCAGGGCCTGGGGGAGAAATAATAATAATAATAATAATAATAGTAATAATAATAGTATTAATAATAATAATAATAATAATAATAATAATAATAATAATACTAATAATAATAGTAAAGGACCATAAGTAATGAAACAAAATAAATATATATTAATAGTGAGAAACGATTTATATATGTTGCGTTGTCAAAGTAAAAGACACAAGTGAAACCCTGCAATTGTTTGTAAATAAGGCAGGTTTGATACGAGTAATTTGTCTTTCGAATGCATAATTGAATAAATATTTAGCAAAATACAATACAGAAAGTATATAATGAATTCAAAATACAGGACAACCCAGAAAAATACAGGTACTTCACTCCTGAGCAGTTGCTTCAAGTTTATAAAGGATTCATTCGTCCTAACTTGGAGTACTGCTCTCATATCTGGGGTGGCTCTTCTTCTGTCCAGCTGTTAGATAGGGTGGAATCAAAGGCATTTCGTCTTATTAACTCTCCTCCTTTAGTTGATAATCTCTCTTCCCTTTCTCTTCGCCGCAATTTTGTTTCACTCTGTCTCTTTTACAGGTACTTTGACGGGCAATGTTCAGTGGATTTGGTATCCTGTGTACCGCCGGCAAGGCCGTGGGCTCGTAACACTCGTCTTGACCGCGGTGCCCACCGTTTCTGTGTGGATGTTGGTCACACTAGAATAACCCGTTATAGTATATCCTTCTTTCCTCGCATTCCAAACTGTGGAATGCTATGCCTTCTGTGTTTCCATATTCATGCGATCTGTCTCATTTCTAAAAGTTGGTTTTTCGGCATCTTCGTGGTGCTAATCCCAAAAAAAAAAAAAAAAAAAAAAATATATATATATATATATATATATATATATATATATATATATATATATATATATATATATATATATATATATATATATATATATATATATATATATATATATATATATAAATTTAACGTTTGGCGACTTGTGAACATGTGGCGGGGAGACATGCACACCCCCAATTAACTGTTGATGAACCATCCGAAATATGAGCACAGGAGAATACACAGCAAGTCAGACATTACACCCTGACCGTGTGTGTGTGTGCGCGTGTGTGTGTGTGTGTGCGTGTGTGTGTGTGTGTGGGCGTGTGTGTGTGTGTGTGTGTGTGTGTGTGTGTGTGTGTGTGTGTGTGTGTGTGTGTGTGGCGTGTGCGTGATAATTATAATAATAATCATAATTAACGGTTCAGTGATAAGCATAGCAGACAGAGGCTGAAAATATACAATGGACAAAATTGAATGACAGTAATAAGTATAGTGGTCATTGGGTAGGAAGTAGACTGTGTAACAAAAGCTTTCATTACAAAAGGAGACATGGAGTTAACACACTGGTGATCTTTTATTGTAGAGGAAACACGTGATTGTAGGCCTGCCTCGCTGGTGTTATAGAGGAAACACGTGGTTGTAGGCCTGCCTCGCTGGTGTTATAGAGGAAACACGTGAATGTAGGCCTGCCTTGCTGGTGTTATAGAGGAAACACGTGATTGTAAGCCTGCCTCGCTGTTATAGGGAAACACGTGATTGTAGGCCTGCCTCGCTGGTGTTATAGAGGAAACACGTGAATGTAGGCCTGCCTTGCTGGTGTTATAGAGAAAACACGTGATTGTAAGCCTGCCTCGCTGGTGTTATAGAGGAAACACGTGATTGTAAGCCTGCCTCGCTCGTGTTATAGAGGAAACACGTGATTGTAGGCCTGCCTTGCTGGTGTTATAGAGGAAACACGTGATTGTAGGCCGGCCTCGCTTGTGTTAAGAGGAAACACGTGATTGTAAGCCTGCCTTGCTGGTGTTATAGAGGAAACACGTGATTGTAGGCCTGCCTCGCTTGTGTTTAAGAGGAAACACGTGATTGTAAGCCTGCCTTGCTGGTGTTATAGAGGAAACACGTGATTGTAGGCCTGCCTCGCTTGTGTTAAGAGGAAACACGTGATTGTAAGCCTGCCTTGCTGGTGTTATAGAGGAAACACGTGATTGTAGGCCTGCCTCGCTTGTGTTATAGAGGAAACACGTGATTGTAGGCCTGCCTTGCTGGTGTTATAGAGGAAACACGTGATTGTAGGCCGGCCTCGCTTGTGTTTAAGAGGAAACACGTGATTGTAAGCCTGCCTTGCTGGTGTTATAGAGGAAACACGTGATTGTAGGCCTGCCTCGCTTGTGTTTAAGAGGAAACACGTGATTGTAGGCCTGCCTCGCTGGTGTTATAGAGGAAACACGTGATTGTAGGCCTACCTCGCTGGTGTTGCAGAGGAAACACGTGATTGTGGGCCTACCTCACTGGTGGTGTAGAGGAACACGTGATTGTAGGCCTACCTCACTGGTGTTGTAAAGCAAACACGTGATTGTAGGCCTGCCTCACTGGTGTTGCAAAGCAAACACGTGATTGTAGGCCTGCCTAGCTGGTGGTGTGGTATGGGGGAAACATGTGATTGTAGGCCTGCCTCACTGGTGTTGTAAAGCAAACACGTGATTGTAGGCCTACCTCGCTGCTGGTGTGGTGTGGAGGGTCCAAGCTGGTTCCCACGTTATCGCCACTTTAAGGCCTACATTGTAAACACTGACTGCTGGGCGTGGTAACAGGCAGAATTTCCATGAACTACTTCACTGTTTCTGCACCATATTTTTTCATTGTTAATGTTTTTTTTTTCTTTTTCGAATTGAAATTGACACTTTTGTAACAATAATGAATTGATCAACAATCCTTGTACTGGTTTCTTGGTGAGGAGGAGTTAGGGAGGAAGAAGGAGAGTCGCATCTTGACTCCCTAGCAGATCCAGTACTGCCAGACAGTCAAGTGTATGTGTGTGCCTGGAGGCAAAAAAAAAAAAAAAGAAGAGTAAAAAGAAATTAAAAATAGAAGAGAAAAATATTATATTAATCTACACCACGAAGATGCCGGAAAACCAGCTTTTTTAAAGTGAGACAGATTGTTAGAGTATGGAAACACAGAAGACAGAGCATTCCACACTTTGGCTGTGTGAGGAAAGAAGGATGTATTATAACGGGTTGTTCTAGTGTGACTGACATGCACACAAAAACGGTGGGCACCGCGGGCAAGGTGAGTGTTACCAGCCCACGGCCTTGCCGGCGGTACACAGGATGCCAAATCCACTGGACATTGCCCTTTAAAGTACCTGTAAAAGAGAGAGAGTGAAGCAACATTGCGGCGAAGAGAAAGGGAAGACAGATTATCAACTAAAGGAGAAGAGTTAATATCACGAAATGTCTTTGATTCTACCCTATCTAACAGTTGGGCAGAAGAAGAGCCACCCCAGATAGAGCAGTAGTCCAAGTTAGGACGAATAAATCCCTTATAAACTTGAAGCAACTGCTCAGGAGCGAAGTAGCTACGCCATCTGTACAGCATTCCCAGCTTTCGGGAGGCAGGTTTAGCAATGTTGTGGATGTGTGGCTTCCATGACATATTAGAGAAAATGTTGAGGCCTAGCATAATATTTATTTATTGTAGAATTTGGCAGAATGATTGCATCCTGAAATGTGATTGGTGGGAGATCTTCTATTTTGGAAAGGTTAATTGGTAAATACTGTGTTTTATTACTATTGAATTTAACCAAGTTTCTACCTCCCCATTCGGAGATGCTGCACAGATCCGCATTGATAGATGAAATGATTTCAGCTCTAGAAACAGATCTTGTTTGAGAATTAGGGGAAGGGAAAAATGTGAAGAAAAGTGAAGAGTAGAATCATCAGCGTAAGAATGGATAGAATTAGTCGTAGTGTGTAGTAAATCATTGATAAAAATAAGGAAGATAGTAGGTGAAATAACAGAACCCTGTGGGACACCACAGTTGGCAGAGAAAGAGCGAGAGATCGATCCCTCGACAACAACTGCCATGGATCGGTTCTTAAGGAAGCTAGAAATTAGAGAACAAAGTGGGGGAGAGAAACCATAAGAGGGAAGTTTAGAAAGCAAAGACTTGTGCCATACCCTGTTAAATGCTTTGGAGATGTCGAGGGCCACGACGAAAATTTCCCCATAATCCCCAAGAGAGGATGACCAAAGATGGGTGCTGTAGGAGAGCAGATCACCAGTAGATCTAGCTTGGCGAAAGCCATACTGGTGATCCGGCAAAAGAGAAAGGCGTTCAAGGTGATGGAGAAAATGAGAGGTTAGGATAGTTTCGAAAATCTTAGAGAGGTATGAAGTTTGGGAAATGGGGCGATAGCTAGAGGGATTAGAATGGTCACCCTTGTTCGGGATGGGCTGAACTGAGGCATGCTTCCAAGAAAAAAGAAAAGTTTGGGGTTTGAGGCAAAGGCGAAAGAGGCGAGCAAGCACAGGGGCCGTAATTTCAGCACACTCCCTTAGAATACGAGGGGGAATTCCGTCCGGTCCGTGCGCCGTACTCACATGCAACCTTGGTAATACACCCAGCAACCCTACGAGTGGAGTTAGAGGAGAATAAGGTGCCAAAGACATTGACTTTTTCAAGGGGAGAGTTGGCTATAGAGTTATCAGGTCGGAAGAGAGGAGGAAAAGAGGGAGTGCGGTAGTTATTACAGATGTTTTTGGTTAAGGACCAGAAGGATTTACTTGAAGAAGAGTTAGTCAGGTCAGCGGTCTTTCTTTCAATAAATTTCCGCTTGGTCCTACGAAGAATAGCCTTACAACGATTCCTAGAAGTAATGAAAGAGGAGTGGGTAACAGGAGAAGGAGATAGTTTCATAACTTGATACACCCTGTCTCTTTCCCTACATGCAAGAGAACATGTGCAATTAAACCATGATTGTAAATTGGAAGTTTTGGTGGAAGACGGGATAAATGCACTCATACCACCCTGTATAACCCCAGCAATGCTTTCAGCACATACCGAGGCGTCCCGAGTGGAAAAGCAACATTCGTCCCAGGGAAAGTCGGAGAAGAATTCTCGCAAAGATCGCCAGTTTGCCCTCCGATAGTGCCATAGTTGGCGCTTAGAGGGGGTGGGGGAGGTGGTCGTGCCCAGTTTGATTTAATAGAAATAAGATTGTGATGAGAAGACCCTAAGGGGGCAGAAATTGGATATGAATAGTGTGAGGGGTTAGAGGTAAAACAAAGATCAAGAATGTTAGTAAGTTGATCGTATCGATCAAGAACACGTGTAGGGTGTTTAAAAATTGGTTCCAGATCATTAAGTAAGGTAAAAGAGAGTGCCTCCCCTCCGAGAAGGCCCCGCTTTAATATTATTGTCAACTGGAGAATAAAAGAATAGAAAGAATAAAACAGATCAAGAGTGAGAAAAGTTATATATGTTGTGTTGTCAACAGTAAGAGAGACAAGTGGGACCGTGCAATTGTGTGTAAATGAGGTAGAACTACAGATCAGCAACCTGGGACTCGGTTACAGTTTTGTGATGCCATATGGCAGCAGGGTTTGCCATTAGACAAAACATTATGCTTCCAATATCTTCCCAGGCAGTAGTACCCCCCTGTTTGGCACGTTCCACATTTCTTGATCTTGTTACTCTGGTTCTTGTTCTTCTGAATCTTGTTGTTCTAGTTCTTGTTTCTTCATTTCTTGTTCTTCTGGTTCTTGTTTCCTCGTGTCTTCTTTTTTCTGTCCTTCTTCCTTGACTACAAGGAGAGCCTCCTTGAAGCTAAGTTGTTTTTGTTTCGCACCTCAGCTACCCTACACTCCTCCCTCCACTTGGGACACTCCCGGTCGGAGGAGTGAGGGCCGCCACAAGCTGCACATACATATCTTGTGTCGCCGAACGCGTGGTGTACTGGTGCCCGGTTGTCCCAAGCCCGGCACTTCTTCGCAGGATGTCCATATCGCTATCACTAGGAACATCTTGTGGGTCTGGCAACGTAGGTCTTAACTGGGATGGTCTTTCAATTTCTGCGTGACAGATCACTCCCATCACCAAGTGATTGATGACTTTGGCGTCCCCCACCTGCCTGGACTGTCCCCATTTGGAGAAGGTGACCATAAGGCCACCATTAACCGGTCTGCGGACGACGTTCGTAACCCCCTTGATCCCTGAGGAGTCGAAAACAATGTTGGATATTTCGCTTATCACACAGTGGTGGACAATTCTCTTATCTGACCCCTCCTCATGAGAGGCCTCCAAATGACTTGTGTTTGTATCAGGGTTGAATGACTCAACTTGAGTGGCATCACTGAAACCACCAGCAGCTACAACTGGCGTCTGCAGTATGGGCTGCTGGGACAAGAATCTGGCAAGATCAGCTTTGTTGTCAGGATGAGACAAGAAGTTTTCCCATTTGGCTGGCTTGGGGATATCTCGACTTTCAATCACTCTTCTGATTGACTGAGAAACTTTGCCTCGCCTCTCCCTGGTTCTACTCTTGCAGATACGCAGAGTATCTGTCACGATGTCGGTGCGCTTGAAAGCACGCTCAGCTTGTAGGAGAGATTTGATAAAAGCGTCGACCAAATCTCTTAAATGTTGTTGTATTCTGAGGCTTCCCAATGGCAAAAACAAGTGCTTGTCCATCAACCAAAAAGTGTTTCACTGTCGCCAAGATCAGTAACGTCAAGGTTCTGTGGACAGACAGGGAAATTCATGTGTAAGGACTTGAAACAAAATTGCCTTTGACCCTGAACGCAGGCTGTCGTTTGTTTCTGCAAGAGCAGGAGGGACGAGCGTCAATTCATGATTCAAGATTATGGCAAGGTCCACTTTGCGTCCTGCTTCATAGGCGGTGATCAGTCTCTGAAGAATCTTTCTGTCTGCCTTGATTGTTTTCTGTGCTTCACTATACACATAATTTTGGCTCTCCTCGTACAGGTTAGTACTGCAAATGTCAAGGGCTTGTTCTTTGGCAAAGTATCACGAAACCTCACCTTTCTTTCAACATGAAGAAGTAGTCTGTGACCAACAAATGTGTCTAGCTTATCCTTTCTGCTGTGCTGTCAGCAAGTCCTCCTCGAAGTTCTTGTTGGCAAGGTCTTTGGTTGCAATGTTTTACAGGTCCTGGAGCTCATCATTGGAGAACATGGGGGCAGGTGGTAGAAGCGGTATCGCTCTTGCCTCGCAAGCAAGATGTCATGGGTTCGATTCCCGGGCCGGTGGAAGTTGTTTGGACATACTTCCTAGCCCCCATTAGTCCCTGTTCACCTAGCAGTAAAGTAGGTACCTGTTGTAAGTCGAAAGATTCGTATTCAGGGAGTTGTTGGAGCTTTCAATAACTTGATGACATAAACCATTGACTCTTCAGGCTTCTACGCCCTTTACTCATGAGACATAAAGGCAAACATGAACTTAGCATGCTTCCCTGTTGGGCGCTGTAAACGCTTCTGCGCTTCACCTTACACAAGGATGTAGGGGGGTGCCCAATAAAAAAAAATGGAGAACAGTTTAAAGTTCTTCAGAGTGGTCATCAGGCTGCTTTCATCATTCTTGTCCTGCCCTCTCTTTCCTCTGTTGCATTCATTGTGAATGATGACGTCGTTAGGAGCTGTGCCGAACTCTTCTCTTGTTTTACTGGCAATATGGGACCGCATACTGTTGGGAAGGCCCATCTGCACAAAACTGATGGTATTTTCGTTATGCTCACAATGCCACTACCTTTCTTTTCTGTTCTATTGAGCCACTCCTGACTTTGGTCTAGGTCTACTTGGTGGAACTTATGCTTTGAACGCTTCACCACTAAATTTCCAGCTTTAAATTCAACTTTGACCTCTTCAAAGGCTGATGCATTTCACTCACATAGATTGATCCCCAGCGAGCATAGTTAGTGTGGTCATACCTCATGAAGTATGGAACCATGAACGTGAATGCATGCAAGTTTAGTTTCCATTCGCCGTTTCTGTTTTTCGGGTGAACAGCAGAAGGATTTCCCCCATTTTCATGTGAGTCCTCCAGAACTGAAAGTTTGGTCCGTTAGTGGATGCAACAAAAGACTCCAATAGATATCTGAAACTCTTGGTATGTTGAGTTTTTAAGAATGTACTGGTTACATAAGAACATAAGAACCTAAGAAAGTAAGGAGTCTGCAATAGGCCGGTTGGCCTGTGCATGGCAGCTCCTGTCGAGAGTTAGAACCACTCTCTATCATCCATGAATCTATCTAGTCTCATTTTAAAACTTTCCAGCATCCCAGTACTTACTACAAAGTTGCTAAGCTTGTTCCACTCGTCCACCACCCTATTTGTGAACCAGTTCCTTCCTATTTCCCTCCTGAACCTAAAATTATCCACCTTAAATCTGTTGCTACGAATCCTATGCTGCTCGGATATTATGAGAACTTAATTGATTCCTTTCACCCACTTAAATACTTCTATCATATCTCCCCGCACTCTTCGTCTTTCTAAGGAATGCAAGTTTAAGTGGCGTGAGTTTGTGTCCAAATTATTAACTCTCCTAGTAAGTGTGTTCGTCCATAACATAATGGAAAGAGTGAGTATCCATATTTGTCACAAAAAAAAAAATAATAATAATAATGGTTGCCTCTCTCGTCCGAGGTTAGTAGACCTTATGGTCACCTAAACGTAAGTTTGTTTAAGGTTTAGAAGCTGTCGCCAACACAGCAACCACACCCGGATTTAACGAGCTGTATGACAGTGACAAGGAATAACCCAAGAAGACCAACTCTCTTACTGCACGCAAACGCGATCCATAAATCCAGGTCTCACAGTTACTGCTGGGTAGACAAAGGCAAATGGTGTAATGAAAGTGGCTCTGCTTCTAGAGTCGCAAAGTCATGGGTGAAAAGAGCCACCTATGAGTGCCGTCAAGTTGTTTTTATGAAGAATAAATGAATCTCAAGAGCTTTTGCATATATATTACATTTATGGCATCCATTTCAGTGTACATAAATAACGAAGAATATGTTAGATATTTTGAATTTATTGGAGTTGAGTTATGTATTTTATGTAAAATTTACTATATTCTTGCAGTTTCTTTCGCTCTTCCCTTGGTGGAATAACGATGCCACTCTCTCTTGAGATAGTTAGAAAACCCTGTGACCTTTAGTATGACTGTGTATTAAGTGTCGGAGTAGTGAAGAAATTGTAAACACAGTGCATGAGGGGGGGGGGGACCGGTGGTAGAAGCGGTACCGTTCTTGCCTCGCAGGCGAGATGTCACGGGTTCGATTCCCGGGCCGGTGGAAGTTGTTTGGACTTACTTCCTAGCCCCCATTAGTCCCTGTTCACCTAGCAGTAAAGTAGGTACCTGTTGTAAGTCGAAAGTTGCGAATTCGTAATCAGGGAGTTGTTGGAGCTTCCAAAAACTTGATGACATAAACCACTGACTCTTCAGGCTTCTACGCCCTTGACTCTTCAGGCTTCTACGCCCTTAACTCATGAGACATAAAGGCAAGCATGAACTTAGCATGCTTCCCTGTTGGGCGCTGTTAACGCTTCTGCACTTCACCTTACACAAGGATGTAGGATGGTGCCCAATAATAAAAAAAAAATAATAAAAAAAAGTGCATCAGGGTGCGGCCAAGACTGAAAAGATAATTTTGATAAAAGAAGAAGCCATTTTGAAATCAATGGCAAGTTTAGAGTCGGAAATTTAAAATCCTCGAAGATGAAAAAACATTCAAGATGTAGTTTGTCGACAAATTAACTTCATTTATTTTTCTTAACTGCGACACCTTAAAACCAGGGCAGCGATGCGATTTTTTTTTTTACTGTTTCCGACCGATTGTTGGACTCTCAATGACCTTAGGAATTTTCAAGAAAGGTCCTCCAGAATGTGTTGGTTTGTCCGTTGATTTTGAGTTGAGTTTTGTTCTTTATCTTAATATATTTTTCATCCATTTAAATGTTCTCTTTGTCTCGATTTGGATTCGATTTTACTTAACCAGACTTTGACTTGATTTGCTGGAATTTGTACTTTTACTTGGATTTTGTAGACTTAGTTATAACACCGGTATTTAGTATTGATTCTGTAGTATGATGTATTATATGCCTGTATGTTGGAATGTTGTGTAGAGTACATTTGTATTTAGAAGATGTCAGGCAGGATGTGTTAAAATCTAGAAGTATTTAAGAAGGATTATGTATTATGTACTTGTCATGATTTTTCGTTGTAGTGGTTTAGACGTGTTTTATATTATATAAAGATTATAATATATTGTGTTTCTTATATTTCTTACCGTAGAGTTCGATACCTTCACACTGGTTCCTTACAGGAGATTATGGTGTATCTACGGAGAAATTCACTCCACCACCCGACATTCCATGATTTATACTTGATAAATGATGATTTAATGAGTTCCATTAATTTCCAACATCCATCTAAGTTATTGGTTATACTTTGTCATAACCAGTCTGTCATTACCTTTAGTAATAATAAGATAGGATCACAGATACGGGCAGATAATTGCATTTACATTTATTTGTCAAGCTTCCATACAATGATTTACAATTTGCATGGATATATGAGTCACTCACGTTCACGCTGTAATAAAATTAATCTTCTAAAAGAGGGAATTTTCAACTTGGGGACACACGTGATTACTCTACTATGGGTATGACTTAACGGAGCCTTAATTATTCAAGTGATACATTTACTGCCAGCCTGGATTGCTCTTGTTGCAACCAGGCTTCCACACAAGGGCTTCTTTCCACGAGAAATAACAACAAAAAGGTACTCTTGGGTTACCACACGTAGTCTCGCGTAAGCGTGACTTGGACTAATCACTTAGGCGCAATAGGCCAGCCTGGATTGCTTTTGTAGCAACCAGGCTTCTACACGTGATTTTTCCACGGGTAATACAAACCATGGTTAGCACACTTAGTCTCGTGTTAACGACAGGCCACAGGACAGAGTGGCGGTGGAGGACTCTGTGTGGTTTTCCGTTCCCTTCAGGAAGGAGAGGATGGGGACGACGTCTTAACTAACCCATGGCCTAGGGGATACTACTTAAAATGAGGTTTTTTGGGGCGTGAGGCGATGAACAGTACAACACTGTCTCACTGGCCTCCCCCCATAGGCTGGCTAACATACCACTAATGGAAAATATATGTCGCAGTCATGGCTCGCCGGGTGCCTTATCTCTAGTAAAACAACCTTTGGAGTTGGTTGCGTGGGTAAGCCTAACGCAACCCATGACAGTACTGTTTTAATATTGTGAAGTATCCTATAGTATTTGGTAGGCATTGAGTAGTGTGTTCCTATGCTTGTATAGGTCAGAAGTGTGGATACTTTCAGCAGACACCAAGGGGGTTAGAGGCCTTCGAAATGTGGCGTTACAAATCAGTTATACAGAAAGAAAAAGAAACGAAGAACTACTAAGATTAGCTAAAGGGCGAAAGAAAAAACAGAAATATATAGAATATGAATTAGATGATTTAGTCATATATTAAGGAATGAGGTGATAATAGTAGAGATATTAATGAGTAAAATTGAGGGTAGGAGGGCCAAGAAGAGGTAGAGGTTGGATAGATGAATAAAATTAAAAGCTGATTTCCCGAGTCTGTCAGTCTGGAGGTGTGGCTGTGTAGGTAGGAATGAACGTTGTTCCTCCGGTAATTTTTAGACCTTTAGTAAATATATTTATGAAATACACATTGATAATCTAATATTTTTTGGGTAATGTTCGATATTTTTTATTTATTTTTTGTGCAAATGTTACCAAGGTCATGCTTCCGAAGGCTTAGTATAGTGTGCTGTATCCACACTGTCACTAACGGACAGTCATGCCTATGGGACCAACTTTCAGGTAATTAACGTTAACCCCAGACTGATATACAATTGATCGTAGATGAAGACATTAAAATCTCCTAAAATTATAATGTGTGGGTCACTGTAGAGATACATAGAGTGTTAGTTGAGGTGACTATGTTTACTTTGTTCTTCATGGTTCGGGTCAGGAAGGGGGTAGTCAAGCACCCAAAATAATAAGTCTTTTCAAATTACGATTAACTCAATGCAACTTATATTCATGACGACTCTAACTCGCTAGGAACAGCAAAATATAATAGTGTAACATTAAAGAGATTAGTTATATATGTGGCCACACCTGCTCATCACTCCACACGACCTGTGGTTAAACAGCTGGTGGGTGGCAGTACAAGTGTATGTTACTGGGAAGGTTATTAACTAAGTACAAGACTTCACTCATTAAAAAAAGTACAGTACCTGCAAGTGCACATCTCACACGATCTTAAAATTCACTGAAAATATTTATCATTATTTGAGGACTGATAAGGAAGATTACGAGTATTATTTATGTTGCTTTTGTGTCACGAGAGGTTGTATGAGGAATCAATAAACACGTGCGGTGATTACATCTTCGTTTTTGACCACAGCATGAGGGGTGAGGGCAGGGCTGGGGGAGTGACACTGGGCGCTGGGTGTTTGGAGGGTGGTGGGGGTGGGGGTGGCACTGTTATCGTTCACTCTTGATCACTCTGATTATATGTATGATTCATGTTGGCATCATACATACGTCTCCAGCTAATGAATGATTCTGTGACTGTTATTCCACATCTGCATTGGTACTATAGCAGAAATGTGATAGTATTTGGTAATATTTGGATGGTATGAAGTAATATTTTGTAATATTTGGTAGGATAAAGTAGTATTTGATAAGTAATTGATAGTATATAGCAGTTTACTGTAGCCACTAGAAGTTATCAGGTAGCATTTGGTAACATTTTATGTGTATCAGTAATTATGTGAATGTTTGTGGTATTATTTGGTGTTTGTGAGGCAGTATGTTCTAGTATTGAAAAATAATATAATAATAACCACTAGTAGTATTTGGCAGGTATGTGGAGGTAAGCTGCCTCCCGAAAGCTGGGAATGCTGTACAGATGACGTAGCTACTTCACTCCGGAGCAGTTGCTTCAAGTATATAAGGGATTCATTCGTCTTAACTTGGAGTACTGCTCTCATATCTGGGGTGGGTCTTCTTCTGCCCAACTGTTAGATAGGGTGGAATCAAAGGCATTTCGTCTTATTAACTCTCCTCCTTTAGTTGATAATCTTTCTTCTCTTTTTCTTCGCCGCAATGTTGTTTCACTCTCTCTCTTTTACAGGTACTTTGACGGGCAATGTTCGGTGGATTTGACATCCTATGTACCGCCGGTAAGGCCGTGGTTGTGTGTTGTAGTGGCAAGGTGAAAGTGAGTACAGTACAGAATGCTCGTATGGAAACATCATAATATTCACCAAGCCTTCGGTACACGAGCAGGCAACATGGGCTGCAGGCACTACATTGATCCTTCTGGCATCTCACCTTCATATCTGACATCAAATGACAAGTGACGCCCTCAGCTACAGCAACCAATCAACGTTGGTCTAGCCAGCCCAGTGACCAATCAGTTTTTGCATTGCGGTGATTGTGCGTTAACTCCAGCCACATATATAGTAAGCACCTTCGCTCTGACCACCCATTACTACTCCCTGACTCTCCGTGCTCAGAGGTAAGTTAAATGTTTGGGGCAATGTGTGTGCTTGTACTTCTCCAGTGTAATACTTCGCTGTGTAAACATTGCAAAGAAACGCCAGGATCGTTGATTCAATTGACCAAAATGCGATAACCCTTAAAGCTATCGTTACATTTTATGATATCTGTGTGTTTGATGTATGTATGGCGTGTTTGTGTGTATGTTATTTCTTGTATTTGCGCTTATATGATGTGTGTGTGTGTGTGTGTGTGTGTGTGATCAAAATTTACAGTCATATACAAGTGTGTATCATCGTGTATGATTGATCAGTGTACAATCATAATTATGTATATGTGATCGTGTTTGTGTATGATCATGGGTGGACCAGTGATTTAGCTTAAGGTCCACGTAGGTAACATTCCTACGAATCTTTAAAAAAAAAAGTGTTTGATTACATGTGTATGATATTTGTGTAAACGATAATAATTATGTGTGTTTAAGGTCATACAATGTTCGTGTGTGTATATTCTCGTGTGTATGATAGATTGCGTATATTGGTTTGTGTGAACATAACCATGAGTCTGTTTGACATGCATGTATGATAATGTCGTGTATGTATAATCACGTATTTATATTATAATCGTGTGCATGTACAGTTGTGCATGTGTGTGTGATCATAATATGTGCATGATTTTGTGTATGCATGTATACTTTTGTATGTATATTCTTGTATATGTATGAGCATGTATAAAATGTGTGTATGATCTTGTAGGTATGTGTCACTCTGCTAATATGAATGTTTCAACTTGTAGTGGGGCTGTAGGTGAGTTAGCTGACGACGACAATGACGATGAGAACGAGTGTGGTCCTCCTGACGTGTCTCATGGTTGATGTTACTTCCTACACGTCACACGGTGAGTAAACATTGGGTTACTTGTCACTAAAGCAAACATTACACAGGTGCACACAGGTATACCCGTAGCTGATTTTTTGTTAGAAATCAATAAGGACATACAGGCAACCCAGAGCTAATAATCTGCAATAATAAAACAGGAAACACAGGTATACTCCTAGCCAATGCTCTCATACAGGTAGACCCAACCATTTTTTTTGTACGGGGAATAGCCCACCTGGGCACAAATCATCGACCCACAGTGGGGCCTGGGAGGCGAAAAAATAAGAGTAAAAGGAAATTAAAAATAGAAGAGAAAAATTTATATTAATCTACACCAAGAAGATGCCGGAAAACCAGCTTTTTGAAGTGAAACAGATTGTATGGAAACACAGTAAAAGGCAGAGCATTCTACAGTTTGGATGTGTGAGGAAAGAAGGCTGTATTATAACGGGTTATTATGTGACAGACATCCACAGAAACGGTGGGCACCGCGGGCAGGACGAGTGTTACGAGCCCATGGCCTTGCCGGCGGTACACAGAATGCCAAATCCACCGAACATTGCCCGTTAAAGTACCTGTAAAAGAGAGAGAGTGAAGCAACATTGCGGCGAAGAGATAGGGAAGACAGATTATCAACTAAAGGAGGAGAGTTAATAAGACGAAATTAGTTCTATTCTTACTTACTAGGGATTTCCTAGTCTGGTGTACTGGGGAAGACGTATATGATAATGATAATGAAGTAAAGTGACGTATAACCTTTACTTAGCACTTTATATGACCTCTATATGAATTAGATGTTACTCGTTTTGGCCAATAAGGTATGCTGATTCATATTTTGTCAACTGTGCTACATTCTTAATGGTTAATTATAAGCTACTGAGTGCACACAGAAACGTAACTCACACTCTTATTGCTCAGTATGAATTAATACACGAGTCACAAGAAGAAGAGGTAAATTTGACCTTTGGGTAAATGATGGCTACCATTAACTTAGGTTATTAAAAACAGTATAAGTGAAAAAAGTAAATAATAAGTTTATTTCTACAAATTAGGAGTATAAGGTAGATTTTATATACAGTAGAGTCTGGAGAAGGTTGTTGGTCGGCTATGAGATGAGAATTAGTTGAAGTTTTACTGATGTCCTTCCTTCTTTCCTTCCTTTCAAAGCTTTAATGTCTTTTTCGGAGATACCTAACATAATTGAAGTGGTCTTAAAGATCGGTGGCCGCCTTATCACCACCTTTTATATTACCCTTCATCAATAAATATACCTACTGAGTTGTCTTTACATTCATCAACTGAGGGAGTATTCTCATGTAACCTCTATTCACCTCTCCCTATAAACACATCCTTTATCTGGTGATAATTATCGTGTCTATATATTTATCTAATTCTTCTCTAAAGGAATGCAGAAACACACACACACACACAGACATTAATTACAGTAGTTTGTGATATATTCTTTATCAGGTGTGGGAGGGTTGTTGTCAGTCGATGGTGGTGGTGTGGGCGCCGTGCTGGAGGCGGTGTCTCAGCCCACCTGCTCCCTCATCCTCCTCACAGATGGCACCACCTCACCCTCCACCATCCTCAAGGTGATGTTTGTTATAATGTAGCCTCCACCTGCTGTATATTCTTATGTAGCCTCCACCTACTGTATGTTCTTATGTAGCCTCCACCTGTTGTATATTCTTATGCAGCCTCCACCTGTTGTATGTTCTTATGTAGCCTCCACCTGCTGTATATTCTTATGTAGCCTCCACCTGCTGTATATTCTTATGTAGCCTCCACCTGCTGTATATTCTTATGTAGCCTCAACCTGCTGTATGTTCTTATGTAGCCTCCACTTGCTGTATGTTCTTATGTAGCCTCCACCTGTTGTATGTTCTTATGTAGCCCACCTGCTGCATGTTCTTATGTAGCCTCCACCTGCTGTATGTTCTTAGCCTCCACCTGTTGTATGTTCTTATGTAGCCTCCACCTGCTGTATGTTCTTATGTAGCCTCCACCTGTTGTATGTTCTCGTGTAGCTCCCACCTGTTGTATGTTCTTATGTAGCCACCACCTGCTGTATGCTCTTATGTAGCCTCCACCTGTTGTATGTTCTCGTGTAGCTCCCACCTGTTGTATGTTCTTATGTAGCCTCCACCTGCTGTATGTTCTTATGTAGCCTCCACCTGTTGTATGTTCTCGTGTAGCTCCCACCTGTTGTATGTTCTTATGTAGTCACCACCTGCTGTATGCTCTTATGTAGCCTCCACCTGTTGTATGTTCTCTTGTAGCTCCCACCTGTTGTATGTTCTTATGTAGCCACCACCTGCTGTATGTTCTTATGTAGCCTCCACCTGTTGTATGTTCTCGTGTAGCTCCCACCTGTTGTATGTTCTTATGTAGCCTCCACCTGTTGTATGTTCTCGTGTATCTCCCACCTGTTGTATGTTCTCGTGTAGCCACCACCTGCTGTATGCTCTTATGTAGCCTCCACCTGCTGTATGTTCTTATGTAGCCTCCACCTGCTGTATGTTGGCAAACGACATTACAACATGGCAGCCTTGATTTGATAGGTATACTGGGAGAATCAATCTGGTTACCTTACTATTGTGTGTTATAATTTAGTTCCAGATAGTAATGTAAATATATCTTGACAGTTTTTCTTTTCTTTGTAAAATTTGTCAAAAGGTAATAATTGCATGCAGCGCGTGTGTTCTATTTTCAGTGCACTTCCTGTTCACCCAGTTGTAAATGGTTACCTATGTTTACAACTTGGGGAAGTGAAGACGGTCGAGTGCAGTACCGGCCATGCTGCCTCCTTGTGTACCGAAGGCTTATTTTACAGTGTGCTGTATCCACACTGTCCTTAACGGGTAGTCATTTGTATGGGGCCCACTTTCCCCTTCAATAATTAGATTATCTTACTTAAAATAGCCTTTCATGTCTCAGGAGGAGAGTGTAGTACGAGGGAGCCCCTGGGGTGTGGGGGTGTTCGAGGTGGTGGTGGACGGCCAGGACGCTAACGAGACCCTGGTGCTGCTCTCCCACCTGCTCCACCAAGCTCGACAGGTAGGTCACTCTCTTATCTGTTCCACCAGGCTCGACAGGTAGGTCACTCTCCCACCTGCTCCACCAGGCTTGACAGGTAGGTCACTCTCCCACCTGCTCCACCAGGCTCGACAGGTAGGTCACTCTTCTACTTGTTCTACCAAACCCAACAGGTAGGTCACATTCATTGTCAAAAAATGTATAAATGGGTACAAGTCAAACTGTACTGCTCGTCTTCAATGAACTCATTAATCGCTAATTTTTAATAGCCTCTCCTCTTCAAGAATTGTGTTTATGGTCGAAACATTTTAAAGTCATGTAACAGTTACTGTAAACTTCAGCTCACTGAATTTCAGGTGTGTTTTTACCCTCTACCCTCCCTTGCTCAGGTGACAATGTTGCACTACTCGTGTGGCGACTGTAAATACAGATATAAATAATTCCCACCTCTTAACACTGTAATATTTCTCTTAAGTTTGCGACTAAAACCTTTCCATAAATTTTTACTGCCCAAGCTTAACTATTTAACAATTTCTGCCAACCTTATAATGTCTGTGTCTAATTCTCAGGCACCTAAATCAACTCCTGGGCATTTAAGTTACTCATCCGTTTGATGATCTGAAGATGCTAGAGATTTTGAAGTCACCTTGACTAATGGTGAATATCTGTAAAGTTACCCGGATCCCACCAGCGAGCGACATGTATACAGTTGTCTCCGGTGTACGGTCTGTTGTAGAGACCATTACAACAGGACAATTATATATAATTAGACTTCTCAATCTCTAAATCCAAGCCTAATCACACCCAATTCAATAAATTACACTTATGTTACTTGTGTTTCTTTTGAAAAATAACAAAACGGCCTAATCTCAAGAGACTTCAAAGCCCACAGCGCCTCATTCACAAGTCTCACTTAATCACACAGAGATTCAGGCAATTTCTATATTATTTCAAAGTGCAAAACTCTCGCTGACTCGTATTCTGACGCGACACTCAGTAACAAAGTACTTCCCCTCCATGTCAAAAAACAAAGGAACGTTGTTCTATTGTAATCCGGTCGAAAGGAGAAGAAACAAAATAAACGAGAAGAGAAACATGTTTCCTCCACCCAAAAGAATACTTTTCTCACAGGTGTGGATGGAGTTGGTGTTGGTGACTCAAAGTTCAGTCTTTCCATAGGTGCGGATGGCTTCGTGGTGTGTGCGGGTGGTGGTGGTGAGTCACGACCCGGTCTTCCTCGCCACCTTCGCCGAGTGGTCCCTCAAGGGCCGCCTCCTGGTGTGGGCCACCAAGCTGCTGGTGGTCACCAGCCTCCCACTCCCTCAGCTTCACGCCCTCCTGTCCTCCCACTGGACCTTCTCCATGATGAACACCATCTTGCTCAACCTGGAGGACACACCACCCAACCTCAGGTAATATACACAATGAACACCATCTTGTTCAACCTGGAATCTAAGAAATCTATAGGTAGTCTCTACCACAATAATACAAGCAAAATTGCCACTTACATCCATTCCACTCCGCTTGATTGACCCTGTTCTTATACCGCCATACAAACGATTCATTTTCTCCTGTTTCTTCCTACCATTATTTCTAAACTGCCTCTCCTTTACTGTGATTTTAATTTTTTTTTAAAGTAATCATACTGGTTTATCAGTCTAAATGAGCTTTTAAAGGACAATTAGTTTTACATTACACCGCTTCATCTATTCAACTGCTTTGATGAAAGCTCTGCGGTGTTAGGAATCAACATAAACCACACGACTTTCTCTCACTCAGTCCATAATATGATATTATTTCTACATGTAGGTGTGGTGTGTACACTCACCTGCCGTACAATCCCTTGGAAAACCGGGTGCTTAGAGTTGCCACTTGGACGCCTCGGGGCGGCCTCTTCCTCTTCTCCAACATTCCTCTGTTTCCTGAGAAGTTTTCCAAGTGAGTATGATAAAGATGTGTTCATGAGTGTGTTTAGCGTGTTCTAAAAGTAAAGATTTTATATAAACTAGAACCATTGAAGCAAAATCTCTCGTTAAGTGTATATGAGGACATCGTAAAATAAATCACGAGTCAATTGATTTAATTATAAGGCAGGAAATAAAGGTACAAAACACAAGGTATGAACTGGTCATTTTCTGTCTTCCTTTACTCAAATATTTCATCCTCTTCTCGGCTGTTCTTTACATCACACACCCCTGCTCCTTTATCTCCCACTGAGACCGATGATCTCTTAGTAATAACTGTACTTAATATTAGCTTCCACGGAGCCAGGGTGAACGCAACAGCCCTGCCGTTCCTACCATTCTGGGATGAAACTGAGGGCGTGGCTCCTGACGGTTCCCGGACGAAGAAGTATCGAGGGTCAGACTACCACCTGCTGGACACTGTGGCCGACGCCCTTAACTTTACTGTACACATCCTTCCCAGCATCTCCTGGGCTCAGGTGGGCAATGCTTATGGTTGTTCGAAATAAAATTAAAATATTCAATTAATAATGTATGCTTGACGTGTTCTTGTCTGGAAATTGGTACATATGACAAGAATAGCGGGGAGCTAGATGTATCTAGACACTTACCCATAATTTTAGCAAACCAATTCTGCGCCCCGTCCGTGCAACACTTTATGCCTGTACCTATTATACTACGTCAATAGATCTCAGGGACCATTGTTTTTGGTGTGTGTGTGTGTGTGTGTGTGTGTGTGTGTGTGTGTGTGTATGTGTGTGTGTGTGTGTGTGTGTGTGTGTCAAATATCTCGGACACACTTCTAAAAAGCAGTTACTATAATTAGAAATAAGACCCTTAAGCATAGCCTATGTCCATGACAAAAATTGCAATTTATTTAATGTGTCATTTATCGCGTTATCTTACAACAAGTATTTCTAAGACTTTAGATTGCTGTATTCTCTATAGACGAATCCATCAAGGTTCAAATGAACTGTAGTTAAACTTTGCATTGATCAATAAAACATTGACACAAATATTCACATTGGGTTCATTCCTAACTCGAGTAACAACACAGTTTTATTATGTAATGACACAAGTGTGACGCTTGACTGTTGTATATCCAAACTCTACTGGCAAATATTGATTATAAAGACACTTGCTGATACATTTTTCTTCCTATCTGTGTTACTAATTGGGGACTACTGTACATGCAATCCTGAATAAGTAACCTGCAATAATACTTTAACAGGTGGTGAGCCAGGTGGTGGAGCGAGTGTCGTTGGTGGCCCCTGTGTATCACATACTGCTGCCTCAGCGACAACAGCAGTATGACTTCACCTTCACCTATGAGTACGCCTTCTTCTCTTTCGCTATGGCCAAGCCGTCACTGCAGCCTCAATGGCAGAAACTCTACTACCCGCTGACCGGGGAGGTGTGGGCGACGGTTTTGGCTATGTTGCTCCTCGTCCCGCCTATAATGTTCATTGTATGTCAACGTTGTATACTTAAGTTCCCTTAAATGATTTGCTAGCATATATATAAATAAATATATGACTGTGACCGGGGAACGCTAACCGCTGGACCACCAGGATACTAAAAGCAGTCCTAAACTTTGTTATATTTCACACAAAGCCTGTTCAACGAGCTTATGGCGCCGTGAACCTCTAATGGGGACTACCCTTATCACGTAGGTGGTCAGAGTAACGTTTTACTAAATCCGGCTTCGAAACACGAGGATCCATATATATTTCATTAGCCCAAGCTCGTTGAACAGGCTTTGTGTGAAATATAACAAAGTCTAGGACTGCTTTTAGTATCCTGGTTGTCCAGCGGTTAGCGTTCCCCGGTCATAGTCATGGGCTAGTGGGCCGTGGGTTCGAATCTTGGCGGGTTGAGGTGTTGATTGTATGTAGAAGTCCGCGTGCTATTGGGCTAATGAAATATATATATGGATCCTCGTGTTTCGAAGCCGGATTTGGTAAAACGTTACTCTGACCACCTACGTGATACGGGTAGTCCCCAGTAGAGGTTCACGGCGCCATAAGCTGGTTGAACAGGCTTTGTGTGAAATATAACAAAGTCTAGGACTGCTTTTAGTATCCTGGTGGTCTAGCGGTTAGCGTTCCCCTGTCACAGTCATGGGCTAGTGGGCCGTGGGTTCGAATCCTGGCGGGTTGAGATGTTGATTGTTTGTAGAAGTCCGCATGCTATTGGGCTAATGAAATATATATATATATATATATATATATATATATATATATATATATATCATTAGCCGGATTTGGTAAAATGTTGCTCTTATCACCTAAGCGGGACGGGTGGTCCCCATTAGAGGTTCATGGCGCCATAAGCTCGTTGATCAGGCTTTGTGTGAAATATAACAGAGTCAAGGACTGCTTTTAGTGTCCTGGTGGCCCAGAGGTAGCGTTCCCTGGTCACAATTATAAGATCGTGGGTTTGAATCCTGGTGGGGTGAGGTGTTGATTATATATATATATATATATATATATATATATATATATATATATATATATATATATATATATATATATATATATATATATATATATATTCTTTAAAGTGTATCAGAAGAAAACGAACTTCACAATTTTAATGATAAAATGTGGTTTGTGACATGTTCCAGCTCAGTTGTGTGATGGTACAGGAGAGTCGAAGAAATGCCAGAGGTGTGGGCATGATGGTGCAGGACGTGGCAGGGATGTTAGTGGGCCAGAATCTTCCACGACGACTGCCCAGGACCGGCTCAAGCCGTGTACTTGTAGCAACCTGGCTGGTGTTTTCTCTTGTCATCGGGACTGCCTACCGTGGCAACCTCACCGCCTTCCTGACGCTGCCCAAGTACCCACCCCGAGCTGAGACACTTGAACAACTCGTCGCTTTTGCTGACAGGTGATGGAACTTTACTGTTATGTTTCCTGTAACTGACAAACCAGGGTATAGTGTACACACAGTAAAAAAAAGTACCGCACGGATTATGTGTGAAACAATATATCACCAGGGACGAGGGATAGCAGACTACTGTATGCGTGTTGGTCCTGTATTATGGTAGTAGTCCCGCTGTCCTTGCCTGAGGGTGTCCTCACATATCTGTTGCTAACGACATGTCCTGCCGTATACACAGTTGATGGTATAACAATATAATAATAATAATAATAATAATAATAATAATAATAATAATAATAATAATAATAATAATAATAATAATAATAATAATTAACGGTTTATTGAAAAAGTCGGCAGCCCAAAGGCTGCAAAATATACATTGGACAAAAAGGACTTATTACATACAAAGACATGGGGTGGTGGGTCGTTTAACAAAAGCTTTCACTACTGAAAGAAGAAGGAACAATGATTGAACATACAAATTATTATAGTTTACGGTTGATGGCCCGGGCCTGGGCTGGTCATGGAGACACCAGGTGGTGTGGTGTTC
Organism: Homarus americanus; assembly: GCF_018991925.1. Classification (NCBI taxonomy): domain Eukaryota; kingdom Metazoa; phylum Arthropoda; class Malacostraca; order Decapoda; family Nephropidae; genus Homarus; species Homarus americanus. The sequence goes on along the minus strand of NW_024737042.1, from coordinate 2,693,076 downwards.
ACGTGGTGTAGTAACTCGTCCTCGGGTGTTGATATGAAGGACCTCACGTGGTGATGGAGATACCAGGTAGTGTGGTGTTCACGTGGTGTAGTAACTCGTCCTCGGGTGTTGGAATGATGGACCTAACGTGGTCATGGAGACACTGGGTGGTGTGGCGTTCACGTGGTGCAGTAACTCGTCCTCGGGTGTTGATATGAAGGACCTCACGTTGTCATGGGGACACCGGGTGGTGTGGGGTGGTGTCATAGTACCTCGCCCTGCTAGGTGGTGTTGTGTTATCACGTAGTCAGGTGCATAGCCGGCCGGCCCTCTGTTGTTCCCATGGTGGACTGATTAGCACCTCCTGGTCAGAAGATGGCGGCCAGCTCCCTGGGGTGATTATCCCACTGGTGGGTCACAGTTCTCACTGGTACTGTCTAGTGCTTAAATCACTGGCTTAAACACTGTTCATCAATGTTCAACACTGGTCCCACTTCTTTGCGAAACGAAATTGTCACTTTTGATTATGTTGATATCCCGGTGGTGAGGATGGGTCGGGGAGAGGGACTTGGGGAATGGGCCGAACTTTGGCCAAGAGGGGCCACTGAGGAGCAGCGCCTGAATAGGTCTCGACCCTACGGTGGTCAAGGATGAGCACATCAGGTGCTGTATGGATCATTACGGAAGTCAGCAGACCTCCAGTGCGCGATACTTTTTGTTATTGTGTGTACACGTCACGTCTTAAAGGAATAATAACTTTTTGACAATGGTTTATTTTTGCTTGTAATATTCTCATTTTTTTTAAACTAGTGTATCTATAGTGAACATACTGTTTCACTTATTACATTGTTCATTCTCTTATCATGGCCATACAGTACTTTACTATAATTAGGTAAATTTAAGCTAGGTGGTATTCGCTTAGGTTAGGTTAGGTTAGGTTAGGTAAGTTACAGTAGGTTAGGTTAGGTTAGTGCTGATGCTGTTCATTTGTAGATCATATTAGTGGTATCTAACTGATTTTCCTAATATAGGGACCAATTCAAAAATTCGAAAACAAATTCGAAATTGGTGAAATCATGATTATATTATAACGATCCCTAAGACGCCTAACACAAACATGTTTCTCGCCAACAAAAGAACCAAAACTAATTAGTTTTTCCAAAGGGTAACAATGCCGAAGTACGGAGAAGAGTTCCGCAAGTTCTTCAAGCAGTCCAACTCCCCGGTGTTCAAGACTTTGGCTGAGATCATGACCATCGGCCCCACAGTGAAGGAAGGACTACACCAGGCATTGAACAATAAGTAAGTTCCTTTTATTTTGAATATTTCCTTTCGATTGATGTCATCAATGTCTATACATACACAAAAGTATACACACAATTATAAGTATTGACTATGAGGCTACAGTCACTGAATGCCGCATAGATCTGTGGGTCAACTAATTCAACACAGCAAGGATAGCTACTTATGTATAGGATATTTAATATTAAGGTAATAAAATGGCGGCGAAGGTGTGGCTATTGGGGGAGGCTGGAGGCCACGGCTTTAAAAAAAAAATAAGTAGTAGTAGTAGTAGTAGTAGTAGTGGATGACGGACATGATTATGATATGGTATGCCTCGACTTTAACAAAGCCTTCGACAGAGTCCCCCACGAAAGACTAATACAAAAAGTGGAGGTTCGTGGAATTGGAAGAGATATTCTAAAATGGATTAGGGCGTGGTTACAGGACAGGACACCGTGAGTAAACATTAACGGCACTAAAAGAAATCCGATTGAGGTAACGTCATTAGTGGAGTACCCCAAAGTTCAGTACTTGGACTATTACTATTTATTATATACATAAACGACATAGATATCAGCGTAGACAGCAACATAAGTAAATTTGCTGATGACACTAAAATAGGGTGTGGAGTTAAATGTGACGAGGACTCCGCAAAACTGCAGGAAGATCTAAACAAATTCTTCTCATGGTCTAAAAAATAGCAGATGAAATTTAATGTGGACAAATATATAGTACTTAGTCTAGGAGATGTAATCAGAGAAACCAGATACCAGATGAACAGCGTTGTTATGGAGTAATCCGACTGTGGGAAAGATTTAGGAGTGATAATAAGTAGGGATCTTAAACCAAGTAAACAATGTGTATTTACTAAACAAGGCTAATAAAGTAATGGAGTTCATACATGGAGTGCTAGTTACAAGACTAGCGATGTTATACGAAAACTCTATCGTGCGCTTATGAGACATCACTTGGATTATGCAGTTCAGTTCTTCACTGTACTACAGAATGGATATAGAATCCCTAGAAAGAATTCAGAGGAGAATGACAAGACTAATCCCTGGCATTAGGTACCTGAGTACAGAGACAGATTAAAGCATCTTAATTTGCACTCCCTCGAGAGACGTAGAGTGAGGGGCGATATAATCGAGGCGTAGAAATGGAAGTCAGGGCTAAACAAAGGTGCTATAACAAAGGTAATCAAACTATCCAACCAGGAGCGAACTTGTAGCTATGGTTTTAAATTAGACAAATTTAGATTTTGGCGCGAGATAGCTAAACATTGGTTTGGAAATAGAGTAGAACAAGTTTCCAAACTTGAATATGCTGAATAGCTTCAAACATAGGTTGGATGGATATATGAGCGATAGGGGTTCGGTGTAAACAGGACTGACCAGTATGGACCAATAGACCTGCTGCAGTTTCCTCCATTCTTATGTTCTTATGTTGTTGTTGTAGTAGTAAACCGTAAAAGGATGAGTTAAGAGCTAAATGTGATAAACTTCCCGGCAAATTTTGTCATTCTCTGTGGCACCTGAAGTATGTCCGTAAAGGTAATAGTAAGTACTGTTTTAGTTCTTCGTCTTTACAGGGTTCCTCTACATTCGCATCATTGGCTCCTAACTGCACCACCCATTCCCCTTTTTATGTTTTCCGTAACAAAGCTTCTAATCTATTCTTAACCTCTATTGTTGATTTCATAACTACTATGTATATTTCCGTGAGACAGGCAGGCACACATGGGCGGTAAAAGATCCCTGCAGCAGAAGATTGCTGAACAGTTCACGCTCCAGGACGGCAGTTCGTCTCTCTATCTGGGACAAGAGTCTGTTTTCCCGGGCCCCTCTGGCTGGCCCATTCCCCACGATGCCCCATACAAGACTCAGCTTGACCGCTGCATCATGGCCGCTGTCGAAGTGAGTGACTCACGAAAGCTCCCACCTTCTAAGTTATCTTTTTATATTTGCATGTATGAAAACTAGGAGAAGGTGAATAACAAATAAAGAAAATATTATCAGAGATATCACAGTAGGGGAAGAACTAGGTAACAGTGATCACAGAGAAATCAGGTTCACCTTAAATTGGGAAACGAAAAACAATGACAATATGGTCAGAGTCCCAAACTTTCGGTTGGCGGATTATCAGGGGTTAAGAAGGTACCTAGGTGAGGTCACCTGGGAACAGTCACGTCAGTCACCAGTAGGAAGGGGTGAGGTCATAGATGACACAACAATTGATCATGACTAAAATATATTCACTAGTATACTACATAAAGCACAAGAACAAAATATACCATACAGAAAAATTTGGTCAAATAAGAATGAGCCAAGGTGGATGACCAGAAAACTTAAACATGACATAGGAATAAAGAAAGGAATATATAAGAAATTAAAGGGAGGGGAGGAGCAGCTCAGAAATAGATATAATGAACTATCTAGGAATGTTAAGAAAAATGTAAGGAAAGCAAAGAAAGACTATGAAATCAAAATAGCAAGAGAATCCAAGGCGAATCCCAAGGGAATTTTCCAGGTATATAGAACAAAGATCAAGGACAAAGTTGGGCCTTTAAAGTCAGGGAGGGGAGAAGTGATAAATGACAGTGAAGAAATAAGCAAAGTATTGAACAGCTACTTCTTATCAGTTTTCACAGAGGAAATTCGCGATGAAATTCCAGAGGTGGAACTGATATTTAAGGGAAAAGAAGAAGAGAAATTAAAGAATATCACTATCAGAAAAGAGGATGTTCTTAAGAAGATAAATAAACTAAAGAAGACAAAATCCCCAGGGCCGGATGAAATTTTCCCTCGAGTCTTGAAAGAGTGTAGGGAACAGATTAGCGGACCCCTTTAAACTTATTTACAAAATCATTAGACACCGGAGTTGTGCCAGACTTGTGGAAACAGGCAAATGTAGTATCCATATTCAAAAAGGGAGACAGAGCATCAGCGTCAAATTACAGGCCGATCAGTTTGACGTCAGAAGTGGGGAAATTTCTTGAATCAATTATAGCTGATAACATCCGATTGCATTTAGAGAAAAGCAAATTAATCTACGACTCTCAACATGGGTTTACAAAGGGAAAATCTTGTCTAACAAATCGGCTGACATTTTTTAGGAAAGTCTTCGAGGTAGTAGATAATGACGAAAATTACGATGTTATTTACTTAGACTTTAACAAAGCATTTGACAGAGTACCACATCAGAGGCTTCTGAGAAAAATTAAGGCTCATGGTATCAAGGGGAAAGTTTTAAATTGGATAAAATCATGGCTCACCGATAGAACGCAGAGGGTCAGCATAGATGGTGTTAAATCTGAGCGGGGTCGTGTAACCAGTGGGGTTCCCCAGGGGTCAGTACTAGGCCCACTCTTGTTCATAATCAACATAAACGATCTAGATACTGGGATCAGCAGTGACATAAGCAAGTTTGCGGATGACACCAAAATAGGGCGGCAGATTAATTCAGGGCAGGATGCAAATGCATTACAGGAGGATCTAAATAAACTGCAGGGGTGGTCTGAAAAATGGCAAATGAAATTCAACACCAGTAAGTGCAGCGTACTTAATATTGGAAGAACAAATACTGTCAATGTATACAGCCTTAACAACATCAACCTAGAGAAGTCGACTTGTGAAAGAGACCTAGGGGGTACTTAAGCCCGGACCTACGGCCTAGAAAACAGTGCGTTAATGTTCGAAATAAGGCAAACAGAGTATTGGGTTTTATATCTAGAAGTGTAAGTAACAAGAGTGCAGAGGTCTTATTGCAACTATATCTTGCGTTAGTCAGGCCGCACCTCGATTATGCGGTTCAGTTCTGGTGCCCTTATTATAGAATGGATATCAATTCACTAGAGTCGGTGCAGCGAAGAATGACGAAAATGATTCCGGGACTTAGAAACCTTCTATATCAGGATAGGTTAAAGAAACTAAACTTGCATTTCCTAGAAAGACGAAGAGTGCGGGGGATATGATAGAAGTCTTCACGTGGGTGAAAGGAATCAATAAAGGTGATAAAGATAAAGTTCTTATAACATCCGAGCAGGATAGGACTCGGAACAACGGATTCAAGTTAAATAAGTTTAGGTTTAGGAGGGAGATAGGAAGGAACTGGTTTACAAATAGGGTGGTGGACGAGTGGAAGAAGCTTAGCAACCTTGTAGTTAGTGCTGGAACGCTGGAAAGTTTCAAAGAGAGGCTGGATAGATTCATGGATGATAGAGAGTGGTAGTAACTCTCGACAGGAGCTGCCATGCACAGGCCAACCGGCCTATTGCAGACTCCTTATTTTCTTATGTTCTTTCTTATGTTCTTAAGAAATTTTAATTATTTATCTTTCATAGTAAGCTAAAGATAGTTAATTTATCTTAGATGATACTACTACTACTACTACTACTACTACTACTAATAATAATAATAATAATAATAATAATAATAATAATAATAATAATAATAATAATAATAATAATAATACTAATAATAATAATACTAATAATAATAATAATAATTATAATTATACTAATATTAATCTCCATGACCCTACAGCTGCTATCATTAAATAAGTTATACTATTATATTACGGCTTGTCTTACTTAAATGTTACACCAACTGTGAGATGATGCCAAATGGACGATGTCATTAAAAATATTCGTGCAAGTTACACATGACTTAAGTCCTCGTCCTTCATGATTTATCTCTCTTGTCCTGCCAACATCCGGCCTCAGGCTGGATTATACGAGAAATGGAGCGACGATATGATCATCCACACCCGCCGTGAGAGCCAGAGGCAGCAGCGGGAACTCCTGGCAGAGAGGAAGTTAGAGGAAGAAAGGGCAGACTCGGCCAGGGACAGGTCCCTCACCATCATACATCTACAGGGGCCCTTCATTCTACTCTTTCTGGGCCTCGGCCTGGCTGGACTCTCCTTCGTCGTGGAACTCATCATCATATCGTTCCTACCACAGTAATCGATAATCTTTAATTTAGATGTTAACGTTACAGCCTCTCCGCTAAGAAAAATAGATCTTGAATAGGAACAAACACGAGACGGTTGATAAGCAAAAGAAGCCGGATATAATCATATGAACAATACGTATCATTATTTACATTTACTGTACCTGCCGTATATGGCTCTGACCGCACTGTTGTAACGTAATAAATTGGCTCCTGACGGACGATCTTCTCTATACGTATATTTAACTTACATACATTGTCCATGAAAAAGAGAATTGTTCTTAAAGTACTGTGAATGATTTTTGTTGGTGTTACAGTGTTGATTTTCTGAGTTCTGGTGATGTACGTAGACAGGACACAGCAGAGATCGTTTGTTTAGTACTGTACACTGGACTAATCCTTCACTAAACTATTTGATGATTTTTTTAAGTTTAAACGCGTCTAATAGTTTTCTTCAAAAAAATATTAATTTTCTGAAAGATCCCACAGTAACATGTCTCTTTCTCCTGTGATTATTGTACACACACACACACACACACACACACACACACACACACACACATTATCAGTTTGTATTAATCTACTGTTGAGTGAGAACCTCTATTATGCTGCAACAGTCATCTGCCTGGAACCTTCCCAATCAATTCTTCTCTCACCTCTCCACTAGTACCACCACACAGCCACCACCTCCACCTACCACCACTAACCAACCTCCTTCACCAACCCATTACCACCACCAGCTACCCGACACATCTACCTACTCACTACCACCATCCAACCTCTACCACTATTCATCTACTACCATTATCCAACCATACCACTATTCATCTACTACCACCACCCAACCACTACCATTATCCAACTACTATCACCATCCAACCACTACCACTATTCATCCTCTACCACCACCCATCCACTACCACTATTCATCTACTACCATCATCCAACCACTACCATGACCTAACCATTTATAATGAGACAAACTCACCGAGCCGCTGCCACCATTATAATGAGACAAAACTCACAAGAGAAGAGATTACTTATAGTAGGAAGTATAGAGAGTAGGAATGTAAAGATAGGAAAAGCTTGGTAGCGTGGCCGCTTGTTATTTACACTGTGTCAACACACTTATCTTCTACGTCAATACACATATCTATTCTTCTCAAGGGACAACTTGTTAAACACCTCTTCGATACAACTATTTATTAATTCACTCAATGACATGGACACATTAATATCACTATTATATCGGGGTACTAACACATTATGTTTTACGTTACTCGACACTGACTCTCGGACACACCTGAATGAATACACTTCGCACAGTAGGTAACTCACCCTTGGAATAGTTCTGACAAGACTCACGTGTACCCTGACGTAGTCCCAGTGGGTGCTTGACTGGGATCTCGTGAGGTCTCCCGCCCCCCCGACCTGGGGGGGAGGGGACAAGCATGACTGTGAGTGACCAGAATGACCTTTCAATGACCAACTTCTCTGAATGATAGTCGTATGAGAATCACGAATGGAATGAGAATCAGCGTGGACGGGACTGTAGGGCCTTTATATGGGGTCGGCCCAGCCGGCTTTTGACCTCTAACCAATTATCACTAAACTGGTTAGATCTGGACGGCGTGTTCAGGTGTGGTCATGCCCAGGTGTGTCTTAGGTGTGATTAGGTCACCCGCTATTTCAGGTAATTAACCGGCGAGGTCAAGTCCCTAGGGTCTTGGGGTGTGTCAACCTGGTATGTGGTGGTACCACGAGGTCTGTAGTGTACTTGCTGTTATATGTGATGTAATTCTGGGCTGTAAGCTTTGGTCTGATATTCAATCATTGCACATTCATGACCTGCCCATTACCACTATGCATCCACTATCACCACCCCATCACCCTATACCAGGGGTCGCCAAACTTTTTTCACAGTGGGCCGGATAACTGAAAGAATGACGAGCGCGGGCCGCATAATCATTCTGTTCAATACTTGCAAGCCAGAACGAAAGCTCTGGTAACGTCAGAGCGTAGGCTGAGCTACCACGAGCCGGGGAAGGACTTGGGATCCGGCTCGCGGGCCGTAGTTTGGTGACCCCGGCCCTATACCATCACCATCACGCAATGACTCAGAACTTACATGACAAGTCAATTATGTAATAACTGGTTACATGAATCAAATATGTTCTCTTAAAGTAACGAAGACTGAGACAAAACAGGACTGGAGTGTGTAAAATATTCATAGGTAAAAAAGATGCATATTAAACGCTAATTTATGTAACCCTTATGTATACTGAATCACATAAGACACCGAATCTTTCCTCACAAATGGATCTGTAGAAGAATGTAGTAGTAAACTGGTAAGAGTCGGCAGCCCTCAGAGGGTTGTATAAGACGTTGAGTGTTATTATGTACTTACGTGAACAATAAAACATAGCGGGCTGGGTGAAGTAATGCTGTGGGTATAAATAATGTTGGGTCATGATTTATAGATATCTGACTGCTACACCTGATACCTTTGATAAGTATATTGGGTATTATTGTTGTTTGTCTTTACACTGGTGATGGGTAAATGATCCAATGATAATAAACTCGAGCTCCAATTATTGTTTTTATTCTTGAAGATATTCTTGAAAATTTAGTTTATTTTTTTCTTATGGAGTTCCTTTACTTTGGCTAATAAGTCCTTTGGTATTCGTCTTTCATCTGTAGTTACTTGTAGTTAGTATACAGTGAATATCAAGCAGTTCATGCCAACAGCCAACCACTTCCATTATCCACCCATCATAACCATCCACCACTACCGAGCTGTGGCCCATCTACTAGTACCCGTCCTAGTCTACTACCAGTCATTCATTACCAACATCCACCCACCGCCACTATTTATTACCATGCACCCATTACCGCCACTTAATACCGGTACACGGACAAAAAGGTTAGGTTTGGTGAGATTTTGTCCGGTGAGTTTTGTCCTAACCTTCCTATCCACATGATCTTCACACTTGTACAGTGACTAACACGTTCTCACACTCACAGTTTTATATCCATCAACACGCTTTTCACACTCACTTGCACAACCACCAACCAACATACCACGAACCACCACCACGCTACCACGAACCACTACCACGAACCACCACCACGCTTACATACGACACCTTGCACAATCAACATACTCTGACAATAACACTTTACACATCCAACCACCAACACAATACTGGAGATATTATTGTTATGTTGACGAATATGTAATACCGAATTAATTCTGTTATTAAGCCTTGGTACTGAATGCAAAATTTGTTTCATGCGAGTAATAAAACTACCATTCTCTCCACTCGCTACTCTCAACAACCATTACTAACACTACCCATCACTACCAACAACCACTACAACCAACACCACCCAACTCCTCCATTGGCCAGTGCTTGATCCTAGGACACACCGGGCGGGTTCCTGTAACAATTCTGGTCTTTGTGAATTCATGTAACCCAATAGGAGCCTCTATGACCCTATGTGGTTCTATGTGACCCCATGCGACTTCATGTATTTCTGATTGACCCTTTATGACTCCATGTAGACCTATGTGATATATTTTTCAACGTGGCCCTAAACCTAGTTTACCTATTACCACCACCATCCTCAACTACAACCATCTACCACAACCACCACTCATCCATTACACTGGTCAACATAAAAAAAAATTCTCATGGTTCTGGATCAAAACAGTCTGATTCTAGTGTAATTGTATGTGCTGAACTCAATATGACATTCGTATAGCTGTATCAGGCTCAGTTTTCCAGAACCAGCATATCTATATATTTAGTGTACCATGCTATTCATACAGTAATTTATATGCTCATTGGCTCCACTTATGCAATTATTTTGTCCTGATTTGTGCTCTTTTGTTTGTTTCAGTTTGCTGATTCATGATATTGCATATCTACACCTGCATGATTTGTAATTACTCTGAAATTAACAAAACATGGAACGTCGCAAGTGTGTGAACGGTGCTGACAGTTTTTGCTACATATGTGGTGCCTTCACTCCTGGTAGCCTCAAGAAACCAATCACAAAAGCTGTTCGACTGAACTACAAAAGTTACTTCAAATGTCATTTGGGTGACCAAGACAAGAAATGGGCACCTCATGTAGCCTGTAAGTCTTGTGTTAACCACCTGAGCGAGTGGATGTGTGGTAAACGAAGTTCAGGAATGCCGTTTGCTGTACCAATGATATGGCGTGAACCTAAAGACCACAGTAGTGACTGCTACTTCTGTCTCACAAATATTAAGGGAATAAAAATCAAGACACGAGGCAAGGTACAGTACCCCAATATTGCTTCTGCAATCCGACCAGTACCGCACAGTGCTGAACTTCCAGTCCCAAATCCACCGACTGAACAAGAATTGAGTGATTCCGATTCTACCTCTACCTCAATGGAAAACGACTACCAGGATGACTCTGAAAATACCAGGCCTAAACTATTTACTCAAGAAGCGCTTCATGATCTCATCAGGGACCTAAACTTGTCAAAAGAAAAGGCTGAAGTTTTGGGATCCAGACTAAAGCAGCGTAACCTGCTAGAAGATGGAGTGCATATCACTACAGCGCGTTACCGACATAGACAGCTGTCTGCATTTTTCAAGATGGCAAACAACCTTTGTTATTGCAAGGACGCAGTATCCCTCATGCAACAACTCTGCAAGTCTGAAACATACAAGACAGAGGATTGGAGGCTGTTTATAGACTCAGGAAAAGACTCTCTGAAAGCTGTTCTTTTACACAATGGCAATTGGCTTCCATCTGTCCCAATAGCACACGCAACAAAAATGACTGAGAGCTATGAAACAATGAAAATTCTGTTGGCCGCTATAGAGTATGAGAAACACCAGTGGAAGATATGTGGCGATCTCAAAGTCATCAGTTTACTACTGGGCCTTCAAAGTGGCTACACAAAGCACATGTGCTTTTTGTGCTTGTGGAACAGCAGAGCTGATGCAGAGCACTATGTGAGAAAGGATTGGCCGACAAGACCAAGAGATGCGCCTGGAAGGTTTAACTGTGCTCACAATCCGCTTGTAGATCCAGAAAAGATATTTTTGCCTCCACTGCATCTAAAGCTCAGTTTGGCTAAAAATTTCATCAAAGCTATGGATCAATTCGGTGCTGGGACTCTATACTTATCTCAGAAACTAGGTGGTGTGGTTTCCGAAGCCAAGTTGAAAGCAGGTGTCTTGAATGGACCATAAATTCGTATACTAGTTAATGATAGCGAATTCACCAAAACATTGAACCCACTGGAGAAAAAAGCATGGGAATCATTTGTCAATGTGTCAAAGAATTTTCTTGGAAACTATCGTGCTGACAACTACAAAGAAATCGTAACAACCATGCTTCAGAATTGTCATGCATTGGGAGCAAGGATGTCCTTGAAATTTTATTTTTTCCACTCTCATATTGAATTTTTCCCAGGTAACCTTGGAGACGTTAGTGATGAACACGGCAAAAGATTTCATCAAGATATCGCCATAATGGGGAGCAGATATCAGGGACAATTCAGTCCTAACATGATGGGCGACTATTGCTGGACACTGCAACGAGAAGAGAGCAAGCTGTACAAGAGAAAGAGTAAAGTTCAGAAGCACTTTTAGAACTTCATATTTTGTCATTATAAAGGATTTGAACTTATGTTTTTTGGTAAAAATTTTTATGAGCTTATCTGTGATAGGTTTAAAATTGTATCTTGCATGACGCGATAATGTTACTATATTTATTATTTGTTTTATTCTTTAAGAAAGTAGGTCTGATGGTAGAATGAAACATCCAATTAATATTCATTAATATGAAATTAGTCATGAAAGCACAGTCACATGAGATAATCTCATCTTTTGCACGACACGTGATGGAATATTAAATATTTGTACCTATTGATTTTTCTATAAAACCTGGTCTGATAGAACAAAACAAATATCAGATTCGAATTCAGCAATATGAAATTAGTTGTGTGAGCATGATCTCATATGTGAACCATTTTGGCTGTTGACCAGTGTTATCATTTACTACTTTCACCACTTACACACTACTAGCACTCACTACCCACCTACTATTATAACTGTTTACCTACTATAACAACCCATCACTACCACCAAACACCTACTACCAGGACCCTTCCTTCACCACCACCTAACACACCAGCACGACAACTTTTACTGTCATCATTAATTATTACTAACACGAGTCACCATTTACACGCACTATACTACTGTCATCCACCGCAGTATATAATTGTCATAGTTCTTAGGTTAGTTGTGTATCTTTCAGTATTGGACTTAGTAAACTGTTGACCATAAAATATAAGTGACTTATTTCAATCAAAATCCCTCCAACATGTTCCATTCTGCAGCCACTGACTTTGAGGATGACGTGTTAACGTATGCAGCTATACCTGAACACAAAAACTCAAAAGTACAGTCGGCAAGACAACTTCTCGAACAGCTGGGCACGACAAATTTCAGAATGAGTACTATGGCTCGCGTCATCTCAGAATGGTTGATCTGCCTGATTGCGAAGTGACTCAATATTTCGCAATAACTCTTCCCCAGAGAGCTATGTTCAGAATTCTCGTTCGTTTTGTCATATTGCATGACGCTTAGAGCGTTCGATAATTTTTTTTAGCCAACTACCCTGTACATAGTGTACTTGTACACACTAATATGTGCGTGAGCACGAATGCATATAAATAATGTCGAGTTAATTCCCGTGTCAGCGTCCAATCACCAAGGAGGTCTTCCGTGTGTGTTGTTGGTGAGGCCATAAATATAATGGTGTTGGTTGCCTGTGTGAGACAGTAAGCAGCGGGTCGTGGTGGTGACACAACACACAACCCACTCAACAACTCCACAAGTGTAAGTGCTGCTCCTCGCCTTAGAGGTTGTGTATTTAGCGACGAGTGTTTTCCAGTGGTGTTTACAGTGGTTGTGAGTGTTGGTTTAGTGTTGGTGTTGAGTGAGAGTAAATGTGGTTGTTGGAGGTGGTGTGTATCCCGTGGGTCAGCCCTTAGTGGGACACCTGTGCCGTATTGTACTGTCAGACCATAAATTACTTTTACCTCTCCGGCGAAATTTTCAGTATATAGCTCTTGCATCTAGATTCACATTGGTAGCCCTGCTTCCTTATATGACACTTTTCTGTCACTTGTTATAATGCAATTTCTTTTTCTGTATAATGTTAAAATGGTTAAATGTATTATAAATCAATGAATACAAATCGAATGTAAACAAGTCATAAAATATCCTGAGAATATTGTGGACTTGTTCAATTATTAGTTTGAGGACCTCGTAAGCCAGTGCTTGTTTATTACTATATCGTCAGTTTTTTTTTTCGCTTTGCTTGTTGGTCACATTATCAAACAAATGAAAAACATTTGTGATTATTTAAATCGAAAAAACAAACATCAAATACTGGTATGATTATACTGACTTGAAATGAAGTGAAAATAGTCGAAATGAAATACCAGGAGCTGACGACATTATTGTGCATCGTCTGTTGACTGGCAGTTTTTCAAATCTTATTTAAAGTTCATTTAAACGTGTAAAATCAAATAAGCAATCTATATAATTTATTGTTTCTTTTAATATATTTTCAATAATTTCTCGGATAAGAAGACAATACTCAAACATAAATTATATTTAAATAATATTTGGTATAAGCTTCTCCAGCCTTCATCAAGTTGGCTGGTCATTAGTGGCGCCAGTGTCTTCATAATACAGAGCTACCGTCAGCTGAGACACTCCTACCGTCTAACGTGACCATATATCTTGGAGCTATAAGCGAGACATACCAAAAATCATGAAGGAAAATCCCTACAGCAACACCGATTATACAGTTATACTTGAACCAAAACCCAAACAATTGTACCTAACAATGGTATTTGCCTACTTTCCTTCTAATGCTCTTACTTTTCACTGGATAGATTTGTTTTAACATTTCTGGAGTTATTTTAGTACATTGTGGAAATCCAGACATGTTTGCTTAAGTTAACTTTCGTGACTAGTAAGGCTTTGAGGGTTGGTTCTTTTAATTGTGATTTTTCAAATGTCTACAGTTGGTCTATTTGAGAGAAAACACGTTCGGTAGATGAATTTGTTCCAGGAAGACACAGAATGAATTGAACCAATCTTAATATGTGCTGGTGGGTAATATCTCTGTCCTTAAAGTGAGTGAACATTTCTACCCAGCACTGGTCTGTAGGTAATTTAGCTGTATGTCACTCTGGCACTTTTTCCTCACAGCAAAACTCGTGAAATAACTCTGAATCAAACTTTGTATTATATAATTTCTTTTCTGCAGCAAAATCCACTGTTTTCTCAACGTCTTTAATGAGGCCCACTGCATATGTGCAAGGTCTTGCAAGTAACCTGACCACTGGCCTAAATACTGAACACATGTCATAAAAATCTGTAACTATTTTCTTCAATGCAGATGATTCAATTAATCCATCTTCTTCAAGTTTGTTTGCTAGAACCCTCACTAAATGTGGTAAAAATACATTGTCTTTCTTGGATTACATATTTTGCTTCAAATCATTGAATGCGATCATAACTTCTACCGCTGTGGTATCTTCCCCTTCAATCTTTGAGATGACCTGATGAAAAGTGGCTGACTGACTATGCACAAAGTTCAGCCAGACTTCTGCACAATGGTTCTCAAAAAAAGAAAAAAAATCTTTAGCACAATAGGACACTTCCTTTGACTGAGAAAATACGACTTTAAGCCAGGAAACATTTTAAGAATTCTCTCAACAGCAGTCATTAGTGCTAACCATCTTATTTAACTGTACACCAGTAGCTGTTTGTATTCAATTTACACAAAATCGCACACAAGTAGAAATATGAATATATCCTAACAACAACTGCTTCCACACCAATAGGCAAACAGTCGCAGGCAGTCTGCACAGCATTAAGTAAAATGTGGGCACAACCAATCGATTATCTGCCTAAGTAAGTATTTTGTTTCCTGAAAATGTTATAACTCCGTTTCTTTTCGCTCCACTAAAATTACTGTTTGTATTATTATCGTGGCAAGCAACTACTGTAATTATAATGTAATATATGATGTACAAAAGCCACTGTGACATTGCAATGCACTTTTTATATCGGTAAACCCTTTATAAACGGCAACACAGAATTTGACACTCGTGTGAACGAAAAATATTATATGTATCGCGTAACATATGGCATCTATGCACGCAGCCGAAACGTTTCGAATTTCTTGTGTTAAGATTTATTCTTTCGTTAATGAAGCGGGATATTTCGGGACAAATTCTGAAAATGCGGGACATTATTAGAACGTCTGGTCACCTTCCTAAAAAAAGAAAAAAAAAATCTACCGAGGCCAAGACTGTGGAGAGTAAATCACAGGTGCTCTGGTTGTTTCAGAATTCTTCACAGTGAGTGTCAAGGTCATGACGGGAGTTTACAAGTGCGCTCTATAACAAAATTTATTACAACCACAAACTTCACTCCGGATAATATTGCAATAATTCGAATTTTTTATATATTTTTTGTTTAAAAAAAATTAATTTGCCTTATTTGGAGTTGAGTTTGTGACATGTTTCGAAATATGATTCGAATATTTCGAAACACAAGGATAAGGGTACTGACGCCTCAGTCACGCTTACTAACCCCTATCAAGATGACAAGGAAAGGTAGAGTTCATTTTGAAATCCATCGAACCCAAGGATAAAATTAATTTATGGCCTGACTGTACATTACACCTGATTGACTGTTGCATCGCGCTGTATACACGACCGTTTGTTGTGTTATCTCGTTCACAGGTAGTCACTTGCATCTACCATGCAAGTATATATATATATATATATATATATATATATATATATATATATATATATATATATATATATATATATATATATATATATATATATAATTACACACATGTGTGTATGTTTACTTCTGTTGTTTTGGTGAAAGTCTCGCATGATATAGCACCTAAACGAAGGTATATTTCTCCTTCGACGTCCGTTCTAGTATAACAGGGTAGAGTACAAACAGGCTGCTGGGTTAATTAAATAGTTTAATGGTAAGGATTTTCTTTTGGCGGAGTAAAATCGTCCACCGTTAGAATGAAATACCGGTGGTATTGCTCAAAGGTTAATGGCAGTACCAGGGGTGGAGAACACCTGGGTCTTGGCAGTATTGGCGCTGGTTTGGTGGTTCAGGACCATACAAGGATTACCCCGAGTCTTTTGTTATTATTCCTTGACGACATCGAAGATAAATTTGGATCATGTGTCAGCTTGCCTGTCTGTTCCTAATACAAAGTCCATAATTCTGATCTGAGGTTTGCCAACATTTCACAGTTGGTCAGCCTTAGTATTAGCTCGAATTTGTGCGATTTATTTTTCAACCTGGGGCAAAGGTCAAGATCACCCTTACACTTTGAGGCATCAATAGTTATCAACAGATTGATTCGGTATTTTCAGCGATGAGAAATATGACTGCAATAACCTCCCTGAGGCATAGTGAAGTTTCATTCGGTGAGAGACGTTCATTAGTATTTGCTTATTTTTGATAAGTTATGTACAGGTCTCGTGAAATTACAGGAAAGTGAAAATTGAGAGGACTTAAGTTGGTGTACAATAGCAAGTAGGCACAGTAGGCACAGTGCACCAGTGTTAAAAAGAGTACAGTACGTGTCAGTTTTTTCCACTCCTCTCCAAATGACCAGAACTAGTAGCCTGTTTCGTGGTACTGATAACTGAGGTGTGAATAAAGTGACTAAACGCCTTCTATGAATTTCTGTTATCACAATACTGTGTGAGATTGCTAACGTTTAGGAGCAGGAAAGGAAGAGGATAGTGAGGTGTGTTATTAGTGATGTTGACGGATACAATTTTACTGTAGAAAATAAATGGTGGCTGAACAATGCATAATAAGTGTATAATGAATAAATGTACCTGGTACAGCTCGACCTGCTGATGGAAAAATGTCTAATTCAACTTTATAATCAATAATGAACTAAATTATCGTCGTTACACCCATTTCAACAGTGTAGCAACTCGCAAATACTTTATTAGTTGTCAGGTTCAGTTACAACATAATGTACTCGTTCATTTGATGCATTTTATACATCGCTCCTCACAGATAATACACAGAGACCTGAGAATTGATAAGTTTACACATGATGACAAAATCTTAACCAGAGAATAAATTGACGCTAAAATCAGACCCCTTCTGTAGTGTGTCTGCTGGTATACATCTTTATTCGCATAAATTCTTGAATATTTTTAGAGACTGCTTGGTAACTACTTGATCTGCAGTGACAAAGAAAATGTTGATGCTGATGATGACGCTGACCCTCAACGTGGCGACCGTCCTCCCGCTATCCCCGGGAATCTCAGGTATGTTCAGGGAGACTGTTATTTGCGTCAGGTAGATGGCAGGCTGTTGTGTAGACAAGACGAAATTAATTGATTTTGTTTAGGTCCATAATATTACGAATGAAGCCTAAGAGCAATGTAAAAAATATATATAAACATATATACATGCAAGAACACAGAAGGAAAAATGGGACACTGATTAAGATAAGTGAAGTAAAGTACAGAAGAGGAATTAATATCATAAAAATGATCCTATTTTTTACAATGGAAGTGAAAACACTCTTGCGTGACGTGTGAAGTTCTTTTTTTTTCACTGCTGACTTAGAAATACCATCCTAGAATTAGTAAGTCCTCCGCAGTAAATAATAAGACCAGTGCTTAAAGTTTCTGGCAGGTATGAGCTCCACATTAGTCAGTTTTATACCGCGAGATGAAACTTTTCTTAAACCAAGTAGAGGATGAACTTCAATACGAAAAAACCTCCATGAAAAGGATAACAACATTAAAGAAAATATAACAGAAACCAAATTTGAAATGTCATAATACGGTTATTATTTGATTCATTTATTACAACCCAGGGGGCGACAAGCCTAGTCACAAGGCCATGCGGTCAGAGACTATTACAGCGGTACTCATAATACGGTAAAATATATGTGTAAATTATTGGTATGAATGACCAAGTTGGAAGGAAGATGAGTAAACTGAGTAGATATCCGGTCACTCATCTTTGTGTCGAAACCGCGAACAGCCGCACGGAACCTACACTAGTGACTTCTGGCAATTCTTTTTTGGAAACTGCAATAGGGTAGTTAACCACATATAAATTGTAAAGTAGTTTTTTTTTTACTAGATTATCTCCCTTAACGAGAACTTCCACACTAGATGGCTTCCACGTGGAGACTTATGCGGGACTACGAGTATGTCAAGGATTTTGCTTCTCAACCCCTGTTTCTGACCTTTGATGCTCTTCACGTGAGGATAACTTACCGCAGCAATAAATATGACGACGGACGTTTTGACCAACAACTGGACTGAAGTAGAATATCGCCGAGATGTGTTGTGTGCCACTATACTGTAGGTGCACTTATTGAGCTCTACTTAAGAACACAATAAATTTCAGAATTATGTGACAACGCAAAAGCAAAAAATCTTTGTACCGCGTTTGAATTGGCCGTAATAAATTTTAAAACCTGAACGAGCCTTTGCTGACATCTTGTACAGTAGTTTACAATCGATATAATGAAAGTAACTTGTATTCATATCATTTATTATTAAATCGATGACCTACCAACATGTAGATAAACAATAAGGATCCCAGTTAATACAGTAAATTGCTTTACACTTGTCATGGTGTCAGTTGTAGAAGTAACACTATACGGGTCTAGATACTTGAGCAGAAACTAGTCATAGTGTCACCTCACACGGGCTGTTGTTTTATTGTTGTTGTGTGATAGTTTACAGAACAGAGTTACAATTTAATATGTAATCCAGGTCTACAGTTTTGTCTCATAGAACTTATCTATCCTAGTTATTAATGCGGACCACAAAACTTGACAGATTATTCCACTCTTCTGCAACCTTATTTGGTAAAGAGTTTTCTTGCTTTTGTGTAGAAACTCTTACCTTCCTATTAAATGATATTTATTATGGTCTCTAAACTAAAAAACACAATTTCTATGTCTAATAACTTTCTGGATAATTTTCAGGAGAGTTGTTGTCAGTCGCAGGCGGTGCTGTGGGCGCCGTGCTGGAGGCGGTGTCTCAGCCCATCTGCTCCCTCATTCTCCTCACAGATGGCACCACCTCACCCTCCACCATCCTCAAGGTGATGTTTGAGCTCTACTTCAGTATAGTGCTCGACTAACCTTATTATTACTATTACGTCTGCCCAGGTTGGTTATTATTTTAGCAACCTTCCTGTTTTAAAGTGGGAAACTTTATAACAATTCCTGCGTTTAGTGCAGAACTATCAATGAAATGTAGCTTCAATTACCCTCAGTGTTCGTCAGCAGATAATTTAAGACTTGGAAGAACAAAACAGCGCTCACTTCCTGCCCTAAGTGTCGGAAGGTGGAGATGGGTACTGGACTTAACTTTACAGTCGGGAAAGTGCCGGCGAACACCGCCACCCTGTGTATAGAAGGCTGTGTAATTTCACCCCTTTGCCCCCAATGGTGCGTCAGTCCTATGGGACCCTCCTTTGTCTTCACGTGGCAGCTAAATTGCTCATAGGGGTTTTGAAGCATTGGTCTCAGTTCATTTGTAATCACTTTCACGTCAAAGTTGAGACTTATTAGAGTATAGATTATGTGTGTTGGTGGTATAGCTGTAACGCGCCCTTCTCACCAATATGTCCAGGGTTTGAGACCTGTTTGGCCCGGACACACGTGGGAAGGCTGTTATCCAGTGTGACCCTACAAAACATCACAGGATTCTTCCTTTACTAACACTGAACAGATCAACCTCCCGAACGGCTAGTAAGCTGATAGGAAATTAAATTAAAACTAAAATAATGTAGAAGTTGGGTAATGTCCTGCACGCAACAACAGTGGCTGAGGGTGACGGCAGTGACGGTGTCAGCTAAGATAAGTTTGGTACATGATTACAATAAATAAGGAAAGATCAATTAGAAACTTCTACCTTACAGAATTACTTAACATCTTTAACTGGAGAAACAGTAAGGAGACGCCAGAAAAAGCCAATGTGCAGTTACCAAGAATCGTGATAAAAATTTTCATACGAACAGCGGTTGGCTCCGTGTAGCAAACCTGTGAGAGTGGCATCAAGGCATTTATGATAGAAGACATAAACTAAAATAAACTAACTTTATCTTATCGAATAATTAATCGTTTTCTTTAAATCAAGTTATGTTAGGTTAAAGTTTGGATCATATCATCTTCATAAAATGGTTTAATGCCGTTGCCTCAGCCGTCATTTGTAAATACATTTGTAAATAAACACTTGAAGCTGAATACATGATAAGAATAAGTTAAAATTAGTCTCTTCGTACTCTAAGTCGTCGTTTATACAATAACAAATAGTGTTTAATTCTGTTATATGGAGAATGTTCATGAATTAATGGCAATAGCGTAGCATATTATTATTATTGTAAATATTAAAGATTTTGTAACTCGGTTTATTTCTCCAAAAAAACGCAGACGAGAAAGGATTTTTGGTCACACTTGTTTATTTGTGGACATGCTCATTTAATTACGATACTTATATATTTGTTTTATTATGTCTCAGGAGGAGAGTGTAGTACGAGGGAGCCCCTGGGGTGTGGGGGTGTTCGAGGTGGTGGTGGACGGCCAGGACGCTAACGGGACCCTGATGCTGCTATCCCACCTGTTCCACCAGGCTCGACAGGTAGGTCACTCTCCCACCTGGCCCACCAGGCTCGACAGGTAGGTCACTCTCCCACCTGCTCCACCAGGCTCGACAAGTAGGTCACTCTCCCACCTGCTCCACCAGACTCGACAGGTAGGTCACTCTCCCACCAGTTTCACCAGGCTCGACAGGTAGGTCACTCTCCCACCTGCTCCACCAGGCTCGACAGGTAGGTCACCCTCCCACCTGCTCCACCAGACTCGACAGGTAGGTCACTCTCCCACCAGTTTCACCAGGCTCGACAGGTAGGTCACTCTCCCATCTGCTCCACCTGCTCTACTAGGATCGACAGGTAGGTCACTCTCCCACTTTTATGTAAGTACAGTAGTTACTCAGCTTTTGGTAAATGTCCTGGCTCTTACTGACATAAGATCGCCTACTGGTCCTTGCCTCAACCTGACCTGTCTCCCGACCCGATCCATATATGGTACTTGTTCTGTCAGGGATCAGCTAGATTAGTTTGCGCATTGGATCAAATTTATTTAACTGATTCCTGACGGCAGGTGTGCTGTGCCACTGCATCAACCACGAGACAACACTTCAGGCTCTCATACTCACCTGCGACGAGAGACAGAAAAGAGCACAAAATAAAATGTTCCAAGAAGCAATAGAGAAAAAATTACACCACTAAAATAACAATGTGGATACATTCTCACCAGCTCAAACTTCTTCAATTTAACCTCGACCGTTCCCCGAGGTAACAAGGACAAGAACCTCAACACCCATATGCGTAATTTGGAGGGATCTTTTGTTTTGACTTGACACCAAAGTATTTTAAGGTGCTGCACTACCTAATGTGTTCTACGTGATAATAATCTACTGCCAATAGA